>NW_006399874.1:1279941-1326114 GCF_000299155.1 Elephantulus edwardii
TCACTCTTCTCTTTGAAAAGCAAAAGAAAAATTCCTTCATTGGTATACAATCTCCCTGCACCCCTCCACCCCCACCCAAGTATACTCCACTCTGCAACCTTCATTCCGGACTGCATTGAAACAGATGAGAGAGAAATCAGTTTAAAAGCAATATATTATAGGATGTTATGATTATCATAAGAGTCGGAAAGAATCTTTTTAAAGAGAAAAGCAAACTAGGGAGGGGATGGGGAGGAAAATGTGCAACAATGAATGAATACAAATCCAATTTTTCTGTAGATTTTTGTTAAAATACCAATTTAAAAAAAATAGGGTTGAGTGATAAATTATTTTCCAGAATTTCTACATTTTTGTAGAGGGAGTGTTGTATTTTTTTTTTCTCCCAAGAATATCTTGTCTGAAGACAATATCTTGCAAGAAATAGCAGCCAGCTTAAACTTTTATATTTAATTTTTAAGCTGTCAGTTATTAATGCTTTTTGGCATTGGTCTTAGGATAGAGTAAGTGTTATATAATACAACTGTGTTTTGGAATATTAATATGGCAATAGCAGCAGGCATTAGAAAACCCCATGAAACATAATAGAATGGCTTCTTTTAAATACCTATGCCATATTTAATAAGTGTTGGATCACCTGGGACAAAGAGAAATTTTAATAAATAATGTTGTGACAAAAAAAAATAGCCTCGTATAAGTTGTTGTTGTGGTGGTGGTGTACTGTAGAGTCAGAACCGACCCATAGCTGACCCTCCAGTGGGTTTTCAGTGGCAGTTAATCACACAAGAGGAGATTGCCCATTCCCCATCCTCTGGTGGAGCAGCTGGTGGCCTCGAACCTCATGGCTTTGGGATTGCAGCACAGCTTCTTGCTGCTAGGCCAAGCCTTGCATATGACATTTGCTTACTTTGCCACAATCATTTCTCAGTTAAGCCTGGATACGACTGCCTTCAACATTGAAGAGTGCTTGCGTATTGTAACAGCATGCATCCTGGACTTTCACTGTGATCTCTAGTCCACTAAGCGCAGTACAAACTAAGCAAGAATGGTCAAAGCTTTTCAGAGTGAACTTCACCCCTTCCCCCCACCCCCAACATTCTTGCCTCCTCTCTTTCCAGATGGGCCGAGTTACCCCTCCTTTACTCCTCAGTTAATGACTCAAATTGTACCACGTTCATCCATACACCCCCATGATTGGAAGAAGTGGTAAAGGAGATTCCAAGCTGGAGAGTTCCCTGACCTGCCCTTTATTCACCACACAATAAGCACTTGATCCCTTTGTCCGTACAAAGAATTCTGTTTGTTCAGTGTTTAATTGTGTGTGCATAATTAGCGTGTGTGCATGGATCACCATGTATAGTCTCTGTAGGGTCTTGGTAGTTAAACTCTCTTTGTGTTGTGTGTCTACCCTGGTGTTGCTCTCAAATCCTGAACAAATAGGCATGACAAGCCGCACAATACGATCTCCTTCACTCCATGAGCCCCAGCCAGTAATCACAGGTACCGGTACAACAGTAACATCTGATGGCTTTAGTTAGTACTTTAGGAACAATATGCTAGGCTCACATCACCCTGTTCTTACAGTCACATTTTTTACTTAATGCTGTGTGCTCTTTTTCTATGAAGAATAGTTATAAGCAAATGACTGAAAATGGCTCCATTTCTCTAAAACCAGCTAATGAAGAATAATTATTACCTGTTACTGTTGCTTCATATCCGATGTAAGAAACCATGAGATTTTTTAAAAATAAAAATACTTATTGTTATGCAAAAAATGCCATACCAAAAAGAACTAGTAAGCTTCTTCCCTTTTTAACAATACTTCTGACATTTATCGTATTTCTTTTTTCTGCTTTTATAGCCAGAAAGCTTAGAGCTAATTCCAGTGATCAGCGAGAGCAGCTGTATTAATTTCCATGTGATGAAGGAAGTTGTGGGAATGCAGGGAGAAGTGGGACTGGCATTTACAGTGAGGCAGGCGTCCCCTGAGGTGCATACAGTATGACATTACAGCTCCTTCACTCATAAGGTTATCATGAACCTTCCTGAGCTACATTGAGTTTTGTCTGTGAAGTGGGCATAGAGAACCTTCTCAGATCTGCAGGTGGGTGACAGAGCTGGGATTTGAACTTGAGCCACTCTCCTTTGACGAGACTACATTTTCTTTACTGCATCTTGGCTTCTTTAGGGACATTTAGTTCTTTCCTCTCTCTCATTGTCCTAGTATTCTGTGTCAGGAAACTTTTTTGTATATTTGCACTTCTTCAGACCTCTCTTAAGTCCTCACTTTTTTTTTCTAATTGGAGAATGTTAAGTATGTAACTTCAAAATGTCACCGATGCTGTCATTTCTCCTGGAGTTTTTAGAGAGTATGGTCTCAGGTATGAGGCAAGCTTTGAGAGAAAATATCTGAATAAAAAATGGTTTTTCAGTTGTGTCTCTGAAAACTGTACCCTGTGAAACGATGAACAATAGCTTTTTGCTTTTCTGTCATCAGAAACACTGGGAGGATCTGCTGATAAAGCCGGAAATCATAATTTTGCTCTAAGTACTTTTACCTTTCACAACAGTATTTCAGTGTTGAAAAATATTCTTAGTGAAGTCAATGGATTAATTTTCCAGAGTAAGTTACACAGTCAGGTTTTGCTTTTCAAAAAATGAGCAAAATCTACAGATGATGTGGTCCTAAATATAGAAAATCCTAGAGAATCCATGAAAAAGTATTAGAGTTGGTAAATGTGTTCAGCAGGATTGTGGGATCCAAGATTAATGTATAAAACCCAATTACTTTTCTGTACACAAGTTTCAACAATAAAAAGGAAATTAAGAAAACCATTTAATTTGCAGTAACAGCAAAAAGAACAAAATACTTGGGAAAAAATTTAGCAAAGGACATGCAAGATATACACACTGAAAACTGCGTAACATTGATAGGAAATCAAGGAGAGCTAAATAAATGGAAAGAGCCTGTATTCATGAGTTGGCAGTTGTATTGTTGCTAACATGGCAATATTCTCTAAATTGAGCTACAGATTTGACTCAGTTCCCATCAAGATTCGAGCTGACTCCTTGCAGGAACTGAAAAGCTGATCCTAAAATTCATATGGAAATGGGAAGGACCCAGAATAGGAAAACAATTATAAGGAGAGAACAAAGGACTCACATTTGCCAACTTCGGAATCTGCCATACTCAAGACTGTGTGGTAAATGGGATGAGGGATACACACACAGATCTGTGGGATAGTATTGAGAATCCAGAAATCAACTCTCACATTGACATTCAGTTGATTTCTACAAGGGTGCCAAGCTCATTGAGTGGGGAACAAATAGTCTTTTCAACAAATAGTTCCAGGGAAATTGATATCCAAGTTTCCTCAGATGCCAAAACAATGACCACGAATTGAATGGCTTACAGTAACAGAAATGTATTCTTTCAGAGTTCAGAAACTTCACATCCAAAGTCAAGGTGTTGAAAGGTCTGAGGCTATTGTGAACAATCTTACTGCTTCTTCCTGCTTTCAAGAGTTAACATTATTTCTGCTTTGGTTGCTCCAGGGAATAATCTATTTTAAAGAATATCATGGTGTTATTAAATTGTGAAATTCAGGGGGTTTCCCCCTTTATGAGTAGGTGTGACTCTTCATTAATTCTGACCACTAATGGCCGTCAAAGGATTGAAATTGTCAATGATTTCATCTTCTTGGATTCACACAGTCAGCACCCTTGGTACAAGCAGTCAAGAGATCAAGAGATGTATTACCTTCGGCAAGTTGGCAAATTTACTCTTAGGAAACTTTCCAAAATACCGAAGAGCATTGATTTCAGTTTGAAGACTAGGGTGTGCCTGATTCAGACTGTTGTCTTTTTTCAATCACTTTTTATGCGTCTGAGACCAGGAAAATGGATAAGGAAGACAGAAAAAGAATTGATGCCTTCAAGCTGTGGTGTTGGAGAAGAGTACCAAACTTCCCATGGATGGTCGAAAGAATAAACAGATATGTCTTGGGAAAAGTGTAGTCAGATTGTCCCTTGGAAGAATAACAAGGCTTCATTTCATCTACTTTTTAATAAAATTTTTTTATTCTTATTATTAATTTTAATGAAAATTTACAGAGACTTTGGATTTCCATTCATTCATTGTTGCATTTTGCTCCCTGCCCACCCCTGCCCCCTAGTTTGCCCCTTCCTTTGAAAAGGAAAGGAAAAATTATTTCATTCTTATATAGTCCCTGCCCCCAAGTCCATTCCACTGTGCAGCCTTTGTTCTGGACTACTGTCATGACAATAATACCTAATTACATATCTCTTTTAAACAGTTCTCTCCATCTGTTTCAATGCAGTATACATTATTTATCCCATCTTTCTCATACTTTTACTTCCTCACACTTCTCTATTTTTGCAAGGTTATTATACAAGTGTTCAGGTATTTTGTTCATAGGGTTGCTATGAGTCGTCTATGGCACTTAACAACAATAATTATATAACAATGTATATTGAGAATGTATTGAGAATATGATGGTATAATGTTAGCCATAATTTGTTGTGATCCATATAGTCAAATGCCTGTGCATAGTCAATAAAACGCAATAGGCATCCTTTAGAAAAAAGAAAAGCAAAAGGAAAAAAAAAAGTTAATAGCTATGGAAGACTTCCTTGGCTTGTGGAGTACCACTTCAGTTTCTGTTTGTTTCCACCGGCTATCTTTCTTTGTGTATATCTGTGTCATTAGGTGACCACATTTTCTTTGTGTGTTGTCCCCAAATTTCTCTCTCTCTCTTTTGTTGTTTTAAAGATCAGTCATTTTAGATTTAAGGCCAACTGAAATGCAGTGACTTCATCTTAACTTGGATATATCTGCGAAGATTCTATTTCTGAATAAGGTTGTATTGACAGGTTCTGGGTGGACATTGATTGGGGAAGATGATGAGTAGGGCATTATAGAATATTATCTGGCAATGAAGAAGCAGTGGCCAATGCTACTACACAGATGAACTTTGAAAACATGCTGTGTAAAAGAAACCAGTCACAAAAGGCCACTTATGTCCATGATGCCATTTATATGAGATGTCCACCGAGAATGTAGTTTGTTGGTTGCTTTAGGCTTGGGGGAGTAAAGATAAGGAATAATTGCTATGAATTTGGGGTTTCTTTTTGGAGTGATAAAAATTTTCTGGAACTAGACCACTAGTTTTGCTTTGTTTTGTATAACTGTTCCATAAGAGTCATATCCTTTACGATTATAGAAACTTACCTCTTATAAAAAGATGGAAGTCTAAATATGCCTAATCAAGCCTATTTCATTAGATTTTTCTCCTTTAAAAGTAGCTTTATTAAAGGAGAAGTAATAAATTTTATGACTAATGCATATTTATTCCCATTTCTATAAAGGAGATCCTAAAAATGTGGAAATTATCAAATAATATCACTAACAGCACAAACACACAAAATCTTGCTGATGATTATTTTAAAAAACTATTATATAACAGCACATAGAAAACTACCAGAAATATGGCAGATTTTAGAAGAGGCCATGACACTAAGGATATCATTGCTGATGTCAGATGGATCATGGCTGAAAGTAGAGAGTATCAGAATGATGTCTATTTGTGTTTTATTGACTATGTCTATACAAAGTCTATACAAAGATTGTTGTCAATTGTAACCGATGTTGAGAAGAATGAGAATCCCAGAACACCTGATTGTGCACATGCAAAGCCTTTACCTTGACCAGGAAGCCATTATCTGAACAGAACAAGAGAAGAGTGCATGATTCAAAATTAAGAAATGAGTGCATCAGGGATGTATACTACCTCCATACATTTTAAATCTGTATGTGGAACAGATCATTCAGGAGGCTGTGCTCTGTGCAGAAGTGGCATCAGGACTAGAGGAAGACTAATCAACAACCTGTGCTGTGCAGATGATACAGCCTTGCCTGCTGAAACTAAGGATGACTTGAAGCTCTTGCTGCAGAAGGTCAAAGACTACAGCCTTCAATATGGATTGCATCTCAATATCAAGAAAACAAAGTTCCTCACTACCAGGCCAAGAGGCAATGTCATGATGTTGTTATTGTTATTATGTGTTGTTGAGTCGCTTGCAACTCATAGCGACCCCGTGTACAGCAACCCTAAACTCTGCTCTGTCCTGTGCCAATTGCACTGTCTCTGACACTCCCATCCTGATTACTCCAGTCACTGAATCAGTCCACCTCATAGAGGGTCTTCCCCTCCTGCGCTGTCCCTCCACCCTACCAAGCATGATGTCCCTCTCCAAGGACCAGTCCCTCCTTACAACATGTCCAAGGTATGTTAGACGGAGCCTTAGAATCCTTGCCTCCAAGGAGCCACCCGGTTTAACCCTTCCCAGGATAAATCTGTTTGTTTTCCTAGCAGTCCACGGTACCCTCAATACTCTTCTCCAGCACCACAGCTCAAAGGCATCAGTTCTCCTTCAATTCTCCTTAGTCATTGTCCAACTCTCTGATGCATAACAAGTGATAGCAAAGACCATGGCCTGTATCAAACGCAACTTAGTATCCAGAGAGACACCGTTGTTCTTCAGTACTTTTGAGAGGTCCCTAATAGCATACTTTCCCATGGCAATGCGCCTTTTAATTTCCTGGCGACTGGTGCCAAGAATGTTGACTGTGGAGCCAAACAAACTGAAGCTGTGAACAATCTCAATCTCTTCACCATCCATCCTGATGGTGCCATTCGGCCCAGTGGTGAGAATCTTTGTCTTCTTGACATTGAGCCTCAATCCATGTTGTAGGCTGCAGTCCTTTACCCTCTGCAGCAAGCGCTTCAGGTCCTCCTCAGTTTCAGCAAGCAGGGTTATGTCATCTGCATAACACAGATTGTTGATAGATCTTCCACCAATCTTGAGCCCACATTTCTCCTCCTAGAGTCCACCCTCCTGGATAATCTGTTCTGCATACAGGTTGAAAAGCTATGGAGACAGGACACATCCCTGGTGTACACCCTTCCCAATTTTGAACCATGCAGTGTTCCCTTGCTCTGTTCTGATGACTGCCTCTTGGTCCAAATATAGGTTTCTCATTAACATGATCAAGTGTTCTGGGATTCCCATTCTTCTTAGAGTCAGCCACAGTTTGTTATGATCCACACAGTCAAACACATTTTGATAATCAATGAAACACAGATATACATTCCTCTGGTATTCCCTGTTTTCAGCTAGGATCCATCTAATATTAGCTACAATATCCCTAGATGGAGAAAAGATTGAGGTTGTTAATGATTTCCTCTTACTTGGATCCACAATCAATACTCTTGGCTACAGCATCCAGGAAATCAAAAGACTAATTGCATTGGGAAAATCTGCTAGCAGGGACCTCTCCAGAGTGCTAAACAACAATGATGTCATTCTAGAGACTAAAGTGTGCCTAATCCATGCTACAATCTTCTCAGCTGCTTGTTGTGCATCTGATAGCTGGACAGTGACTAAGGATAATAGAAGATGAATTGATGCCTTTAAGTTGTGATGTTAGAAGGGTATTGAACATATGATGGAGAGCTGAGAAAACAAATAGATCTGTCCTGGAGAGGGTAAAACCAGTTTGCTTTTTAGCAGCAGTGATTTAGAAGCTCTGTCTCACCTTCTTTGGATATGTCACCGTGTCCTTTGAGAAGGACATCATGCTTGGAAGGGTAAGCCAGCACAGGAGAGAAAGACCGTGGACAAGATGGATTGACACAGTGACTGTGGTAATAGAGTCAGATGTGTCCGAGATGATGACGTTGGATAGAGCAAGGTTCAGATCCATTGTTCATAGGGTTACTATGAGTTGTAGCCAACTCAGTAGCACATAACAATGACAACAGTGCAATGTCTAAAATATAATTGTTCATCATTACATGGTTATTATCAATCAATAAGCATTTAATTATGACAGTTTATGAATAGATGTAGTAATGGTTATACAAGCTTCTTGTTATGCATTGTCGAGTCAGGATGTACTCACAGCTGGCCCTCCAGCAGGTGTTGAGAGACAGTAAATTGCACAGGAGTTAATGGCCTGTCTCTCCTGTGGAGCAGATTTGAACCACACGACTTTGAGTTGACAGCACAATTCCTTACCACTAGGCTACCGCAGCTCCACTAAATTATACACTTTCAAATGAAAAGTTTTGTAATATGTGAATATATCTCAAGAAAAGAAAAAATTATTTTAAACAAATTTAAAACCTAGTGGTTATATCTGGGAGCATCAGTGCATGGATTCTCGTAGGGAGAGCTGTAATCTCATTTGTTTACTGGTTTGCTAGAAGTTGGTAATTGGTACCCATGGCCAGGGCAGAATGATGGTGAAGGCTTTTCTGTTAGGTGCCATCAAGTCGATTATTACATATAGCAACCCTGTAAACTACAGATCTGAACTTTGCACTATCCTGTAAGGTGGTTTGACACAGTGACTGTGATAATGGACTCAAGCATTATCAGTGAACTTGAGGATGGTGCCAGATAGGGGGAAGGTTAGGAGGACACAGCAGCACTGTGGGAATTCCTAGAGAAGTTTGCACATCTCCAAAGGCCCTGGAAACATGCGGTTTTGTCTTCCATTTTCCCCCCCTGACATAGTTATATTTTTCATTATGATTTTAATGAAAGTTTATTCATTCATTGTTGTACATTTTCCTCTCTCCCCCTCCATTCCCCCTCCTCTAGTCCACTTTCAATGCACCCCTTGTTCCAGTTTGTTGTCATACATATAATAACTAATCATATATTCCTTTCAGACGGTTCCTTCCCTTAAATGTTCCAATGCAGTGTTCATTATCCACTCTTTCCTATTCTCTCTCACCCCCCCACGTATTTTATATAACTACCCTATGAGATCCATATCCTTTGCTGTTAAAACAACCTTAGCTCTCAAAAAATATATTATCATTTTAGCCTAAGTATAACTAAACAGTCCTATTTCAAAGGATAAAGAATACATATGTTCTGCCTTAGTGCAGTGTCCAGAACATAGTTGTCTGTCATTAAATGGTTATTATCAATAAACATTTAATTATGGTAATTTGTTAATAGAAGTGGAGCAAGTTAGTAGGTCTAAGGTTCCCTGGCAGATTGAACTGGAGCGTGTGGGTCTTATTTTGGGTCCATTGCCACTGGGAGTGGTGACCTTAATTTGAGTGGGCTTGGACTAAGTGAACCACATGACCATTAAAGCCTAGTGCTAGGCAGCTGACGTATATTATTGTATATTATGAATGCATACTGCCTAACAAATTTTTTTATAGCTATTGCCATATCTAGTATTTTTTTGATTGAGGCCTGAGATGTACTATAAAATATATATTGTTTCATAGAGAAATAGAAACAAAGATTTTAAGCTTTCTAGAGCAAAACTATAATAAAAAAATTTTTTAAGTGTGCCTAAATGTCTAACTTGACATTTAAAAAAAAGCTAAAGTATTATGAATATATAAGAAGCCTTATCAGTATTGTTTTTGCTGAGTAAATATTATTGCCACAAACATAATTTTTTAATTTTAATGGTTTCACAATGCTTTGCCAGTTACTTTTGGTCTACTTATTCTTCGTTGTCTTGATGGTTTTGACTATTAAAATTTTTTTAAAAATTCCAAATGTATTAAAAAGAATTTTAAAACCATGGTGGGGAACAGATGTAAATTTTTTAAAGTAACCTCTTCATTCAGTCAGTCCCTAAAATAGAATCCTAAAAATACAGTTGGCCTACATTCTGACTTAGGAAAGATCATAACTTTTGTTCCTGCTGTCATTAATGTGTAGAACATTAAGTTTTGGTATGTATGCCAGGAAACTATGATTCATCTGTCAGTTTGTTATATTGTGGAATAGGCCATCATATACTTGATCATATCTAAGTTCACACTGAAGCTGGAGAAAAGTTAAACATACCCATGAGAGCCAGATACATGATGTGGGATATATCCCACTTGAATTTAGAGACCATCTGAAGAATAGGTTTAAAGTATTGAACACGAATAATTGAAAACCACATGAGTTATGGAATGACACATCTTAAAGGATTATCTTAAAGGGGGGAAAAGCAAAAGGTCATTAAAAAGACAGGGTGCACAGGGAAGAAAGAACAAAATAGATTTCAGCAGAGACTCTGAAATGTGCTCTTGAATGTGGAATAGTTAAATCAGATGGACGAAAGATAAAGTAAAAGAGCTGAACAGAAGAATTCAAAGGATGGCTGAAGAAGACAAAGTCTAGTATTATAAGGAAATATACAGATACCTGGAACTAAAAGGCAAGAATAGACTTGTCATCTCTCAAGCTGGAAGAACTTAAATATAAATAAAGTCAAGGCTCCGTCTGTATATTGTCAGTCTTTCATTTTATTTACAACATGCACCAGTGGAAGCCAACATCAAGAAATGAAATGATGTATTACATTGAGCAAATCTTTTGCCAGAGACTTCATTAAAGTGCTAACGAGCAAAGATGTCACTTCAAGACTTCCATGAATACATTACCTATTCACAAAACTGGTTGAACACCTCAAGAGTGGAAGGTAGCAGAATTTAGTGTTAAAGTGAAGATTCCTTAGTGGATCCTGACACTGCCATCTACACTTGTGGGAGACTTTGGGACAATTTCCATTTCTCACTTTCCTCATCTATACAGTTAATTTACAAAGCACTTAGGAGAGTATCTGTCATTATTGGAGGGAGTCATCATCATCATCATCATCATCTCATTGTCATTGGATTGGCACCAGTGCATAGTTGACCCTTCACTGGGTTTGTGAATCTGTAAATTGCTTGGCAAGAGACTGCCCATCTTTCTCCTGCAGTTCCACTGGGCAGAGAGGTACAGCCTTTGAATTAGCAGCACTAGTCTTTATGGACCATACCACCAGAACTCCCTTATTAGCAAGAGTATTGGAGACTAGTAATTTGCCTATCACCTCTCAAATGTCTAATTTCTTTGTTCATATTAAAAAAACATTAGAAACAGTGCTTTATTTTATCTTTATCATATTTTAACAAATCAGCAAACCCAACTGGATTGCTAGCCATTGATTGCATTCGTGATGATTCGATGAGTTTGAACTGAAGTGGAATTTGAATTTCCTTGGCTGTCTTGGTCCTTAAGAGCTGGTGCTGTGAGATAGACAGACTTGGGCTCCAAGTTCCCACCACACTAGTGTTAAGTGCTGTGTCAGGTGCTATTAGAGATGCAAAGATGTTTGAGTTGAATAGACTCTTTTAATGGGGGTTAAACACTGCCCTGAAGTGTTGATTGAGGATATTCTCTTGAATTCCAAAAGATCAGGAATCATTCTTCTATTTGTATGTTAACAGGCCTGGTCTAATTCTATATTCAAGCGGATCCTGTGTTATGTCAGCTGTTACTAGAACAGCCTGGAGAACTTGAGGCTGAAGTGGAGTGGTGCAGATCTGCATGTTGCTCTGGAACTATCCAGGGCAAATTCTTGATGAGATCCGAGAACCTGGTTTTATTCTACAATCAGTTAATGATCCTCTGAATTGAGGGTGATTTGTCCAAATTACCATTGAAGGTTTGGGCTCATAATGGATGATAAAAGTCTGTAATTGAAAGTAGTTTCTTCACTTTTTATTCCTTGTTGTCCCTTGAGTCTACTGCTGAAGACAACAGAGAGTAAGTCACATAGTAAGTGGATACTCAGTCATCATTTTCATTGCCCTTTAAGCAGGTTTCAGGAGTAGGCAGGAATGCTGTGATCTTTCTGAAGACTGACATGGCCTATATAGGGACACTTTTAGGGACAAGCCTTATCTCAGGAAAATAAAGAACAAAACTTGCTCTTTTGCCTTGACAGGAAAATATATACACTTTAATTGCATCAAGTAATTATACTCATTTTAGGAGAAGTGGAAGTACAGAGGTGAAATAATTGAGCCTAGAAGACCTAGTTTATTGGTGAGGGCCAGGGCCAGAATTTGAGCTGAGACCTCAGGCCTATTGTCTCCATCTATTCTCTTTTTTATAGGGAGCTTTCATTGGTGGATCGGTGGAGTGTGATTTATAACTTCTGAATTTCTCGTTTCAAAAATAGGCAAGCATTATCTTGTTGTTACATACCTTTCTTTTCTTATTTTTGACAGTTGTTAAAATGAGATTGGTGTTATAGTACCTTTACATTGACACTTTTTGAGTCTTCCTAAAAACAATGGGAACTAAAACATTTATCAGAAGCATCTTGCTATAAAGATTATATTTTATTTCATAAAGGGGCTCTGGTGGCATAATGACAAGAAGCTGCACTGCAATCCCCAAGGCACACGGTTCAAAGTCCCCCGCTCCTCTGTGGGAGAAGAATGGGCAGTCTCCTCCCATGTGATTAACTGCCTCTGAAAACCCACCAAAGGGACAGCTATGTGTCAGTTCCAACTTTATGGTACAATAACAACAACAATGATATTTGAGTGTGAGTGTTATATGGGATAGGAGTTACCCATTTAATTTACAACAGCAAAAAGATCACAATGTCTCTTGAATGAATAAAAGATCAGACTTACTTTCATAGGCGTATCTTTTTATAATATAAATTAATAAATATGTTTAAATTTAAAAATGTTTAAAAATGTAAATTCTCTAGAAAGCCCTGATGACTAGAGGATGCTGGGTATGTATGTACCTCAAGGAAGGACTTTGCTATTGACCAGGTTTGCATTGTGGCTGTAAGTGCCGTTGAGTACATCTGGACCCTTAGTGACCTTGTGTGACAGAGTACAACTGCCCCATAGGGTTTTCATGGCTGTAATCTTTACAGGAGTCAGTCACCAAGTCTTCTTCCCACAGGTTTGAACCATGGGTGGGTTTGAACTGCTCTTGTTTCAATTATCAGTCGAGTATGTAACCATTGTGCTGCCCGACTTGCTGCTTATAGCATCGCTGTTGTGCAGAGTAGGACGGCCCCAGAGCATTTTCAAGGCTGTAATCTTTGTGGAAACCGATTATCAAATCTGGAGTGACAAGTAGATTCTAACCACAGACCTTTCCATTAGCAGCCAAGCATTTAGGCTTACTGCTCTTATTGCACCATGCAAACTTCTAAAACGGCAGCAGGTTCCGCTGTTTTGAGTCTAGAGTGCTAGCCTTTATGCTGGGGAACCCTGTTGTCGGTTATCTTGCGCACAGCTTTGCTTTCCAATGTCACCATGCTGCGAGTGTGTAGTATCTGTACACGGAGGTGGTTGTTAGGAAATAAAGTAAGGTATATGTGTCAGGAGCCCTGCCTTGGGCCACTGTGCTCTGATTCCACACAGGAGATGCTCTGACTATAGCTGCCAAGCTGTTCGACAGCACTTAGCATCAAGGACTGAGCAAAGCAGCTTTTTTAGAAAGATGCTTTTGATGATGCTCTTGGCTAAAATGTTCGAGGCAAAGAAAATTTTTTTTATTTTATTTTTTTTTATAGTGGGGTGCTCCTAGTTTGCTAGACTAGGCTTTAAAGTCATGAATGTTGAATAGAAAATAATGACAGTTTTACCCCCTTTGCCATCAAGTTGTTTCAACTTATTGCAACCCTCCACTTGGTTCTGAGGTTGCACATCTTTACAGGAGGCGACTGCCTGACTTTCTCCCTTGGAGTGGCTGGTATGTTCAAATTGCTGGACTTTGACTTAATAGCCCAACATACTATGCACTGTTGTTGTGTTGTTGTGTACCACAGAGTTGGAACTAACCCATAGCTGACCCTCCACAGAGTTTTGAGAGGCAGTTAATCACATAGGAGGAGATTCTCCATCCTTCTCTGGCAGATCAGCTGGTGGATTTGAACTCCGAGCCTTTGGATTGCAGTGCAACTTCTTGCCACTAGGCCACCAGTGTATTACCCAGTATAGCACATTGTTATACACTGATGTCATACAGACTCCTTGACAGTTCTGTCAGTGACTTTATTAAATAACCAGTGTAAAAATAGCCAAATTTATAGCTTCTTTATAAAACTAGTTAAGGATTACTGGAAAAGATAAAACCAAAAACAAAACTTTGTCATTCCCTTTCTTTATTTTACTTTTTAAGTGTTTTTAATTGCTGTGGAGTCAACTCTGACTGCTGATGACTCCATGTAAGTTCGAGTAGAACTGTGCTTCACTGAAGTTTGGCTGGCTAATTGTTCATAAGTAGATTGCCAGGACTTTATGCTGAGATCCCTCTGAACTCGAACCTCCAGCTCTGCAGATAGCAGCCACGTGCATTAACCATTGCACTTCCCTATTCCACCCTTGAGAACTCCCTTTAACTTGCCACCATTCTTTAGAGATGCCTTTGGAAATTGATACTAGGGAGGGGGAGGTGTTTCTCTCCTCCTACTCATTCCTCCTATTGTTTTTTTCCCCTCTTAAATACTTGACCAAGATAAAGTAAAACTGGGTAGCTGAAGCTTTCCAGTATGTTACATTTTATTTGAAGGATGTTGACATTCAATTCATAAATGTTTATTGAGAATTTTCATTCTAAAATAAATTTGAATAGAGATCAGAGTTTGTTAGTGATGCTACTGACAGTGGCAGAGGGAAGAAAGGAAGATAAAACACTTGGGAGACCCAGTGTTTGTTTTAAGACTGATGGGGAAATGTGGAAATGATTACCATTAACCATAGTTGGATATTTTGTTGTTGTTGTTGTTGTTGTTGTTGTTTGCCATCGAGTTGCCTGCAACCCATAGTGACCTTATGTACAGCAGCTCTGAATCTTGCCCCATCCTGAGCCAGTGTCACTAATTCTGACACACCAATCCCCATTGCCCCAGTTACTGTATCAATCCATCTCATTCAGGGTTTTCCTCTCCTGCGCTGTCCGCCCATCCTTCCATGCATGATGTCCTTCTCTACGGACTAATCTCTCCTGGCCATGTGCCCAAAGTATGTGAGACAGAGCTTCAAAATCCTTGCCTTCAAGGAGACATTTGATTTTACCCTCTCCAAGACAAACCTATATGTTTTCTTGGCAGTCCATGGTATGTTCAAGACTCTTCTCCAGCACCACAATTCAGCGTGAAGATTATTGAAAAGGGAAATGTTTTGCTACTTACATATTTAACACCGTTAAACATGGTTAAAAATCCCACCAACAATGTATGACAGTTCTGATCTTTCCACATCCTCACCAACGTGTGTTGCTACCTGTCCTGTTAGACTTTGCCACTGCTACGGGTTGAGATGATATTTCGTTGTGGGTTTGATTTGCATCTCTTGGATTGCCAGTGATTTTGAGCGTTTCTTCATGTGTGTGTTGGCCATCCAGATGTCTTCCTCCGTGAAAGGCCTTTCCATGTCTTTTGCCCATTTTGTAGTTGGAGAGGATGTGGGGAGATCGGAACACTCATACACTGTTGGTGGGATTATAAAATGGCACAGCCACTCTGTAAGCCAGTTTGGAGTTTCCTCAAATAATAAAACAGAGATACTATGTGACCCAGCTATTCTACTGCTAGGAATATACCCTGAGGAAAAGAGAACAGAGACACAAATGGAGATTTGTACATCCATGTTCATTGCAGCATTATTCACGATAGCAAGAGTCAGCCCAGATGTCCATCAACAAATGAGTGGATTAAGAAATTGTGGTACCTTTATGCAGTACAGTACTATGGGAGACTCAGGGGCAACAATTTTGAGAAATGCTGTATAACATGGGAGAGGCTAAGGAGCACTTTGGTGTGAACTAACTCAACCTCATAAGGACAAATAGTGCATAAGACCATTACTGTAAAATTAGAAGGATAACTAGGAGGATGTGGATAAAAGTCCAAAGGGGAAGAGAAGGGGAGGGGTGCTGTGGGTGCTGAAGGGAGGGAGGGAGGAATCTGGTGTCACAGAGTTTCTTGGGCAGAGGGAGAGAGTGGAGTTAAGATAGATCTATCTAGCGGGGACCTGAAAAGACAAGGTGATTGTGGACAAAGATGAATGAATGGTATTTAATATTATTAAACACAGTGTATGAGAATGTTCATATAAAACACAATGGGAATGTGTGAAACACAATACCCATAAATGAAACACAGTGTATATGAACTTTGTATGCAAACCAATAGGAAACAACAGAATGGTTAAAAATACATTTTAAATAATTTTATATGTTAATATTGCTTAAACTATGAAAACTCTTATTCTGTTTCCTAAAAGTAAGGAAAGAGATACAGAACATGTACAGTTCCTAAATTTTTCCAAGCAAGAAGGTTCTAGTCCTATATGCATACTGTGCATTTACATTTACATTTTCTGATGTTGTGAAACCAGCTTTTCCAGCACACATGGTCCTAGCTTTTATTTTGGGAGACAGGAGAATAGAGGATTAAGTCAGATTAGCGGGTTGGGATGTTGCTAAATTCCTTGTACTCTGTATATGCACAGATAAAATCCTCCCAAATCTGCATCTTACTGTGGTGATATTGGCAAAAACTGGAGTTTGTGGGCTTGTTAGGAAATCGATGGATTGGTTAGTTGTTCGATTCCATACCTTGAGCCAGTCCTGACATAACGTGGGTTGCAAGGGTTTCTGGTATGGCAGGACTGCTGCTGTCCATCAAAATTTGACCCAGATAATCAGGGTCTGCTGAGAACATCTGTCTCTTTTAACTCTACTCCAAATAGACACAGTTACACCCGAGAGCCTGTAGAATCTGCTGAAAGGAGCGTCATTCTAGGGGTTAATGAAAGTAAAAGCTACCTTATTATACCTCCTGTTTAGTAATTCAGTCTTGTGCACCAGGCACCATGCAAGGCACATTATTAACGTTACCCCAAATGCACTTTAACAGAAGTTATTTCCAGAGTACTGCCACTGGGCAGTGTGGGTGGGTAATCTTAAATAGAGCACTTGGATTCTCCGGACTGAGATGTCTACCATTTACCATCAGGTTTGGTCTCCCCTCCTCTCATTCGGGGAAAGAACTCTGAGCAATTCAAGATTGAAGATGTTGCTGTTTTTTATAGAAACAGTCAACTTGTGTCTTTTGTGTCTTGGTCCAGGAGTGGTTACCCTTTTAGTGGCTAGTGATTTATTGTCACATAGCAAATGGGCAAAGCAATTCAGTGAGAGTGCCTTGTTGTCATGATGTATTCCTTTATTTTAGTGTTAAAATTGAGGAGATAGATAATATGCTTGGTGTGTGGGGTGGGTGGTAGACATTTTCCCCCTAGGAAATGAAGAACACAGCCTTATTAAGGGCTGCAGCTTGTTGGGTGGCTTTGGAGGAGCTGGAGTGGGAAAACGTCTCGGGAATTTTTTGCTCACATGTTTTTCCTCTTTTGATTTTTAGTCTTTATAACCTGGCTTCACTGGAACTGAGAGAAAATCTTCTTACATATCTTCCTGAGTGAGTCTTTGGGAGTAGAAAGAGTGGGGCTTTCATCTTGAATATTTTTTATTTTTTTTACAAGCACTTAAAAAGAAAGGACTAATGTTTTGTTAAAATAAAAATTCTATGTTATTTGCTAAGCCTTTGAAAGATAAAAATAATTATTTATTTTACTTAAAAGAAAATTTTTTATTTTATACTGATTTACTTACACAGTTGGTATGCATTTTGTTCTTCGAAAGGGATCTTCTCCCTTTCCTTGATCCAAAAAGATATAATTCTTGCAATTTTCCTTTCCTATGCAATAGTTTACTACTCCAAATTCAAGAGAACCTTAGTTTTTAAGACCTAGTCTAAGTGAGGATTACCATCTTTTTCTGCATTTCTATGTGTTTCTTTATATACGACCCCATTTACCATTTCTCTCTTCATTTTTTTCGTAGCTCACTTACCCAGCTACAGAGACTAGAAGAACTTGATTTAGGAAACAATGAAATATCTAATTTGGTAAGTCTGTAGGGAGGGAGATTTGAATTTCACTTGCCCTGCGTTTTGGTTATGAAACATTTTAGGGTAATCTGTAGGGATGCTTGTAAACCAGTATTTCCAGAGGTGTGACTTGGAAATGTTTAAAAAAAAAAAACCCAATAAACAACAAAAAAAAAAACCCGCTTCATTTCAGACAATTGAGAAATTGAGATTTGGGTGAAGTGGGAGCAGTGTTTGAGGACTCTAGTGGCTTTCGTGGGTAAAAAGTTATGGTGCCAACCCAAAGGTAGGTGGTTTGAATCTCCCATGGGAGGAAGATGGACCGTCTTCTCTGTGTGATGTACCTCTAAAAACCTGCTAGAGGATCAGCTGTGAATCAGTTGCAACATGATAGTACGTAGTAATAGTGTGTAGTAACTAGCAGGGAAATGTTGGTCAAGACCAGGGGCTGTGGTGTTGGTAGAACCAAGAATTGACATTTGAGTAAAGTAGGGGGCACTTTTTAAAAAAAGAACTTGATCCTTGACATATACCAACAGATTTCTGCCATAGTATCTAATTATTAACTGTACATTAGGATACTCTCTTAATGGATGATTGAAATTAGATTTTTGCTACTCTAATGTTATTTTATTGTTTTAGCCAGAATCAATTGGAGCTCTTATACATCTAAAAGATCTCTGGTTGGACGGAAATCAGCTGTCAGAATTACCTGAGGTAAGCGGTAACATCTTTATGAAAATGTAAAACAGTAACAATGACAATCTTATGCATGTCTTCCCACTACATGTATGTGTTTAATAAAAGTCATCTTGAAACCAAAACATGGACTGAAAATACACAATTGAAAACTGTGTTGAACGTTTACCTTTTTAGATTGCCGTATTGTTGTTGTTGTTATATAATGTTGAGTTGGAACTGATCCATAGCTAACTCTTTGGTGGATTTTCAGGGACAGTTAATCGCACAGGAAGAGATTGCCCATTTTTATCCACAGATTGGTGCATTGGAACCATATGCCTTTGGGTTGGCGGCACAACTCCTTAACACTAAGTCACCAGAGCTTCTTGCTAGAAAAATGGAAAACTTATATAATAGTACCCTTCCTAAATAGCAGATATATAGCCCTTAGTTTGTAGAATATGAATTTGTTTCTCCCATGCCACTTATAATTTATCTCAAGCTCGGTAGATTTTTTAAAAAAATGTTTTTATTTTAATAATTTTAATGAACATTTATAGAGATTTGGAATTTCCATTCATTCATTGTTGCACTTTTCTCCCTGCCCAGACCTCCCACCGCCCCCCTGCCCCGTTCGCTCCTCTCTTTGAAAAGTAAAAGAAAAATTCTTTCTTTGATATACAATCCCCCCACACCTCTCCCACCACCCCAAGTACACTCCACTATGCAACCTTAATTGTGGACTCTTGTGATAACCATAATACCCTATCATATATCACTTTTATTCTCTCCCTCATTTGTTTCAATGCAGTATATGCAATTTATCCAGTTTTTCTCAGTCCCATTTTTAAAATTATTGGAATCCGTTATTCTGACAGGAGCTGTGGTGGTGTTATAAACTAAACATTAGACATCTAACCAAAATCCCCAGTCATTCAAACCTCCCAGCCACTCCATGGAAGAGCCATGGTCTGCTACCAGAAAGATTGACAGCATCTGATAGCCTGGGGCTTAGCTTTACTTTGCCCTGTAGGGCCACTAAGGGTCAGAATTGACTCCATAGCAGTGGGTCGGGTATTGCTCTGACTGTACATTTTTATCATTCTTTGTGAGGTGCCATGTTGGGATAATTTTAGATACATTTCCCCCCTATAATGTTGTTATTGTTAGGTGCTGTTGACTTAAGTATGCATCATAGATAACCTATGAACAACAGATCTGATCCCTGTCCTATTCTGTGAGCTTACTGCTGCAATCACTGTGTCAATACATCTCTTTGAGGTTCTCCCTCTCTTTTTTTAGACCTTCTACTTTTCTAAGTATGATGTCTCTATCAAAGAAATAGCCCCTTCTAACAATTGCCTAAAGCATGCCATTTAGTAGTTACTATAAAAACAGGGTTAAAAGAATTAGCTTCTGTGTGTTTTCACATATTGCCTGTGGATTAGCTGCATGTCATGCTGTTCAGATTTTTCCTCCTGGTAGCAGATGTGAGAACCATGTTCCATATGGAGTCGTGTCTGGACTTTCGAGGGCACAGTTACCTTGTGGACACCTAGTAGGCAGAGATGCTTTCTTTTTTGGTAACCAGAAAGGGAAAGCTTAAAAGTAAACCAAAAACCCCCAAGTGAACATTTCTGTGTTCCATGGCCTCCGTTTTCTTTATCTAGGTACCTCTCTGTGTGTTTGTATATTCTATATTCTAGTCTTCCATGGGTCAGAACTGACTTATAGCTGACTCTCCAGCAGGTTTCCAGAGGCTATAAACCACACAAGAGGAGGTCAGCGCTGACCAAATTACAGGTCAGACTGATTTATGGGAAACCTTAAATGTAGGTTGAGGAAGGTTTGTTCATGTTGGAATCGGAGAAGGCACTCTGGTGATGTACTTTGTAGCAAGTTGTGCTGCTAAGCCAAAGACTGTGTCTCTGGCAGTTCAAGTTCACCAGCACCTTCTTGGGAGAACAATGGATAGTCTCCTTTTATTAAGTTTCACAGCTTCTTTGAGTCAGAACCAACTTGATGGCAGTGTGTTTTGTTTATTTGAGACATCATGAAGTCCCAGATGTGTTTTGAGTAGGAGTTGTTGTTGTTTGTTGTTAGATGCCATCAAGTTGAGTATGAATGATAGCAACCCTGTGAACAACAGATGACAACCCTGTCCTGTCCTGTGCCAGCCTCACGGTCTCACACACCACAGGCCATTGCTGTAGTCTCTGTGTCAGTCCACCAGGTTGAGAGTCTTCTTTTCTTCCTGTGGATGTGGGTCTGTCCATTTTCCCAAGCATGATGCTCCACGGAGACACAGAATAGCCTGTCCTAGCAACATGCCCCAAGCATGTGAGACGAAGCTCTGTTATTCCTCGAGTAGGAGAGTGGCGTGATTATGTGACTGGACTTCTGTCTTTAGCAGGTTCTAGGGTGCATTGGAGACCTAAAGTCATGACCCAGAGTCCAAGAAGCTGAGATAATGGTCCTAAGTAGGATAGTAAGAATTGAAATTTAAAATCACACTAAATAGGAATGTAAAAATGGAAGCAAGCATAAGATATAACTGGGGGGGAAAAAGCCAAACCAAATCCATTTTGTGATTGGAAGGTAAAATAATTCTTGAATATTAAACTCACTGAGGTACTTTCCCTACTCCTCAGAAGACCATTTTCTTACTAAGCAACCTACTTGCCATTTCTGTTGCTATTAAAGATATCTTGGGTGTGTGTAGGCTCCAGTTTGCCAAGGCATAGCTACATTGATACTTGTGTTAGCAAGTACTACCTGTCAGGGAAGGAATATTAAATAGGTGGTTTCTTACCAGAGAAAATCCCAGGGTCACCCCAAAATGACAGCTGCTTCCTAGTGATTGATTGCAAACGTACAGAACTGGATTCTCGCCGCCTTTTTTCCTGATTGTGTGACCTTGTAGTTATTTGTTTTCACTTGGCACCAGTCTCCTTGTCTATTACATGAGAATGATTCCTTGGGTGCCTGAAGGTGGACGGCTTGGCATCCTGCCCAGCTCCACGTCTGTGACTCATGCAGCTCCCCAGTTCCATTGGGAAGGGGAGGAGCCTGTGAATTTATGCCAGGTTTCACATGTAGGAAAGAATACATCCTTGGGACTGCTTTGGGATTTGATTGCAAAAAATAGCCGAAATAAATTCCTTCATATGATGGCAAATTGAAACTTGAGTCTCTTTGTCTCTGTCATTGATGTAGGAAATAGGAAATCTGAAGAACCTTCTGTACTTAGATGTCTCAGAAAACAGGTTGGAAAGACTTCCTGAAGAAATCAGTGGCCTGACTTCGTTAACAGATTTAGTCATCTCCCAGAACTTATTGGAAACGGTTCCAGATGGCATCGGTAAGTATTGATAGTAACTGGCTCATAGCGACCCTTACATTGGTCTTGAACATTTGAAGTACGCTGATCCTTCCATCACCACTCCCAGATGGTGGGGATGCAGCTCCTTAAAGTCATCATGTTTGTTTGCTTTTGGAGACGGAAAGCAAAGAATAACTAATGCAATTTCAGTTTTTCAGAATTCAGATACTCATTTCTCTTGGCTGGGTAGCAACTAGAGTTAGTATTTAAGAGCATTGACTCATAGCTACTTCATCTGCATCTTGTCTTAATGATTTCAACAGAGGTTGAGCCCAAATAATAAAATGCTTTTCAGGTACATGAGCCATCACCGGACTATTTCTCATTCAGTATTCTAAGCCGTTTATGAGAAAATAATTTTTATTTATTGGATGATCTAAGTAGGGGGCTGTTACAGGAAATATTTGCAAGCAGGAGTGGCATCCACTTCCTAACAGCATGCCTCTGGAAACTCGATTAGCTTTGAGAAACAACAATAGTTATAGAAAGGCTTCAGGTCTGTTGTTTATAGGGTCACTATGAGTCGTGCTCGACTTGATGGCAATCAACAACAAAAACAAGGGAAATATATTGTACTGGATGGAGCAGAGTCTTTTCTACTGCGTTGAGGACAATCCTGCAAAGTTATCATTTTATGTGATTTCCTTTAAAAATAGCAGTCTAGACCATTTCTTTTACCATAAAGGAACTTAAGCCAGGGTGAAGAAATAAACTCAAACACCAGAGAGATAAACAGACATGGACTGGCAGTTCCACCTTCATAAAGCCACTTGGAAATTGCCAGAAAACTCTCTTTAACCCCACAGTTGCTGTCTGATGGCTGTCTTTGGCCTTCATTTGTCTTTCATTCCAAACATCAAAGGAAGTATTTGAAAGATTTTCAATAACTGGAAAGGCTATACAACAGAGAACTACTTCCTTTCTGGGTTTTGGTCAAGATGAAAGTGATAACTGACAGTCACAACTCAGGAGGAAGAGAGACATGACCTTTTTTGAAAATGGCTGAGGACTTGGACTCTTACGTAAAAATGTTCACTGAAAATTGGATGTGTCATTGGAAAGCAATTGTAGGAGCTGGGGATATTTGGCTTGGAGTAGGAAGAGGTAGGAGGCTGGAGGTGGCTTTGAAGCATTTGAAAGGTGGTAGTTAAGCCCTCAGCTGCAAACCAAAAGGTTAGAAGTTTGAACCTGCAAGTTGTTCCACAAAAGAAAGAGATACAGCTGTCTGCTTTGATGACGATTTCTGGCTGTGCAAATCTCTAGTGCTGTTCTGCTCTGTCCTGTACGGTTATGAGTCAGAATGATGCAACAACAGCATGATACAAATAGTTCCTGCATGATTGAGTTTTCACTAAGCCAACTTGAAGACTGGCAGTTGAAACCCACCCAGTTGCACTGCAGCATAAAGATGGGTAATCCACCTCCAGAAAAGTCACAACTCGAATGGAGCTCTCTCACTCGGTAGTACGAGCGATCACCAGGAGTCCAGCAAAAAGCTTTTGGTGGCTTGGTGTACTGAACATTGGCAGAAAAAGAAAGGATTGTGAATTTCCATTTAGGAAAGACCTGAAGGAAGGGGGGGAAAAGGTGCTTGTTAAATTAGACTTGGCTGCTTAGTAAAGAAAAGAGTTATTGCAGCTACAAGTATTGAAGGAGAGGCCGGAAGACCACTTGCTAGTGTTCTTGTTCAGAAGACACATCTCCTGTTGGAGTAAGGTATTTCTATTCTGAATGCTTCTGTAGTGCCTGAGAGGAAGGCCAGGTGAAAACCCTTGGGGGACAGGTTATTGATGATGCCAAAAAGGGTTTAAGAAACATTTATTCTTGTGCCTTGCCCTGTGGGCTGCTCACACGGCAAGATGATTCTTTCAGGGGAACATGCACCTTTCTTTGTGTTTCTGTTAAGATTTAGAGGCTGCTTTCTGGCCTTTATTGGAGAAAGTGCCCTCCTGTGAGTGGCTACTCTCAAAGGATCATGAAAGACACCTGCTGTGTAAGTCATTCCTCTGACTTAGAGTGAAAAGGGAGAGTTGACAGAGTGAGTGAGGGTTCCGGTCACACAGTGGGAGCCCGAAAAAAAAAAGGCTTCAGTGAAGCCCACTGCTCGTCTCCACAGCCTGTGGGCATCTCTAGTACGTCAAGTATTTCTGCCGTGTGCATGAAATAGCCTCAGCCGTCCTTGTGGCTTCCCAAAGCTTACTGCTGTCCTGCTTAGATAGACATATTCCATCACAGGAATTTCCTTTCTCTGTATCATTTTTATTCATAGGTGCTATAAGACACGATAAAGTTTTTTTGTTTTATAAAGAGCATTCTTGGAATAAGATAAAGGTCTCATCTCTCAACCATACATGAAATATCTCCTCACCTTCCTTGAAGAACAAGCCAGAGTCAACTGTTTATTTTCTTCCTCTGCTGTTCGGATGGTTTTAGGACGTGCCTTTTAAAAATGATTTGCTACTAATTGCTGATTGCGTTTGATATTCTGAACAAATTCTCTCACCTCTTAACTTTTTATGATCTAAATGAGCATGATAATAGTTTCATATCTTAAAACAGAGAGAGGAAGAAATTAGTGTTAGACAAACAAAAACACAGCAGGTAGGAAACACTAAGTGATGATAGAGGGAAATGGTAGCTAATGAGTCTAAATAACACTCTTGCAGGGAAACTAAAGAAGCTGTCGATCTTGAAGCTGGATCAGAACAGACTCACCCACTTGCCTGAAACGGTTGGAGATTGTGAAAGCCTCACAGAATTGGTTCTCACAGAGAATCTGCTCCTGGTGAGTGTAACATGGAGTGTAAAATGTACATGGACATTTATGTGTAGGTTCCAAGTAGCAAAGAGCTTACTGGGAGAGCTTACCCAGTTTGTAATTTGGGTAAGCCAAACAGAAATCTCTTTACGCTAAAATCAAGTTCCTGAAGATCATTGTTTACCTGCTGAAGAGTGGACCGTGGTTTTGGAGGGTCTGTTGTCAGAACATGTGCCCTCTCCTGAACTGACACCTTACAGAAGTCCCCCAGAGAGGTAACGACACTGTTAATACCAGTGATGATGCCTCCAGCACAATGTCCAGGGTGAAACAATGCTTCAGTTGAGCAAATTGGAAGAACAGGCAAGAATTAGAAATGGTGGCTTTCCAGAGAAAGGCTTGGTGGGAAGGGACTGGGGAGTGCTCTTCTGAGCAGAGCGAATGTTTTGTTGCCCTTTGCTTGAGGCTCCTCCTTCCCTCATCATAATACTTAGGAGGCAGACATAGGTCTCAGGCCTTCCAGCATTGACCAATGCTTCCGGTCCTGGGAAGACAAAGGCAGACGTGGTGCGTTCCCTGCCTGCCTTGGAAACAGCAAATCTCACTCATCATTTCCCTTCTGCTACTTCCTCTTCTCTCTTCAGTCTTTCTCTTACTTATCTCCTCTTTCTCCTCTTTTCTCTCTTTTAGTTACCTTGCATTTTGTTTCTTCTTCAGTTTATTCTCTCTACTTCCTCCCTTATTGTATCACTTTACAGATTTCTGTGTCTTCTCCCCTTTCCTCCTCACCCCCTTTCTTATTTTTAGAAAAAGAATAAGTATTTCTCTCTAGGAGCAAAGAGGAATAAAAAGGGTCAGAAACATGTCAGGTAACTCTGGCAGGTGCAATATGGATTACCAAGTCTTCATGTCTTTGTGGTTTTAGGATTACAGAACAACAGTCATACAAGTTAAAAAATTAAAAAGATCACCCAGATTTCATCAGGAGCCCCTTTGGAACCAGCCTGTTCCCCACAGGTCTCTGTCCTCTTCTCACCAGCTCTATTTACCTTGTCCTCATGCCCGTTTCAGCCCTCTCTTCCCCAGGCTTCCTGACACCAGTGCGCACGACTGATTCCCTCCCCAGCACTGTGTCTTCCACAGTCACTGTCACCCGTTATGTTAGTGTGGCCCTTGAAGGCACAGACAGAAGAAGAGATGGAACTTGGGGATGTATATTCTCATTCATGATGGAGAGCCTTTGTCCATTTATAGGCTTTTGTGGGTGTGCCTCTACTCCCACATTTGGCCCTTTGATTTAATTTCTTTGAAACATGCTATCCTTTCAACAAACATCCAGTATAGTTGATTCTCTATCTCCCCCCCACCGCGCCCTGCAAGCGAGCATTACAAATGTCTGATTTCATTTCAGAATGGGACTGCATTCTTTATGAAAACCTCTGTTTTAAAAATATGAGCTACATTTAAAAGGTGCTTTTGATTAACATTAAAAATATTATTTTAACAGACCTTACCTAAGAGCATTGGAAAACTTAAGAAGTTGAGCAACTTGAATGCAGACAGAAATAAATTAGTATCTTTACCAAAAGAGGTATGTGCATTTAAAGACATCTTCATAATACTGATACACAGGAGTGATTTAAAAAAAAAAATAAATGGTGAAGTTTGAGTAGACCTGTGGGTTGTTTTTTAAAGATGTGAATGTTCATCTGATAATATAAAGTTGATTTGAGGGATTATATCAGAGAATGAAGATCAGTGATGCTGAAGAGAATAGATGAGTCCCGGTGACGCTGAGCAATGTGTGGTGTGGTGAAATATGTAAGATTTTAAATAGCAGGAAGAAAGAGATTGGTGATGTGGGTTTGATAAACTGAGAATGGTGGCATCATTAAGCGTAATGCATAATTTGGGAGTTTGGAAGATGAAATAGTAACCAAGTTTCTCCTTGGAGGACAAGGCTTTTGAAGCTCTTTCT
The DNA here is from genome assembly GCF_000299155.1 of Elephantulus edwardii. Taxonomy (NCBI): domain Eukaryota; kingdom Metazoa; phylum Chordata; class Mammalia; order Macroscelidea; family Macroscelididae; genus Elephantulus; species Elephantulus edwardii. The sequence goes on from NW_006399874.1 coordinate 1,306,544, forward strand.
CACATACTTTGGGCACGTGGCCAGGAAAGACCAGTCCTTGGAGAAGGACATCGTTCTTGGAAGGGTGGAAGGATAGCACAGGAGAGGAAGACCTGGGTTGAGAGAGATTGATACAGTAACTTGGGTAATGGGGTAGGTATGTTGAAGACAGTGAGATTGGCTTAGGATAGGGCAGGGCTCAGAACTATTGAGCGTAGGGTTGATATGAGTCAGAGGTGACTGGAAGGCACATAGCAGCACCAACAAGGTTTAATTGTTACATTGAAAGTTAAGTTCCGTCAGGAAAAAAGGCAACAATAAACCTTTTCCATCAATCTAATACAGACTTAGGAAGTGACACCATGTGCTTCAAAGTGTTCTATAGGGTTTTTAGGGGCTCTAATTTTGTAGAACTTGTCCCTTTGAATCTAGTACATTTAGCAAGAGGATTCAACCTTTCTTACTAGCAAGGGCAAAAGGTTTATGTCACCCAAGTTTATTAGAATTATAAATGTAGCATTATCTCTTGCCCAAGATTCATACCATGAAGCTTTCATGCTCAGGATTAAAGCCAGTGTTCTCTTCACAGAGGCATAATACATGCAGGGAAAGATGAGTGGTAGGCAAAAGGAGTTTTTAGTTAGTGCTGCAGGCAGAAAATAGAGATCACCATCCACTGTGGACAGTAGAGACATTCAGGCATGAGAGGGAGGTGCTAGTGGAGGGAGGAAGCCAGCTTGGTAGTAGGGGAGCTTGAGTTGAAAAGGGAAATACCAATTCTGATATTGTATCAGTAGAGCATAAAACTAAGTTTAAGCTCTGGATGTGTATGTGAATATGTAGTGGGGTCACTGGGCATTGAACGAACTGTTGGTTGGTCTTTTCCTTGGCTGAGGCATCACATAAATTGTGTCACCTGCGATATGATCCCCAGTCAATGGCAGTTTGCTACATATTTCTCCTTTTGACCTTTTTAACAGCTCCCTGGGAATAACTTTAAAATTTCCAGGCAACTTTAACTTGAGGGCTTCTTATTTGCCTGAGGCAACTGAACAGGCTCTCTGAACTTGATTTTTCTCAACATAGTGTTCCGTGCGGAGTATCTGTCTTCCCTGTGGTCAGGGTGGCCAGAGCTGCCTATCTGGACCATGTTGTTCTGAGTGTCCCCACCAATGTTCTCTCATGGAAGCAATGAAGATATTTGTTGGAAATGTGACAATCATGCCTATCCTGGCATCCAAATAAAACTGTTTCTGAGACAAGTTTAATAAGGCTACATCTAGGTTAAAGTAGGACACAACTAATAGACTCTGCTAATCAAAACATTTTGATTCTAGTCTCTAAGCAACAAACCAAGACACAAAGCTGATAGTCTGAAGGTTTATTTTACCGCTTCTGAATAGCACATGTCAATTAGCACATAAACACACCCAGAAGTAGATTTATTAAGGACTTTCCCATACTTGCTCTGTATGAGGTGCTATCCTGTGTGTAACTCGGTGAATCCTCAGCACAGCTTTCTGAGATGGTGATTTTCTTAGGTCAAAGAGGAGGAAGCAGGCCCAGTGACATGATTTCTTTGCCAGGACTCACACAGCGAAGCCTCCATAGCCCAGGGCTTCAAAGAGGGGTCTCCTGACAGCCACCACTGCTCCGTCCCTGGCTGGTAAAAACAAAGCAGCTCTTCTGTGTGGCATTGAGGCCGGGCACAGCTATGATTTGGCCAGGATAGGTCAGTTTTCAGTACTTGGAATAGTGTAGAAAATTTGTTCACCTTAGAAATAGATTAGAGGCAAATGCACTTGTAATTTCCCCTCCCCCCCTCACTGTTCAAATCTGTCCGTGGTTTACCCCCTCTCACAGGTACACATTTTAGACAAGAATTTGAGCATTGTGCTCTTAGAAAACCATTGCCATTTTGTTCTAAATAATACTAGTTTACCTGGTTTATTTACATAATTAAAATACATTGTTTCCCCCAAACAGCTTCTTCCAATTTCCCTCAACCCCCTCCTCTTTCTCACTTCAAAAGGGTAGAACTGGAGTAGTTTGAATACACGAGTAGCTCTTTGTTTCTACTTAAGATTATACTCAGCACACATTGCATGTCCACTTAAATTTGCTAGCCTTGTTTTTCATGATGTGAAAATATCTCCAGCTTCAAAGCATGTTAGCTATTACACTTGGTCTATTTTCTGGGAAATGATAATTCACTCTCTGGTGCCCAGAGCTTTATAAATGAACGAAGTGTGTGTCTTTTCCTCCAGTTGTTGGGTAGCAGAGGGCACTCAAGCTTTTAGGGGTTGGGTCTTTTCTAGAACACCCCCATTGCATTGAGCACATATTTTCTTGTTCAGCTATGCGTCTGTTTGATAACACAGCGCAGAGGGCTGAGTGCTCCCCTCTGACTGTCATCGAGCCTCCTATTGTGTTGGGTCACCAGCGTGTATGTCACCCTGAGCCTCCCGATCTCACGTTGGGGCAGTGCCATTGTGTGTCATGAGTCTGTGTGGTGAGCGTGGGGCACCATGACTGACTGCCCGCTTCAATGTCCATGCGCCTGCCAAGCTTGCTACCGTTCAGTCTAATCCTGCAATTTCCCTCCTGTACTCTCTGGCTTTAAAAAAGTCATGACTTGAACGATTAAGTTGCATGTATGTCCTACGTAAACTAATATGCTGACCAATACAGCTCATATGCCAAAAGTCCACTGCACCAGTAGTGGCCATGGGTCTCACTCACCATGCGGTCCCTCCTCCTCCTTCTTTTTTTAACTCCCAGTCCCTCCTACTTTTTGCAGTCATTCCTGATTTTTTTTTTCTTTGAAATTGGGTGATATTCCATATTGTCAGTTTAAAAACAGCTTCCTAGTCTGTAGTAACATTTAGTAGCAATTTTTTTTTTCTCTCTCCCATTAGTGAAGGGGAAAATGTTTGTACTTTGTGGGTCACGATAATGGATTCGGTTTGTGTGTGACGGTGTGATTTGTAGTAAACATTTGCAAATGAACAAATGTCTCTTGTTTTCTTAATTGTTAGCTGCTTGGAAGTTTAGAAAAGTCAGGTAATCTTGTTATCTTGTAAGTATTGTTCAGACCACAGTTGCATCTCTAACTCCCATTTTGCTTCTTAAAATGCATGAAGATTCAGATGGGCTGACTGCTTTACATGTTCTTCATTGCAAAAGCCTGGACACTTCCCTTCAGTTTGCTTGTTTGTTTCTAAATGACTGCATGGCCTGGAACTCCATTTTGGGTTTTTTGTGCTTGTCAAAGTTGTTCACATTGTTTCTCTCCAAAGAATGCTTTTCTGTGAGTTATGTTTTAAATTCTTTAGAAATTCTGAAAGGCATCACTTGGCACCTACTTTTACTAAATAGTTGTCTGTTGCCACTATTCTGTCTCCAAAGGAAAGACTGGATTTTCTTTTCTTTGTTAAATGTGGAATGCTTCTGATGTTTCAAGCCATTCATTTATGTCTTTCGTTTCTCATCCTGTTGCTTACATATATGTGCTTCTTGGAGAGAGGAGGAACCTTAAAAAAATATTTTTATGTTTTGGTGGTTGAGAAAAATCAGGAGACCAGACCGTGTAGGAGTATGTGATTCATGGAGGGGCAGGGAGTTTATATATGGGTAATCATACATGTGATGAAAGAGAGTCTGCAAATTTATAATGTTTTGCAGCCCGGTCTTATTTTAAACATCCTGGACCAGATGGAATTTATGGCTGGAAGAAATTGAGCATGCTTCCAGCTTCAGAGCCCAGTATTTTGTCTCAATTAAGTCAAATTAAAAATGACCTTAACTACCTGGCACTAATCCTGTCAGATGAGACAAGATCTGATCTGTAGATCGTCTACGAAAGGCTTTCCTTGGCAGGCCACCAATAAACATTAATTACCCCAAAATATTATTGTAATATTCAGAAATGTCAGTAAGAGTGAAATTTCATTTTTCAAGTTGGCGTGCTGCCTGTTTATTATTTTTATTGTTGCAGTATAGATTTCTGCCCCCCTCCCCCCAAGGGTCAGTTTGCCATCAGATTCTAAAATGAATTCTTGATACAGGAAACAGATACTGTAAAATGAAAGCTAAAAATAGTACTTGACCATTGTGTTTCATGATAGAGACAAGCTTCCTAAACTGGAAAAAAAAAGAAAATAAGACATAAACAGTTGATGGATTTGTCTATATGAAAACTAGGCTTCTGATCATCAAGAATGCTTAAGACAGCCTGGGAGCAGAGGGAATTTGAAACATCACAAATAAAACTTTCTTATTTTATTAGAAATTCTTTTAAATTATTGATAAATATGGGCAAAACAATCCCTCTTTCTCCTCACAAGCCAGTGAGTTTCAACACAGAGAAATAGAAATGACTGTTAATAAGATTTCCTGGCTTATCCATAGTCACAAGAATGTCAGTTAAGGTATTTGACCTACCAAAATGTTGGTGAGGTTTGGGGAAGTATAAATTGCTACAATTTCTTAGCAAGAAACTATGATAATGTGATTTAAGAAATTAAACATGCATTCCCTTCGATTCTAGAATCCTACCTGTGTTCTAGGAACTTATCCTAAAATATGCTTCTGGATTATATACTGAGAATCATGCAGAGACATGTTCCTCACAGTGGATATTAGAACAGGCAACATGTAGCAAGCATCAGGAGGGTATCTTTAGGAGCAGCTAACATGTTTCAGACACTGTGCAAAGCATGGATACAGACTGGTGCTGTGACAGGGTGTTCAGGGGCAGCTAACATCTTCAGCGTCAACGATGAGCATGTTGAGAGGAAGCAAAAGGTGTCAGGCACTGTGGAAAATGCTTGTACATATTCTTGTCAAGTTTGTGTAGCAATTCTATGAGTTATAGATAAAGTGCAGACTGAGACACTAGTATTCAGAGAGAACAAACATAAATTTCCCAAGATCACTTGGCAAAGAAGCGACATAACTGAACAGCAGTGTCTAACAAGGGTAGTTTATTAAATGGTATGTGATACATCTGTAGAATGAAATACTTAGATGGACAAAATATATCTTTATAGAAACATAATGACATGGGGAAATGTTATTTATATATATATAAAGAGATGTGTCCAGTAGCCTAGAGCTAGTTCTAATTTTGTTAAAGCATATTTGTTAGCCAAATGCATGCCAATAATAGTGGAAGATTATGCATTGAAATGTTAATACTGATTATCCCTTTGTGGGAGGATTTGGTTTAAGTAATTTTTTTCATTATGCTCATGTGTGTGTATTTGTGGATTTTTTTTATTGTCCATTCTATACAAATTACTTCTGTCACAATCAGATAAAAAGAATGCCACAGCTATTAGCGGCAATTTTAGTGTCAAGGGCCAAACAATCCAGGAAATTCCAAAGCCACATTATTTCTGAGATATTTATGGCATAGGGAACATTTGAATAATATGCCACAGATGATGGTGAGAGAGGCAAAAATACTCTTTGGCTTTTATAATTATGTACTACACTATTTTTGCTCAAATTATACTTTGACCAGATTCTGCTTATTGTAAATTTTTCTTTCTGCCAGGGAAATGTGGTTTAATTTGGTTGGAAATAATACTAAAAAGAAGCTGTTGAAGGAAAATTAAGTTTCCTTTATGTCATGGATTAAATTCTCACCCTCAAAAATAGGCATCTGTTTGGCTGTGCTGTGATTCTTCATGGTTCAGAAGTTACCTAATGATAGAATTTGGTTGTTATGTAATGATATAATCATCCACCACCCTGTGAACTTATGTGACCAGTGCATCAGTTGTAAGGGGATTAGAGGCAGATGACAACATGCCTCTTTTCCGGTTACAGCCCTAATCTAATGTCAAGGGAGTTTCCCTTACAGGGTGGCCTACATTACCTTTTATTTTACAAGAAATTAAAGGAGAGAGAAGTGAACAGAGGGCACTACCTACTGCCAAGAAAGAAGAGTCAGGAATAGAGTGTGTCCTTGGATCTGGGGTCCTTTTTCTGAGAACCTCTTAGACCCAGGAGAAGTTTTATGCTAAGATGTAATGAAGCACTCGAAGAATCACTACCTTTGAATTATAATGTTAGAGAAGAGTATTGACTATTCTATAGACTGCCAAAAAACCAAGTCTATCTTGGAGGAAGTGTGACCGGAGTATTCCAAGAGGCGAAACTTCATCTCATATACTTTGGGTATCTTGTCAGTCCTTGAGGGCCAAGTACTTGAAAAAGGGACAGTCCTTGAGAAAAAAGACATACTGGGGAAGGTGGAGGGTCAGAGAAAAAGAGGGGACTATTAACAAGATGGATTGACACAGTGACAGTAACAATGGGTTTAAGTATATCCGTGATGATGAGGATGGCACAGGATAGGACAAGGCTCAGATCCATTGTTCATAGGGTTGCTGTGATTTGTAGGTGACTTGATCACACTTAAAACAACAACAAGAAGACAAGGACATTCATTCAGAGAGCAATAGAGAGAAAGCCTTTTCTTAGAGCCAGCACTTCAAATTTGGACGACTAGCCTATGAGAGAATAAGTTGAAGCTTGTTAAAACCATTCACTTGTGGTATTTCTGTTCTAGCAGCACTGGGTCTAAGATAGATACTTTATAACCACCTATTAGGAGCTACTTAGGGCTGGCACTGACAGAGTAGGAATATAAATTTACAAAAATGACTAATCAAGGCTTTTCCTTTGAATTCTTAAATCTTATCTGTCTTTTCTGGGATAATGTAACCTGCAGCTATTAATCCTTAGTGAAAGTCAGTCTCCTTATGGTTTTGTTAATGATCTGCAAGTCTTATCTCCTTGAGATGGATTAAATCAGTACCAGATCACCATGTAAGGAACTGTGTCTGCATGAACAACGGAGAGACACTAAACCGCTAAACAGGGATTCTCAGCTACGTTCTCAGACTTTGAAGGAATCCAAGCCTAACCCCTTGTTTTCTGGGAAGGCCCCTATTAGGTGGTTTAAAGGAGATTTAAAAATAATCAGCTTCTTATATAACTGGTAATAAGTTATTTAAACTGTGACTCTGCTTCCCAGAATCTCTGTGATTGATACAGACATCTTATCTTGATGACCTGGAGGCTCAGCCTTATCTGAATGATAAGTTGTTGTTAGGTGCCCTTGAGTCAGCTATAATTTATAGTGACCCTGTGAACAACTTATCTGAACCCCTTCCTATCCTGTGTCATCCACACCATCTCTGACACATTCAAACTCATGGCTGCAGGCACTGTGTCAATTCACCAGGCATTCCACTCTTTTGCTGTCCCTCTACCTTTCCAAACATGATGCCTTTCTCTAAAGAATAGCCTCTCCCAGCAACATGTCTGAAGTTTTCTTATCTTTGCCTCCATGGAGCCCTCTGGCTACACCTTCTCCAAGACACAGGCAAACTCTAAGTGACATAGGTAACAATAATAAACTTGTATTGAGTTCAGAGCGCTTCACTGTTGTTCTCAGATGTTACCAACCTGGATCTCAGATTTTGGCAAGTCCGTGAACAACAGGATCGAATCAGTGGGATCCACAAGGTTTTCACTGGCTGATTTTTGTAAGCAGGTCTTCAGACTTTTCTTCCTAGTTGATCTTAGTCCAGAAGTGCCATGCATTCTTGTCACAGCCCTTCAGGCTTCCACCAGCTGACTGTACTTTTGGCTCTATGTCAAGTACTTTTGCAGGAATTGAGCTCATAGCTCACGCAGGGAAGGTGAGAATACTACCACTGAGCCAACTCTGACCTTAAGTTCTTCACTACTGTTAATCCAGATGTGATGCATTGGCTGTCAGGGGGACAGTTTTCTGAAAAAGTCCTGTGGCTCCACGGAAGAGATCACCACCATCAACATGGTTCCAAGAACCTCTAGACACCCATGTGTTGATTGGACTATCCATTTATATCTGGGATTTTCACTTCTTGAAAAAGAAAAAAAGGGTGACCATTGATTGGGCAGCAGCTGTATGCCAGGTTCTGTGATAGACGCTAAGTTGTAGGTGTGGTTTCACTTAATATTTATTACTTGCAGTTAAAGTCATATATCCAGCCCCACAGAATATATGCTATGGCTTAGATCCTAACTCAGTTCTATATAATCTCAAAAACATTCCTCCCTCCTTTGTACCACCTTCCTCTCTGACATCTCTGAAGAACTTGGTCTTTTGAGTTACAATATTAACAGCTTTAATAATTTTCTCCTAAAAGGCTCTGAGGGTCCCTGCCACCCCTTCCTGGTTGATTTGGAAAGAGCTAGGACGGCGTGTGCCTGTGAGGCATCTTGGTTGTTAGTCTTCCCCCCAAAACTGTAGTCAAGATCAGGAGGTCACGCTGCTGCTCTGACAACCCAGAAGGCCTCCGAGGCTCTTGAAAACAATTGTTTTCCACCCCTGCCAGCCTCAAATGAGTATGTTCTTAAAACTGGAAAGGAAAAATAGAAATGAGACTATAAACATTATAGACAGCTCACACACTGTGTTGGGAGTTCACACTGTTTCCTCAAAAACACTGAAGGGATGTTAGCTTGCCCAGAACTGTATTGCCCCATGACTTGTAGAACTCTCTCTGATCTAGTTTAATGAGTTAATTGATTTTCTTAAGTAGAGACTTTATGAGCATGGTATAAATTGAAAATACTCGCATGGTGTCACAGTAGACCTCCTGCAGGCAGCTGAGGCAGCAAGCAAATCACATTCATGCTCACCATCAGGCGCTCCAGTCCAGGATAACAAGCCCCAGCCTTGGCATTCTGTGCCCCCAGTAGCTTGTTAGCTGGGCAAGAGGATCCTTACTATGATGTTTGCCTCCTTTGTTTACTGATAAATGCTGCATTTTGAGAGCCTGAGTTAAGATGTCACATTGGGGGGGTTCAAACCTCAGCCATAAGCTAACCTAGATGAGCCCCCGACTATTTCACACAGGCCCAGCACAGCCATACCCTAGTGCACACCTGGACCCTAGTGCACACCTCCCTTCCTCTCGGAGAGTGATGCTTGGGGGGTTTTGGAATATTTCTTCACCTAAGTAAACATCTGTTGGATCATCTCAATTCATCAGAGACAGTCTGGTCCTTTTGATCCTCAAAAGAATCAGCAATTTGTTTCCTTTCTTCCCATGACCCTCCTGAAAGCCTGAGTCAAAGTCCCTTCCTTGTGAGCCTAAGTGATGTTAGGACACACAAAAGAGGATAGTACATGTTTTAGTATTTTAAACATAGTCTATATAAATGACGTATGAAGCCTAAGTGAGGTTAAGCAGCCCTGGTCGAGCAAATACAAATGTTTGGCTATTAGCCAGAAGGTTAGTGGTTTGAATCCACCAGCCACTTTGCAGGAAGGAAATGAGGCAGTCTGCTTCTTTAAAGATTTACAACCTTACAAGCCCTATGGAGAAGTTCTGCTTTGTTCTGTTGGGTTACTGTGCCTTGGAATAGACTAAGTGGGATTGAGTGGGTGAGCAAGGCTATTTTTAGTGATATTGTCAAGAAGAATGCAGAATTTTTCTGCGTCTGCATTTCTATACACCAAAGCCTATGATAACGTTATAGCAGTAGTCTTTTACTAAGTAAGTCAGTCAATGTAAGCATATAAGCGCACCCTAAGTAAGGAATGAGTGCTATAGTTGGCAAGGACACAAGCATATGTATCTAAATGTGTAAAAATTAGAATACTCATAAAAACCTCATTGTCGTTGAGTCAGAACAGACTCTTAGCTGACCCACCAGCAGGTTTTCAGAGACTACAAATCACACAGGAAGAGATTGCCTGTCTTTCCCTGAGGAGCCGCTGGTAGATTAAACATTCAGTCAGATTATTTAAGAGCTTTCGTGAGATAGTTTGTGCTGTCAGAAAGTTGGGCTCTGCCATAATTATTTAAAACAAAACAAAACAAAAAAACCAACCAGAATCAAAAAGGGTCAGAGGGCCCTGAGAAGACTTTCAGGAGGACATTTGGAGGTCATGGTGGCATAGTGTTTAGACTCTCCACCACTGATAAAAAGATCAGTGCTTTAAACACACTGTTGCAGCTCTGGTGGCCTAGTGGTAAGAATCTGTGCTGCAATCACAAAAGGAATGTGGTTCGAATCCACCAGATGCTCTGAAGAAGAAGGATGGGCAGTCTCCTCCCTTGCAATTTACAGCCTCTGAAAACCTGCTGGAGGGTCAGCTGTAGGTTGGTTCTGACTCGATGGTACACAACACACAATAACAACAGCCGTGTAAACACTCTGGGCCATTTCTGCTCTGTCCTGTGGGTACCAAGCCACATGTAGATTGCCCAGGAGCAGAAGCTTAAAAATGCTAAGGACCTGCCCCTAGAGTCAGTGCACTGAATTTGAATTTCAAGGTTTCTCTATTGTGAGAACAGAAATTCTTTTAGAATCATCTGTTTGGGAGATTTCTGCACTAGACAACTTAGGTTATCAGATGACCCATGTTGGTGGTGACTGTAGACAAATAGTAATCTACTTTTTTAAGTAATGCTTATTTTTCTTTATCATGGTTAAATGATGTTACTTTGGGACATCTAGTTGACTGTAACTCAAAGCCATGATTAAGTACTACGGTTAAATATAGTATTTAAAAACCTTTTACATTAGCTTTTAAAGGGAAGATGTAAAATGATTGTCTGTGAAGACAATTATATAGCAATTTCATAAATGTGCATTCTCTTTAGAGTTGTGTGTGCAGACATCGTAAGAAACAGAAAAAAGCAGGGGGCATAATCTGATCTATTTGGAGATTCATGTCTCTGGCTCTAGGGAGTATTTTTCCATGCACTAAAAAGATATCAATAGGTTCCTTCATGAGCCTTTTAAAGCAGTGGCTCTTAGTCAGGATGGCAAGGGAAAGAATGTAGTACTTCATGGAGTTCTGCAGAGTGTTGTGTCTGGGATTAAGTTCTTTTTCCAACCCTTGATTCAGCCTTCCTGTAAGAACCACGGGCCATTCGATCAAGAGAATCATTGAATTCTTCTATATTTATGTTCACTTTTGAAGACCAATGCCATACAAAACTCAGTTACCCTTGAGTTACTTTCTGGGAGAGAATCAGACTTGGCATGGATGTCAGATACCAATTTTTGTGCTTTTACCAATAGCTCATAATTGAAAATTTTAGTGTTTATATCTTCCAAACCTACTTTTTGTTAAAATATTTTGCCTTTAGTAAAGGGAATTGAATTTATCAGATCGATTTGTGAGTGATTAAGAAACTATGAAAAGATATAATGGGGTAAGTAACACATTATAGCCTCTTTTGGATGACCCCCCCCTTTTCTCCCCAATAAATTTAAATATAGAAGTTAATGTAAGGGGCAGGCCTTCAAAAAGGGTGTGTGTGTCTGAGTGAGAGTATTATCACCAAATGAGAAATTTCTTCCTTTTCAGAATGAATTTTTGGACTGTGCTGCATAGTTCTTGTGTGTACATACTATTTCGCAGAGATGTGTATGAACTTACCAGCCTTCTCATTGTTTTCACTGAGATACCATCCTTTTTATGTTTCATACATTTCCCCAAACAACTTACTCCAATCCCACCCTGTCTCCAAGAAAACTCAGCAAGAAACTCTGTATTTTTGTTTCCCCTCATAGATTGGCGGTTGCTGCAGCCTCACCATGTTCTGCATGCGTGACAACAGGTTAACTCAGCTACCCGCAGAGGTGTCACAGGCGACAGAACTGCATGTCCTGGATGTAGCGGGGAACAGGTAAGCACCGTTGGGTTGGCGGGGCTTGAGGCTGAGAAATATGTCTGCTCGATGTCTGTGTCTTCATTGCCTTTCTGAGCTTCATCTTCTAGAATAAAGGCTTTGTTGGTCACATGGCCCAGACCAAGGAGTTTTTCAAATGGAAGACCGAGCGTTTGTGTCCATTGTAATCTCAATGAACAGGGACCATGTGAGCAAAGGGTTGTTTATGTTGAAGGGGATAGAGATGTCTGTAAAATAACATTGCCCAGAATAACAGTTCAGCATGGCGAGGAAGCAGACATCTAGTAAGACACAGGTAAAGTAAGTCACAGGCTTACCTTAGCTTTTGTAAGTCATCTGGATTTCAGGGCCTCCATCTGCAACAAGGTCTCTAAAGTCAAATGAGTTCAACCTAGAATTTAAGCAGGAACCTGGGTGGGTTCTGCTGCTGCCTCTGAAGCCCCTGAAACTGTAGCTAAATTGTATTCAGGATTCTCCCCCCCCCGCCACAATCCTCACCTGCCAAAAAGTTAAAAGCCACCATACTTATTTCCCCAAGGGCAAAGCAGCACCTTTCTCGGGTTCTGGGATCACAGGTACTGTTTCACTGTGTGCCACCTTCTCGTAGGGGTGCTGTTTGGCCTAAAGTGGGTAAGGAGTTGCCAACCAAAGTTGGTGTTGCCAACCAAAAGGCGTGAAGCTCAAATCCACCAGCTGTTCCTTGAGTGAAAGATGGGCGGTCTCCTCTGGAGCCTTTTATAGTCTCCAGAACCCACTGACTGTTCAGCTCACAGTCAGTTATGACCTGGCAGCATGTAACCTTCTAGAAGGTGTGTCCCCTTTGCTCTCATAATGGCTCAGGTTTGTTTCAGTGGCTCTGAATTCACTTCAGCACTTCCGATATTATATGCAATCTCTTTCCCTTGAGCTGACACAAACTCTTTTTTGGGATCACCCTTCCCGCCTTTCTCTTTCATGGCTTATGCTTTCTCTTCTCCCAGAGGTTTTCTCTGAGTCTGCTTTAGGGAAATTCCCCTGCCATGGCGTTCAGATGGCGGGGTGAGAATTGTCCATCTATGTATGTTGCCTGTCCTATACTAATATTATAACCATAAAGTTTGTTCTCCTGGTTTATGTGTTACATTGTATCACCAGGATCATGGTTGTTGGCTGGTAAATAGTTATTGGCTAACTAGAAACATGAATAGCTTTTGCAGATGAATAGCAGACCACTGCATAATCTCAAATGGCATATCCCATTGCCAGAAGGAACTAAAAATTTCCTTTCAAGTGGGATTTGATTAGAGAGGGAAGCATTTGCACGCAGGGAAAGATGATCAATGACTTAAAAGCTGGCTGAACACCAGCAACATGAACGGTGTTTAGGGGACTGTCTCCCCCATCCCGCTTAGCTTAACTCACATAGGTCAGGCTCGAGTCGGCATTTTTCATTCTGGCTAATGCATTATGGACAGCAGGGCTGAACAAACAACTGCACTCTGCTGGAGCTCAGAGGTGAGTTACGGCCCCAGGGAATGCTCACCTTTTAATGTTGAAGCTTTTAGGACATCTTGATAGCTTCTTAAGACCACTGACTGCTTGCTAGAAACTCAGGACTGGTTAGAGTTGCATATTGGATATCTCCTGAATTAAGCCTGGCATAAGACATGGACTTGAAAAGGAGGCTTCTTTCCAGACCTCTCACCTCCAGCAACAGACACTCAATGACCCCAAGCAACCTCTGGTTCGCACCACACTGTGAGCGTGAATTTGTATTGCTAATTCTTGAACAGAAAGATGGTGCCAGTGTCTCAAAACATCTTTCCCTCTGCCCCCACCTCATTTTTAAACTGTGCCACCTGAGTGAAGCTTCATTCTCTAGTTCTCAGAATATGGGAAAGTTAAATTTTTATTGTGCTTGGACTTGGGTGGAAAATCTCCAGTTAAAACTAGTTACATAGCTGTCATCTGAGTCAGTTGAATATGTCATTTAGTCCATGTAAGTATAGATTCATAACAAATGTTAGGCCTATTAAAAGATTTAATTGCTGCTTATTAAACTATCAGTATAGAAACTAATAATAATCATTTTTACAAAGGTTACCATGCCCTCCTTTTAGTTTGCAGAAATATCTCATGACAGGAAGTCATACCAAATACAGCTGAGATATCTACCACTTCTCAAAAGTAGCAAGTAGCAGGAGGACTACCTGTTAGTTCCCAAAGCTTTCTTTTACAGGATTGATGGATTATTTATAGCAGAGATATCTGTGAACTTGAGCACTTGAGCACAAAATGTCAAACTGACAGTAAGAAAGATAGTAGTCTTCTGTCACCAGCTACTTGTGGGCACAGAATACAGAGTTACTTAATTTACGGGCTCAGTTACACAGAAATATCCTTAAGGGTACACAGTTGGGTTTCTGAAGGCATTTGTGCAGCTTTGCCGTAATTGGGTTGTTATTAGGTCGGTTCCCATGGTGATAGAAGAGAACTGTCCGATGGCTTTTCTTCACTATAAAGTTTTAAGGAAGCAGGTTATCAGGTGCCTTTTCCAGAGCTGCTCTGTGAGTTTGAACTGCCAGACTTTGAATCAGCAGCTAAGCACTTAATCCTTGAGTCCACAGGTGCTCACTCCTTCACTGTAGGATTCAACAGCTAAACTCAGCTCATTGCTGTTGAGTTGAACCAAAGGAGAGCTGACCCTCCAGCTGATTTTCAGACTCTAAATTGCAGAGAATGAGACTGCCCATCTTTCTCCCTCAGAGCAACTGGTAGATTTGAACCACGTGCCTTTGATTTGACAGCACTCTGTCTTTGATTTGACTCACTCTGCCAACAGAGCTGCTGGAAACAGTGGTTAGTAATGGGGAACTGTTTGTACCTTAAAGTTTGTAGTTTACTTAATTTTTATAAATAAGAAAACATACCAGTATGACCATACTGGGAGGAGATACTAGGCAGCTGGAGAATGTCCTCTTTTTCTCTATATGAGCCATGAAGAGAGTCCCTGGTGTGGAGTGAAGAGGATAAGTTATTGAATTATTCTTGTTGTTATGTGCCTTCCAGTTGCTTGCAACTCATAGCAACCCTGTACAGTAGCCCTGAAACCTGCTCTGTCCTGTGCCAACTTGACCGTCTCTGACACACCTATCTTCATCACCCGAGTCACTGCATCAACCCATCTCATCGATGGTCTCCCTCTCTTTCTCTATCCCTCCACCCTTCCAAACATGACGTCCCTCTCCAAGGACTGGTCCCTTCTTGCGACATGTCCAGAGTATGTCAGACGAAACTTCAGAATCCTTGACTCCAAGGAGCAGCCTGGCTTTACCCTCTCTAAGACGAACCTGTTTGTTCTCCTGGTCAGTGATATACTCAGCATTCTCCTCTAGCAACACAGCTCAAAGGCATCAGTTCTCTTTCTATCATCCCTAGTCATTGTCCAGTTCTCCGATGCATAGCAATTGTGAAGACTATGGTCTGGAGCAGGAGCACATTAGTCTCCAGACTGGCATTGTTGCTCTTGAGTTATTGAATAGTGTCTTAGTTACCTAGTGCTGATGTAACAGAAATAGTCCAAATGGATGGCTTTAAAAACAGAAATGTATTCTCTTCCTAGTTTAGGAAGGTCGAAGTCAGAATTTGAAGCACCAGCTGTACAGGAAGACGTTTGCTCTCAGTTGACCAAGAGTTTAAGACTCAGGTCCTTGTCTCCTTTTTGCAGCTGTCCGTCTGGGATTCCTTGGAGATCCCTGTGTCCCTTGACAGTCCCATGTTAGTGAGGTTTCTGGCTCGGAGATCCCAACTAAAAGGATGCGATCTAAGTTCTTCCCACTTGTTGGTTGGTCCTAAGATTCCTGTCTCTTTACTCTCTTCAGTCTTTTATCTCTTGTAAGGTAGACCATGTCACAGGCTACATTCAGGGACACTCTCCTTATGTTGGACCAGGGCTATGGAAGAAGTAAAGATGTTGCATCCTTAATCCTCTTATAACTGATTGGTCATAATGATTGGGGGATCATTATGTAATGGTCATGTTACATTATTACATCTAAACTCTGGATCCTGGCCCAAGCAAGGGAACACAATTTCTGGAAGGACATATGACAAAGCATATGTAGTATCTCTCTGTATGTATTTAACACAATGCAGTACATCAGAATATTAATAGTAGTTCTTCTAAACAGGTGAGTAGAGATGTACAGGGTAAAGGGAGTTTTCACTTTAGATTATTTTGGTGTTTAGTTTTGTTCCCCCACCCCCGATCATGTCCTATCTATTTTTAAACAGTTTTTAATGTTCTCTGTAATATCTGTTTAAACACACTTTTTCAAAACTCTGCTTTCAAACGACATATTCAGGTATGAGACATAAGCAGGTGAAATGGTAAATTGTAAAAATTCCATGGTATGATATCGTCACATCAGTAAGTAGGACATGTTCAGTTGGTGATTAAATGTCACAGCGCAAAGGAGTTCCAGGGCAGGGAACATCACTTCAGGCTGTGTGCGGAACTGACAGCCAGTTTGCTTGCTGTGGCCCTTGTACGATTTGTGTGAGCAGTAAGCCCAGGCTTTTTTTTTTCCCCCCTGAGGGCATTTGTACCTAAATAGAAGGTGGAGATGTGCAGACATGGAGCTGTGGTTTCTTGTGTTTACTTGGTTCATCCTGTAGTGTGCACAGGGTACCAGAATAAACCAAAAAGCGTATTATTGGCTCCTTTGGAAATGAGAGCTGTATTTTTAAAGTCTAGCTCCTGACTTGGAGTTGGGGCGACTCACCCAACAGGAACAGAAGCCTGTGTGTGTCTTGTCTCCCCGCGCTCTGGAGCAGCAGCAGGAGGGTTGGCACCACCCGTAGAATTTCTGTTTGTAAACGGCCTGGGGAACAGGACCTTTTTCTCCTCAGCACCACCGGGGTCACTTCTGTCCACCAGACACTTGTGACCAAACCCACGTGCTGTGAGCCCCAGTGCAGTAGGCACAGCCAAGCTGCTCTTTGCTGCTTCGCAGGAAGACTGTTGTGGAAGACAACACATTAATCTTATATGGCTTACTTAAGTATGATTTTAAGACCCATCGCAGTAGAGTCCCATAATTTAGTTGAGCTTTTACCATGTAGCTTGGCATCCTTTGATGCTATTATTCATTCCTAACATTCATTTTCACTTTTTATTTAAACCTAAGCTTTAGCAGTCAGTTTGAGAGCCCAGTTATTAGTCTGAGAAATTATGATGAACATATTTGAGTATCTGTGGTTTTGTGCCAGTTTTAAATCATGGTTGCTTTCTTTTTTTTTTTTTTTCTTTTCCTTTATGCTTTCATGGTTATGAAAGGCAGGGATGGTGACTAGAGGGCTCTTGATCAGGACCATGAAACAAAAGATTCTGAGAAAGAATCAGTTTAACCTATTTTGAAAAAGACTTGGGGGTGGGCCAAAGGTTTAGTCAGAAAAATCTACCCTTCAGAGCAATAAGAGGAAAAATTATTAGGGACCTCTCCAAAGTACTGAAGAGCAATGGTGTCTCTCTGGAGACTAAGGTGTATCTGATACAGGCCATGGTCTTTGCTATCACTTGTTATGCATCAGAGAGTTGGACAATGACCAAGGAGGATAGAAGGAGAATTGATGCCTTTGAGCTGTGGTGCTGGAGAAGAGTATTGAGGGTACCATGGACTGCTAAGAAAACAAACAGATTCAGCCTTCAGAGGGCTAAACCAGGCTGCTCATTGGAGGCAAGGATTCTGAGGCTCCGTCTAACATACTTTGGACATGTTGTGAGGAGAGACCGGTCCTTAGAGAGGGACATCATGCTTGGGAGGGTGGAGGGACAGCGCAGGAGAGGAAGGCCCTCTATGAGGTGGATTGATTCAGTGACTGGGGTAATCGGGATGGGAGTGTCAGAGACGGTGTGATTGGCACAGGACAGAGCGGAGTTTAGGGCTGTTGTACATCGGGTCGCTATGAGTCGCAAGCGACTCGACGGCACATAACAACAACAGCAACTTGAGTTGTCAGTTCAGATATGTATTACTGAAAATGCAATAGGAATCTGTTGATAATATGTATGTTTTCCCACATACGTTGACTAAACATAGGTGTAGTCGCTTCTTGAATACCATGGGTCTGAGCTGCACAGACCACATTCTTCTTCATGTATGTAACCCAGCTGCTCCAATGATTTGCTTAGAATAGGATACAGCTCTGATGCACACCTTTCCTGATTCTAAACTATGCAGTGTTCCCTTGTTCTGGTGACATAGCAGGCCCAATTATACCATAATTGGAGTTCCCCCCTTTACTCTGCAGTTAACTCTAGTGGTGCAAGTATTCACATTCAAAGCCTGCATGACGTTGATCATCTCCACGTGAGCACTTCTTCATAGATGTGTGACATCACTGCTGTATTACTGTCAAGTGCCCTTCAGTCAGTGTGACTCATAGGGACCCAATGTAGGAAGTAGGAACAGAAAAAGAAACAAAAAAAACCAGAAACCACTAGCCTGAGTGAAGTTACACAGGGCAAGTGTGACCTCTATGTCACAGTTCACATTACATGGATTTTTGTATGGGAGGTCAGCACCCCTGCTTATGGTATTACTTAAGCATCACCTGCATATAATTTAAGAAATACATGTTGTCATGTTATTTTTTAAGTAGAGTTTATTGGCTAGAGCTTTCTTTTTAGGCAAAGAAGCTTTATTTTGTAGATTATGAAAGTAACGATGTTACATGGTATTTTACAAAAATCATTGCCCTTTTATTATTATTATTATTAAATTTTATTAGTTTTAATGAACATTTACAGGGATTTTGGGTTTTCATTCCTTCATTGCTGCACCATTCTCTCTACCCTCCTTCCCCAATTTGTTCTTCTTCCCCGCCATCCGAATGTCTGTTTTAATTGTCCAATTGCCACAGTGCTTGTCAAAAATCATTGCCCCTTAAGTGCTTAATCCATTGTGTGAATGTACCATAATTTCTCAATCCATTCGTTTGTTGATGGACATTTGGGCTGTTTCCATTTTCTTGCTGTTGTGAATAACACTGCTATGAACATAGGTATATAAATCTCTGTTTATCCCTCAGTTCTGTTTTCCTTGGGGTATATTCCTAGAGTCTGGAGAGCATTATGCTGAGTGAACTAACTCAGCTTCATAAGGACAAATACTGTAACAGACATTATTGTTGTGTATAAATTTCCATAAAGGAAAGGGGAAAGGGAAAGGGAGCAGGGAGACAAGGTGAGGAGCAGAGAAATCGCCAGGATGAGATTTTGGGGAGTGGAGGAGTGGGGGGTGGTGGTGAAAGAATTAGGAAAGAGCCAAGGGGAACCTGAAAAGACTTGGTAATAGTAGGCACAGATAATGGTAATTAATTTTCTAAAACACAGTGCATATGAGTTTGAAACACAATGTGAATGAAGGAGTGTCTGAAACACAATGTACATGAATGATATACAATGTATACAAATTTCGTATGCAAACCAATAGGAAGTTTTAAATTGGAAAAAAAAAGAGAGAGAAAGTCATGGGATGTCATTTTCAAAACTCAATGCTGTCAAGTCGGAAGCAGCTCATAGCTGCTTTGTAAATTGCACTGGACGAAATCACCCATCTTTCTCCTTTGGGAACCACTGGTGGAGTCAAACCATCAGAGAGGTGCAGTCTTTCTGTTAGCACCTCAGCCCCCCACCCCCACCCCCCCGAACAATGAATCCTGCATTCTAGGAAGTGGCTTCTAAGACTGGCCCATAATTTAATCATATAGATTCAACCTTATTGTGAAAATACATGATCAAATGTAACCTTATTTTTTTTCTATAATTATATTTTATTAATTTTCATAAACATTTACAGAGATTTTGGGCTTCCACTCATTCATTGTTGCACT
>NW_006399874.1:1327424-1344496 GCF_000299155.1 Elephantulus edwardii
TTCCCTTTTTACCCTACTGGAGAAGTTTTTGGATGTGCATAGGGATTTGAGTCTTAGAAGGTCCCATTCATCTATGTTATCTTCTCCTGGTTGTAGCCAAATGTAACCTTAAATTCTTGGGATACACAGAGTGTTTGGTTGTTTTTTAAATGAATTAGTAGATTAATATGAAGCATTGATTTTTCTTTCACTAAAGCACGTTGGTACCATTGGCATTTTGGGACAGATAATGCTTTTTGTGTGGGAAGGGTCAGTTGGTGCTGTCCTGCGCATTGTAGGGTGAGGCTTAGTAACAGCCCTTAGCCACGACCTTGTACTAGCATTTCTCTGTTAGTTGTACCAACCAAAAATGTCTCCAGATATTGCCAGATGTTCCCTGGGGACATAATTGCCCCCGTTCAGAAACCATTGCACTTTAAGTAAGCTTTAGTTAAGTACCAAGTATGTGGGATTTCTGACAAGTGGTCTTTGTGTGCCCTCTTTTACTACTGCTTGCAAGTGCAAATGGTTGCAGCCACACTGTCAGATCTTTGCGAAGCGCAAATGTAAAGCCAATCTATAGGTGTCACATTACAATTTTTAGAGTCCTTTTATATATACCATGTTTTAAACAGAAAACAACTTGGCATGGTAGGAATCTTAGGTGGAAGCTTCCAGAAATTGAAAGATGAACGTTTACATTGGAAAACGTAATCTCTGCAGAGGAAGCAGAGGGAGTGCATGGCCATGATTCTTTTTAAAAAATTCTTTATATGCACCTTAAACTCTTCCATAACCCCGGTATATCTTTTCCTGTCCTCCTCATTATCCAGGTGTTTTTGAAAATAGTTAACCTCGAGACTCTATAGGCTTATTTATGAGTCAGAATTACTTGATAACAGTGTTTGTTTGCTTTTAAGAACTCATCCCTGTCAAGAAAGCTGTTAGCATTGAGGTAGTAAGAACATCATAATTTTAGGTCTTTCCTCAAGTAGACTTGCTTGTATTTCTCTGTAAAACCTCCTTGTATAAGAATTAATAGTGTGGAGGGGAAAAAAAAGAATTAATGTGTTCAATGCTTAGCTGAACTATTCTTCCCTTGTCTGTCCTTTAGCCTGAAGCTCCTAACGGGAGAGGTTATCCAGAAAGGAAACAGAAATGTCATGAAAAATCTATTCCCCAGGGATTTCTGGAGGCATAGTCCATACAATTGTGCTAATCCAGAGGTGGTTTGAATCCAGCAGCAACTGCAAAGGAGAAAAATGGGCGAACATCTGTGCTATTTACAGTCTTGAATTCCACCAACAGGGTAGCTGTGAGCTCATTCTGACTTAAATGGCAATGAGAGAGAATAAATCTGGATGGTAATGAGAGAGAAAAAGAAGCACTGGTGGCTCTGTGGTAGAATTCTTCTCTGCCATGCAGGAGACCTGGCTTCAGTTCCCAGCCAGTGCACCTTCATGGGCAGCCACTACTTGTCTGTTAATAGAATTTTACCTGGTGGTTACTATAAGGCTGCAAAGGGGGTTGAACAAATTATGGATTTTTCTATATTGTATTTTAAAAAAGAAAAACAACAACAAAACAACCAAACTGAAATTCATTGCTGCCGAGTCAGAACTGACTTATAGCTGACCTTCCAGTGAGTTTTCAGAGGCTATAAATTACACAGAAGGAGATAGCTCATCTTTTTACCCAGGAAGCTGCTCCTACCTCTCCAAAGCACTGAAGAGCAAAGATGTCAGTCTGGAGACTAAGGTGCACCTGATCCAAGCCATAATCTTCAAAATTGCTTGCTATGCATGAGAGAGCAGGACAATGACTAGAGATAGAGAGAGAATTGATGCCTTTGAGCTGTGGTGCTGGAGAAGAGTATTGAATATACCATGGTCTGCCATGAACATCCTAGAGAGGGTGAAGCCAGCCTGATCGTTGGAGGCAAGGATTCTGAGGCTTTGTCTGACATACTTTGGACATGTTGCAAGAAGGGTCCATTCCTTGGAGAGGGATGTCATGCTTGGGAGGGTGAAGGGAGAAAGGAGAGGGAGACCGTCGATGAGATGGGTTGATACAGTGACTGGGGTAATGAAGGTAGGTGTGTTGGAGACAGTGAAGTTGGCACAGGATAGATCAGGCTTCAGGGCTGTTGTACATAGGATCACTGTGAGTCGCAAGTGCCTCGACGGCACATAACAACCACCACCACCATCTTTGGATTGACAGTATAACTCTCTACCACTGACCAGCAGATCTCTCAGTATTATTTCAGTGATAAAACTACAGGTGATGTAAATCTGTCCCTTTAATAGTGTTATATAATTCTATAGCAAGAGTAGGAGTGGCATCCACTTCCTAAACAACATGACTCTGAAAACCCTATGAACTGTGAGAAACAACGATAGTTATGAAAAGGCTTCAGGTCTTTTGTTCTTAGGGTTGTTAATTGGATGGCAATTAACAACAACATAGCAACAAAAGCAATGGAAAAATCACCCTTATTTCTTAAAAAAAAAAAGTGCTGAACAAGTTGCAATAATGCTTTCAGGCTAAGTCAGCCTAGCGATCAAATTGCCAAAATTCATCAAAGAAAACCCTTTAGATAACAGCATCAGAACGATGATTCTACCCTGCCTTTTTGGGTCCCTGTTGAATCTGTCCTCTTCACATGCACACCCAGACTTCTGACCAGGAAAATGTGCTATCCTAGTGATTTCTATCCTTTCCCTTTTCTGCTCTGTCCTCCCTTTCCAATTATCTTTCTGGATATTTATAAATTTTATTAGTTATCCTTCTATTATTGTTACTATGTGAGTGAGTTAGTTCAGTCAGCATAATGCTCTCTACACTTTCACGTCATATAGTATTTTACAGAATAATTGTTCCTTGTTGCATAGTATTCCACTGTGTAAATGTACCTCAACTGTTTTTCTAAATGACTGTTTCCTTTTTCTTGCTATTAGGAATAGCACTGCTATGAACATAGGTGTGCATGTCTCTGTTTGTGTCCCAGTTGTAATTTCCTTGGATTATATTCATAGCAGTGAAATATCTGGGTTATAGGGAATGTCTGTTCAGCTTTTGGAATGCCAAAATGCCTTTCAGAATGGTTGTCCCATTTGACAGTCCCATCAGCAGTGCATGGCAGTTCCAATCTCTCTACATCCTCTGAAACATTTATTACTTGCTGTCTTGTTAAACTCTGCTGCTGCTGCTGGGATGAGATGGTATCTCATTGTTTTGATTCACATCTCTGATTTCCAGTGATTTTGAGCCTTTCTTTTAGCCATCTTACTGTCTTCCTTTGTGAAGAGCCTTTTCATATCGTTTCCCCTATTTTGTTATTGGGTTATCATTCTTATTTCCTGTGGGGCCCCTGGCAATCAAATTTCTAAAATAGACCCAAGAAAACGCTTTGAGTTACAGTGTCACTACAGTGATCTATTGTGCATGAGTCCATCATAAGTTGTGGCTGACTTTGGCTCAACTAACAAGAAGGGTAGTTATAAATATAACTTTTTTATGCACTCACACAATGTTAGGAAATTGTTTTGAAAATTTTCCCCAGCTTTTACTGACATAGATTAGTTACAACATTTGAGGTCATGGTATTTCCTTTTGTTTTACATTAGGTTGATGCACCTGCCTCTGTCCTTGACTACCTTGAAGCTGAAGGCTCTCTGGTTATCGGACAACCAGTCCCAGCCTCTGCTCACATTCCAGACAGACACCGATGGCTCCACAGGAGAGAAGATTTTAACCTGTGTCTTACTTCCTCAGCTGCCTTCTGAACCTCCTTACCAAGGTGAGCTCCATGTAATTGGACGATAATCATGTGGTCTCAAGACCACAGTAGGGACTGATGTCTGGTCCACGGAGTTACTTACTCCCACATGTGACTGCAATGGCATTTCATTTGGTCTGTTCTTAGAGCTGCCCCAGTGGGGTCACTGGACAACCTGGGGGCAGAGTCTTCCTGCTGCTGCATCTTTGTGAAAGCAGTGCCCCCTACTCCTGTTTATCATGTCTGAAATTCTCTAAATAGCCCTTTAGATTTTTGTTAAGGCTAAAAGCAAAAATGTTCCTTAGAAAGGTAACAGTTGTTGTTGTTACATACTACTGAGTCAGAGCCAATCCATAGCTGACCCTCTGGCAGGTTTTCAGAGGCAGTAAATCACATGGGAGGAGACTGTTCATCTGTCTCCAGCGGAGCAGCTGGTAGATTCAAACCACATGCATTTGGACTGGCAGTGCAATTTCTCACCTCTAAGTCACTGTAGAAAGACAGCAGAATGACTTAAAATCCACACTTACCATCTGAGGGTTAGTAGTTAAACTATCAGAATAACCACCACTGTTTCTAAGGCAACAAGATACTTTGAGTTACACTGTCTCTATTTTGTAAATTACATGTGGTTTTAAGAAAGAATCACACTAGTAGCAAAATGCTATTGTAATTCCTTTGCTTGAAAGCCAGCTTTGATAGAAGAGAAATGGAGTGTTCTTGGAGAATGGGAGCCCCATGTTGGAAAGACCTCCAAACTAACTTGCCAATCCCAGGTTTTTCTGATGAGCTTTTAATACTCTAAAAGGAAAAAAAGTACCCAGTCGTTTCAGTGATAAAATTCTCACCTTCTTTGAGGAAAACCTGGGTTCGGTTCACAAGCACTGCCTGTCGGTTCCCCTGTCTGTTCCTGATAGCTTTTGTGTTGCTGTGAAGCTGAACAGGGTACACCAGAGGTTTCAGACTATGATGGACTAGGAATAAAGGCCTAGCAATCAACTTCTAAAAGATGAGTCCATGAAAACTCTTTGGATCTCAGTAGTTCCTTCCCTCATAAACCAGTCATGTGGATGGGCAAGATCAGATGGTGTTGGTTCAGTTGAGCAGCGGGATGCCAGGAGTTAGAGACCTACTTAACAGCAGTCAACAACAGCCATAAAGAGTAACAGTGACAAACCACTGCTGTTAACAGATAACAGAGTCCTGTTGTGAGAATTGTTTACATTAGTGTATGTGAAAATGATTGAGGAAAAGGTTCTGAAAGTGATTTAAGATGTTCGTAAAGAAATCGTAAACATACACTTTAGATATTTTAAAACTATTCTCATGTGTCATTAACAAAAAGACACAACCCCACCCTAAGTCTTTTGCATTTCGGGGTAGTGTTTGTATTGTGGTAAAATACATTTCTAGGACAGAATGTTTGCCATGTTGACTACCTTTAAGTATGTAATCCAGGGCATTAGTTACACCTACAATGTCAGGCCACCATCACCAACTACATCTCCAAAATGTTTCTAGGCCTCTATACACAACCTTCCACTAAGAAAACCACTCTGCTGTTGAGTTAGTTTTAGCGCAGTAGTGACCCTGTGCTTGAAGCTGTTAAATCTTAAGGGAGCAGTTTGTCCATCTTCCCCCCTTGGAGCCATGAGTCAAGTTGACCCACCGGAGATGTGTGTGGGGGGGGGGTTTGGTTAGCAACACAAGTTGCAAAAGACTGCCCCTTTAAAACTAGCATAGGGGTTATTTTTTATTTTAAAACCAAGAGTTGGAAGTTGAAAGCATTCATTAGCCTTCCTTATTTCAGCTGTTATACCCCAGATTCTTCATACATATTCTAAGACCAGTTGCTCTTGAGTTAATTTAGATTCATGATAACTTCTTACTCACATAGAAACATGTTCCATAAGGTTTTCAATGGTAGATTTTTCTTTTCTAGAAGTAGATCTCCATGCCTGTTCGCCAGCGTACCTCTGGGGTAGATTTGAACTGTCAACCTCCAGACCACATTAAAAACAGTCACTTAAGGACTCACTTATTCAGTCGAGTTGGTCACCAGTCTGGGACACAGCTGTTGCCAAGCATGTGAACCAGAGTTCCCCACTCATGTGCACTTTGTCCTTTGTCCTGACAGAGAATCTGCCTCGCTGTGGTGCACTGGAGAACTTGGTAAACGATGTCTCGGATGAAACTTGGAATGAGAGTGCAGTCAACAGAGTCAGTGCAATCCGATTCTTGGATGGCGAAATAGATGAAGATGAAAATGAAACGGTATGGAGATGGAAATTTTTTATCCCCATGGAAGTTCAAATTTGAAAGCTTTCCAAATATTGAGAAGGGTACCTCCTCGGATTGCTTTTATTTTAAAATAGTATGGTTTCTGTTTTCCCTTCAGCATTTCAATTCCTTTAGAAGATAAAACTAAGTACTTTTAAATCTTAATTCACAACATATAAATATGGGAAGTGGGATCTTCGAGTTTTTGTTTGAATAATTTGTATTGTCCCTACACCCCTTTCTCTCTGTGGTATCTCTACCTCCTCACCCTTCACTGCTTTCTTAAGAGTAATTGTTGTTGTGTACCATCGAGTTGGAAATGACCTATAGCTGACCCTCTAGCAAGTTTTCAGAGGCAGTTAATCACATGGGAGGGGAGTGTCCATCTTTCTGCCACAGAACAACTAGTGGATTCAAACCTCAGTCCTTTGGGGTGGCAGTGCAACTCCTTACCACTTGGCCACCGGAAACTTTTTTGTTGTTGTTTGAATTCTCCTCATTTTTTACTATACATTGGGGGCGATTTCTGTTGCTGTCATTCACGTTTTGTCACATTTTGACTTAGCTTTTTGTACCAGGCTTGTCTGTCCTCCTCAGACCCGGTTAGCTATTTACCTCCGTGTGGAGTATGTGTGATTCTGGTGGGATGACTGAGGGGTCCTTTAGAAGTGAGGGACAGATTCAAAAATCTTTCCTGTCTTTACTTACATCTGGGCTTAATAGTATCTCTCAGCAATTGTCAGTAGAGTTTTGCTACTATAAACACCTCACCTTTGTTTTGTCTTAAACTTTGGGGGAAGGATGACTTCACCTAGAATCTGTGACAATTCTTTGCAATTTTCCTACAAGTTGACTCTGACTTCTTTTTTTTTTTCTTTTTATTAAGATTTATTATTAATTTCAGTGAAACTTTACAGAGACTTTGGATTTCCATTCATTCATTGTTGCACTTTTCTTCCCTCCCAACCCTCCCCTCTCCCCAGTACACTACCCTCTTGGAAAAGTAAAAGAAAGATTCTTTCATTGTTTTACAATACTTCCCCCCAGGTCCACTCCACTATGCAACCTTCGCTCTGGACTCCCATCATGACAAAAATACCTAATAATTTTTCCTCTTAAACAGTTTTTTCCCTCATCTGTTTCAATGCAGTATACATTATTTAACCCATCTTTCTCAGTCTCCCCCCAGCCCTGAGGTCAATCCTGTTTTACAACAGCGGCACCATGCAGTATTTGTTCTTTTGTGACTGAGATATTTTACTCAGTATAATGTCCTCCAGGGTCACCCATTTTGAATAATATTGCATGAGTTCCTTGTTTTTCAATGCAGCGTAGTAGTCCATTGTGTGACTATACCACAGCTTCTCTATCCATTCGTTTGTTGATGGGCACTTAGGTTGTTTCCAACTCCTTGCTATTGTGAACATATCCATGATGAACATGGGTGTGCAGACTCTGACTTCTTGAAGTCCTTGCGCTGAGATTTTCTTAAGGAGAACTAATGGGAGCAGCTGCTGCCTCCCATTTACATCCTGGCCTCTAGTTGTTGTCCTGGCTATCACAGAGGGAATCTGACTCTTGGCACTAGTCCAGCACAAAGTGTGAATTAGGGACAATAAAGCAACTTTACCATAAATGACTCTTAGTGCTTAGTCCTGTCTTGTTAGAGCCTAATTAGTTTGCCAGATACTTCACCACCTGAGTGATGCTCTTTTAGTATTTTGTGACCTTCATTTGGCTCTTCCTGAAATTCCTGGATGGGCTATTTAAAATTTAGACAAAAATTTTGGTTTTTTAAAGACTGTTGTAAAATGTTAAATAATAAGATTTTTTTTAAATTGCTCATACTTCGTAGTTTCATTCCCTGCTCCGTAGTCTGTAAGCAGTAGACCATAGACATAGCCATAGAACTAGACCATAGAAACAGTAGTACAAGAAGGAAAGAAGACCTTCTCTCTCTCAGCTTCCCTTTTGTTTTAACTCCTGAGCCTCAAAGGCTAAGAGAAACCAGACTACTTTTGGGGTTATAGTAGAGCATTATAGTGATAGTCTTCTTCTTTACTATATATATTTTTTTAAATTTTTTTTTTTTACTGTTCATGAAACTTAGTTTTTATCTCAAAATTAATCTTATTTTTAAAACCAAAACTAAAATATCTGCCCCTGAGTGGATTCTGTCTCCTGGGGACCCTGTAGTACAGGGAAGAACCATCCCAGAGGGTCTAAAGCTGTAATCTTTACAGAAGTAGATGATTATGTTTTTCTCAGAGAAGGAGCAAATGATGGGTTTGAACTACTGACTTTCCTGTTTGCTGTCAAATGCTTAAATACTGCAGCATTCGGGCTCACTTGTTGTATTTTTTAAAAATACATTATTTTGAGGTATATGAAATGCTTTTTTATCTTCCATTTATTACTGATAAGCAGTTGGTAAATGCACCTAGCTCCAAAGAAAGCTTTTCACCCACTTTAACTCATAATCTCTAAGGAGGAGCTTTGCACTGGAATGCTAATACCTCACAGCTGCATGTTTGAAAGAGGAAGGGGATAAAACCAAAACACTCACTCCACTGTTTTCTTCCAGAGAACACTTCTAAGGCGAGCCACTCCACACCCAGGGGAGTTAAAGAACATGAAAAAGGCAGTGGAGAATTTACGGAATGGCATGAATGCTGCTAAAGGACTGGATTCCAACAAAAATGAGGTCAACCATGTCATTGACCGAGTGACCACGTCTGTGTAGACTTGTACCTCCAAATTTTACCTCCTGTGTCTTCCCCTGCTGTGGAGATGTTCCAGTTGCTTCCAGGAGCTTCACAAGGTCCTCTGTCTTAACCAGAACCGAGCACATCATCTCTGCAAATGGCATGTCGGGATGCTGCTGTGTCAAGGAAGTGCCTTACTCGAATCCGTCACCCGTATATGCACCAGTGAACTCCGAGCCTGTGTGCTTTTGATTGGTTATTGTTTTTTAACTTTCAGCTGTTTATAATAAGTAGAATACACTACTGTAAACATTTGACCTTTGTTGTTGTCTTATGTTGGGAAAGAAAGAGCAGGAAGGGGAATTTTTAACCTTGTTTTCCTTCCATCAGTGCTGGAACATTTTGGACCCAAGTTCCCTTGGACCTACTGATGAGAGATAGTTTTATGTGTAGAGGCATAAACTGATACTTTTTAATTTTTTTCTTTTGGGGGGCAGCTCAGAAGGTGTAAATTTTAAAAATTTTGTATAGGTATTTCATAACAAAAAAAATGTATGGTTTTTTTTTTTTTATTTTATCATGGAAACGGTGTCTATTTTAGTATTTGTGCAGGGAAAAAAAAATTACAGTCCTAAAGTATTTGTTTTAATTTGAACCATCCACTGTGCCTTACTGTAACCTGTGTCATGTCCAGCT
The DNA here is from genome assembly GCF_000299155.1 of Elephantulus edwardii. Taxonomy (NCBI): domain Eukaryota; kingdom Metazoa; phylum Chordata; class Mammalia; order Macroscelidea; family Macroscelididae; genus Elephantulus; species Elephantulus edwardii. Next base: position 1,336,866 of record NW_006399874.1, read on the forward strand.
ATAAACAGCGACGTTCATGAGCAGCGAGTGAATGGAGAGTAGGAATGTGGTACTTTTAAAGCAGTGTTGTATTTTAATTAGGAATCTATCTACCTGGTAGATTTGTTTTCAACCAAAAAGAATGACCATTGATTTTTAAATTTTATCAATTGATTGTTTTTCTTTTGGAAAGTTGAACCAAAGGATTAAACTACTTCTATGTCATTTCTTACACTTTAGCTTTTCATGAGTAAGTTTCTTACAGTGGTTGCCGGGCCAGACCGCACCCACTCCAAAGTTATGTGCCATTTGTAAAATAAAATAGAGCAGAAGAAGCACAAAAAAGGAAAACTGATTCAGAAGTCCAGCAGGTAAACAAATTACGTACTGCAAAGGAAATGATTATTTTTACTGAAGAAAGCTTTAATAGTTTTATATTCAGATATAAAACCATAATAAAGCAAAATAACCTACAACGATAGTAGAAATGGTAGTATCTTTATAAGTGTAACTTTAATTTGTAAATAGAGTTTGAATCAAAGTGTAACAAAATATTGTTTCAAGATTTAATTTTAAATCTGCTAATTTAAGTGGTATGGGGTATGTTTTGGTGTGCTTCTGTTGGGTTTTGTTTTGTTTTTTTTTATGATGTGATAAAAGAAATGAAAAGTGCTAGTCACTATATGGTTGTCTAGGGAAATCTTGTCAATTTATTTTCCTCCATTAAATAAATTCAACCTGGACATTAAAAGTCAAACAGCTTTTTTAAATCAATTACTCTATATCTATAGGAATTCCAGGATGGCACAAAAAATTAGCATTCAACTACTAATCAAAGTATTGGTGATTCAGATCCACCCGTAGAGACCTCTGAAAGATCACAACCATTGCAAACAATATAAAGCAGTTCTATTTCCAACACATAGGGTAGCCCAAGCCTGAATCAACTTGGTAGCTGTTGGTATATGCATGTTCAAATGATGGTGGGTATCTATTTCCTTTGATAATGAGTTACTATCTGTTCAATAAGTTATTGGTCACTTTTGAGTTAACTTCAGAGAGCAGACACCAAAATTGTCTTCAACTTTGACTCAGTTTGGGTTGTAGATGTCTAGCTAATCAGACTCCTTAGAAGTCAATCTTAAAAAAAAAAAAAAAGAAGTCAATCTTAAGTTAATGCAATACAATATTTTTTCCTTCTGTACATTTACTTACTGGGTTCAGTGCTTTTTAGATTGTACTCTTATTTTTAAAACTATTAATTGAGTTGAAAGTTCATGGTACATAAACACATTTCACCCAGTCATTCAGTTTATACCTTGATCCCCAGAAAGCCTCTTTCCTTAACTGATGGATACTCATTTTTTTTTCTTCTTTTAAAGACTTGAGATATATTTCATCTTGTCCTAAGTTTGTGAAATGATGCCACTAACTAATTGGCTGATAAGCAAATTGGTTTTGTTTCAGGTAAATTATCTTGACAACAAAGAACAAATACAATGTGCATTGCAGTTTTTGTGTTACCGTTTACTACTCAATTGTGGGTTCAATGGATTAGAGATGGACAGGCATGTATGTGTGTTGTGTGTATTTGAATATTTTTTAGGAATTTTTTTACATAGTTGTTTTATCTTCTTCACACTCACCTTGTTATTTTTATTTTCGCGCGCGCGCGCGTGTGTGTATGTGTGTGTGTGTGGGGAAAAGTTCCTTTCATCATAATTGCTATGCTCTGCGGCACTGTGATGCTATTTAACTGTGATGCTGATACCAGACTTGGACTTGAAAGTGGAAATGGTGCCAGTCATACAAACCCAACTTGAAAACATACCAAACCACTCCAGCAAGGTCCCCCTTTAGTTGTGAAGAAAACTTTGTTAGGATACCTCTCTTAGAAGCCTAGTGCTGTAAGCTCCCGATAGACTTTTAGTGGAGAATGTTACGTAGCATTGTCAGGAGTTTGTACCCCTTGTTCTCACCTCCTCTCCGCAAGCCTGGCTCTTTTGTAGGAGAGGGGTACAAACTATGTCCCAACCATTCATCTTGTAAGAGTGACCCACTAAAAGCGGGAAAAGAGAGCACTATGAACTATTCACCTACTTTTTTTTTATTTGCCTCTTATGTCTGCCTCTTTTCAGCATGGACTTAAGAGTTGGTGAAAAGACCCCCAAAATCAGAGGGACTGAAATAATGAAAGTCAGTGAGGATGAAAGGAGGGGGGACAGGTAGGACATCTAGAAGTGCATGGCCCTTCTTCTAGAAAGTTTGGAGAAATGATCTAGACAACCAGCCTCCAGACTTACTACTAGTTAGGTGTCTACCAGGTGGAAAAGCACACATGGGATCGCTCACCCTAACCCGCCAGCGTCTGGATGCCATCACCCGTGAAACTACCACACCAAAGAAGGCATGCCTAATGGTTAGGGTGGAAGCTAGTCAAAGTCCTGCTCCTGTCAGTAAGTTACACTCACTGCCAGTTCTGACCTTGTAAAGATGGCTGGCACCCTCACTGTGGGAACTGGGCTGGAATGTGGTGAAGGGAGTGTGGTCAGGCTGTACGCACACTTTCTAATGAGGGACTATGAACTGAAACTGCCTATCATACATAATAGTAAGTAGGGAGCCCTGGTGGCCTAGTGGTAAGAAAAATTGCACTGCGATGCCAGAGGCACATGGTTCAAATCCACCAAGTGCTCCACAGGAAAAGCATGGGCAGTTCTCCCATGTCATTTACTGTCCCTGAAACCCCACTGGAGGGTTAGCTATGGGTTGGTTCTAAGTCTGTGGCAAATGACAACAAAAGCAGGGACAGTTTGGTGACATCCATGGAGAGATGAAACCTCATTACGACATTTGGTGTTGGATGAGTTAACTCATCCAACTTTCCAAAAAGCCTTTTTTTAAAAACAAAAAGGAAACACAAAAACTCTTTTCTTTTTTTTTCTTTTATTTTTTATTTTTATTTTTTTAATAATTTTAATGAATCTTTACAGAGAATTTGGATTTCCATTCATTCATTGCCGCACTTCTGTCCCCGCCCAGCCCTCTCCCCCTGCCCCCCAGTTCGCTCCTCTCTTTCAGAAGTAAAAGAAAGACTCCCTCCCTGGTACACAATCCCCCCGGACCCCTCCCACCACCCCAAGTACATTCCACTATGCAACCTTAATTTTGGACTCTTGTGATAACCATAATACACTGTCATACATCACTTTTATATTCAGTCCCTCATCTGTTTCAGTGCAGTATACACAATTTATCCAGTTTTTCTCAGTCTTACCCCCACCCTGATATCAGTCCCACTTTACAGCAGTGGCACCATGCAATATTTGTCCTTTTGCGACTTGAGATATTTCACTCAGCATAATGTCCTCCAGGCTCACCCATTTTGAATAATATTGAATGAGTTCCTTGTTTTTCAATGCAGCATAGTATTCCATTGTGTGAATATACCCATTCGTTTTTTGATGGGCACCTGGGTTGTTTCCAACTCCTTACTATTGTGAACAGAGCTGCGATAAACATGGGTGTCCATATATCTGCTTGGATGTCAGTTACGGTCTCTTTGGGATATATTCCCAGTAGTGGAATTGCTGGGTCAAATGGTATCTCTATTTGCAACTTTTTGAGAAAGCGCCATACCGCCTTCCACAATGGTTGCACCATTTTACATTCCCACCAACAGTGAATAAGGGTTCCAGTTTCTCCACAACTTCACCAGCATTTGTTTTTGTCAACAGAACAGCAAGCAACAAGCAACAAAAACTCTTTTTAATGATAAAAAATTTAAAACTTAAAAAATTAGAATTATATAACGGATCACCATTTACCTAGCACCTGCCTTAGCAGTTACTATAAGGCTACATACTAAGCCATTTCAAAGAAACCAAATTGCTTGTTAAATTATATCCATTAGAAGAAGATTTGTATCGTTCAGGAAGAGCAGAGAGCAAGTATGCCCTCCTACACAGCACCTTGGAATGAAAATGTGATAATCATCTTAAATGTGTGTTTGAATTCCAAACTTATCTCTTGGCTTTGAACAAGATACTTCTCGGCCTCACATCTTTCATCTCTAAAATGGGTTAGTAATACCCCTTGTTGTCATGTGCTGTCAAGTTGCTTGCAACTCATAGTGACCCTATGTACAACAGCTCTGAACTCCACTCTATCTTGAGCCAACCTCATTGTCTCTGACACAACTAACCTCATAACCCCAGTCATTGAGTCAATCTGTCTTATCCAGGGCTTTCCTCTCTTGCACTGTCCATCCACCCTCCCAGGCATGATGTCCGTCTCCAAGGAGCAGCTTGGTCTCATCCTCTCTAAAACGAACCATTTGTTCTCTAGCGGCCCATGGTATGTTCAAGATTCTTCTCCAGCACCACCACTCAAAGGCGTCAATTCTTCTTCTATCCTCCTTAGTCATTATCCAGCTCTCTGATGCATAACAAGTGATTGCAGAAACCATGGCCGGGATCAGGTGCACCTAGACTCTAGATCTCTAGACTGACATAAACCCATAACTCATTGCAGTTAAGTCAATTCCAAATCCAAGTGTCCCTCCAGCAGGCTATAAATGGAGCAGATGGCTTCTTTCTCCTTGACGGACTCTGACTCACTGCAGCCTGATGCACATAACACCAAGGCCCCTTTACAGATTCACAAAAACAAGAACTCACCACTAGAAAATTGGTTCTGACTCAGTGCCCCTCCCTCCATGAGCTTCCCAAGGCTGTAAATCTTAATAGGGGGCAGACTGCTCAGGCTTCTCTTATGGAGCTGCTGGGGCATTCAGACCACCTGAAAGTGGATTCAAACCACCTGAGGGTGCCCAGCATTTTTGGCTAGCAGTGTCGCACACTGCAAGCGTACCACCAGGCCACACACACCACTGATACTGAGAATTAACAGATACCGGAAACAACCCATTGGTAAGTGGGTGGCTGATGTTATTACAGCGTTTGCTGTTATTAAAACCTACCGCCAAACAGATGTCCCTTGGGATTGAGGCAGGGATAACTATCTGAAAACTTTTTCATGTATGGCTTTATACAGAACACTGAATTATGTAATGGAAAGGGGACTTTTTGACTTGCCACATTTGCTTAATTAATGGCAAGTTTAACTATACATCTCAGTAACTTCTTCATGACTGCTGGCTAGCCATCAGGTCCGCAAAGTTGAAAGGAAGATGGGCACTCTCCTCCCATGTGGCTTACAACCTCCCCAAACCACCCTGCAGGGTCAGCTATGAGTCAAAAGGTTCCAGTAAGAGATTCAGGTAGAACACAGAACTAGTTACTCCCAAGCAACCATGAAACACCTAGTTGTGAAAAGGCTCTCCCTTTTAACTCAATGGCTTCTTTGCTAGTCCCTCAGTTTTCTAAGTCTACTGTGCTAATTTTCTTTCTCCTCTCTGCCTCATTTCACCTTTGATTTTTCATACTTTTCTCCTTGTCCCACTTCTTGCTGTATTCTGTCTCCTTTTTCTCAAAAGGGGGCCCCTAAGGCTATTATGTTTGCAGAAGAGTTAGTAGATTTCTTCAGGAGTGGTTTTGTGTTGTTGGTTCAGTTTCTCTCCCCCTACCCACCCACTTTTTCTTTAAAAGCAGACAGCTGGTGGGAAAGGGAAACCAGCCAGAAGAAACTGATCTGGTGACTTTTGTTCAAGAGGCTGTATAAGCTGGAAACCAGAAGGGGACTGTAATTTTAACCTGGGAGACTGGACAGATGCTGTGACACATATGGCTTAGAGCCAAGGGCTCTTGTGTTCTGACAAGGCGAGAATCTGACTGGGTTTGTCCTCCAAGTCTCTTTTAAGGCATAGGCATTTAATTTCTAGGCAATGAGCTGCCCTTTTGTATGATTTAATAGTTACAGAGTCTGCCATTTACTGTTTCCTGGGTGTCACACATTAGGCTGATGAAACAACATGGTCTCAGTTTCCCAGAACATCTTCTGAGCTAAGTGATGGCATTTCCCTCCTGCAAAGGAGCAAGTACACTCCCAATCACTTAGTGACTCTCCCAGGATCAGTCAGTGTGAAAGTGAGAGAGTTGAAATCCAAGTTCCCATCTCCCTAATGACAGGTTCTAGGATCTCTATCCTACCTTTTTTTTAAATGAAAGTTTACAAAGACTTAGGGTTTCCAGTCATTTATTGTTACATCTTTCTCCCTACCCACCACCTCCTCCCAATTCACTCTTCTTCTTGAAAAGAAAGAAGAACTCTTTCATTGTTATACAATCCCTCTCCCCACAAGTCCACTCCACTATGCTCACTGATGCATAGACAGTAATTGCAAAGATCATGAGCTAGATAAGGAACATCTTAGTTTCTAGACTGACATCATTGCTTTTCATTACTCTGGAAAGCTCCCTGACTGCACATTTTCCCCAGTGCAATTTGTCCTTTGATTTCCTGACTGCTAGTGCCAAGAGTGCTAAAGGGAACTCAGTGAGATTTAGTGCTGTGGACTGTCATTGAGTTGACACTGACTCATAGTAAACCTGTGTGGAACAAAAACCCTGCCAGGTTCTAAAACATTCCATGATGAGCAGAGGAAGTCAGTTGGTTGTGGCTTGGACTATGGCAATCTCAAGTCACTGGCTGATTTTGGAGAGTAGATCAGCAGGCCTTTTCTCATACTCCAACTTAATCTGAAAGTTCTGCATCATAGTAATGTATCACAGTTTGTATCATAGTAATGCACAAGCTTCCACCAACAGGAACTGATGGCAGGTCTGCTGAATGGAAGGTAAGAATTCAGCTGCTGAACCATTCCTGTCCCTAAGTGAAATTTAGTTACAACCTTATTTGTATCTAGTTGTAGCAAAATATTGTGACTCTATACTCCTTACTTTGGAACAGGCATGACATCCACTTCCTAAAACACAGGCCTCTGGAAACTATGAATTTTTATAAATGACAGTAGTTATAGAAGGCAATATGGTGCTTTCTCAAAAAGTTGGAAATAAAACTACCATCTGACCCAGCAATTCCACTGCTGAGAATATACCCTAAAGAAACTATAACTGCCACCCAAGCAGATATAGGCACACCCATGTTTATGGTGGCTTTGTTCACAATAGCAAACAGTTGGATACAACCCAAGTACCCATCAACAAATGAATGGATAGAGAAACTGTGGTATATTCACACAATGGAATACTATGCTTCACTGAAAAACAACTCATGAAATATACAAAATGGGTGATCCTGGAGGACATTATGCTGAGTGAAATATCCCAGTCACAAAAGGACAACTACTGCATAGTGTCACTGTTTTAAAGTGGATATGATATCGGGGTTGAGGGGAGCCTAAGAGAAGAGGGGATAAATATTGTATACTGCATTGAAACAGATGAGGGAGAGAATCATTTAAAAGGAATAAAAGATTAGGTATTATTTTCATGTCTTTGCAATCACTTATTATGCATTAGAGAGTTGGACAATGACCAAGAAGGATAGGAGAATTGATGCCTTTGAGCTGTGGTTCTGGAGAAGAGTATTGAGGGTACCATGGACTGCTAGGAAAACAAACAAATTCATCCTGGAAAGAGTTAAACTGGGTGGCTCCTTGGAGGCAAGAACTCTGAGGCTCTGTCTAACATACTTTGGACATGTTGTAAGAAGGGACAGGTCCTTGGAGA
>NW_006399874.1:1345452-1358874 GCF_000299155.1 Elephantulus edwardii
GTAAATTTCCCCCTACTCCCTCCATACCATGCTGTCCTATGGCGAGAGCTATCCAGTTATTCTTGGGCCCTTCATGCCACTCAGATCTCAAGAAACTTCAAAAATGCTTTGGTCATTGGGTGACCAGAAGAAATCAATCCATTTTTCAACACTGACTGATGTGGCAGGTTGGTTGCTGACTCTCCAAGACTTTAACAAGTTCTCAAAAATTGGCGGTGAGCTCCAGAGCGAGCCAATTCATTAGGAATGATTTTCTGTCCTCACCACCCTTAATATAAGCCAACCCTGGGAGAAAAGACTGATAATGAAGATGAGGGAATCAGCGATGCTGTAATAGCCTGAGTGTGGTTCGGGGGAAAATAAGAAAGGTGACTCGTGATTATTGAAATTCTTCCTTTGAAAACAGGTTATGAAAGATTAAATCAAGAATGATGGCTCCCAGTTAGAAGCAATCATGTCATCAGAGACAAAGGGAGAATATGCGAGTGACGAAGCATTGTGTAATTTTATTGGAGCCTGATTCTACCACCCTACTCCTCCTCACGCAGTGAGAGAATTGGGCATGCACCAGGGCGGGGAGAGAGTGACACCCCATGCCTGGCAAGAAATACAGTCTGCCAGGGCTTCTCTGTGAGTTCTTTCTCAGGGTAAGTCAGAAATGGGGTGGTTCCATTTTTTCAAAGCAGTGGTTCTTGCTTAGACCCCTGAAGCTCCTGGGACTTCAGTCATGAGCTAGCTCTAAAGGAAATGTTTGTCTTTGGAGGGTTCCCCTCAGGGACTCCCTGTTCCTGTCTGGTCCCAGGCGTCCCATGTTCACCCTCACACCCCTGACTGCTGCTTCCAGCCGTAGGTGGAAGTGCCTGTTTGTTTAAACCTCACTGAGCACTATTTGGAAAAACAAAACAACACACTAACTTGTCTGGGCATTGAATAGTCTTCCTGATATTTTGTTCTGCCCACTGGCCCTGAGGCATAATAGGTGGGGCAAGTTTCGGGGTTGGTTTGAAGAGTTTCGAGTAAGATTGAGGCTGCTCTTGGTTTTAATCATTTGGGCATGATTGAGGTGGGAGGGTCACTGGCATGGATTATGAGAGTTGTTCTGTCCTGGTCCTGCATTTTACTCAGATGTGTGGTCAACATAAATGTAGCAGGCTCTTTGCAGAGAGCTCTGCTGGTCTAGTGGATAAGGAGCTGTGCTTCCAACCCAAAGCACATAGTTCTAATCCACCTGCTGCTCTGAGAAAGACAAGTGGCAGTCTTCTCCAGTGCAGTTTATAGCCTCTGAAATCTTGCTGTAGGTTCCGGTCTGATTCTGTGGCCATATAACAATACCAACGTTGTTGTTGTTATGTACCGTAGAGGCACCTGTGACTCATAGAGACCCTATGTACAGCAGCTCTGAAGCCTGCGCTGTCTTGGGCCAGTCTCACTGACTCTGACACACCAACCCCCATCGCCCTAGTTAATGTGTCAGTGCATTTCATCCAGATCTTCCTTTCCTGTGCTGTCCCTCCACCCTTTCAAGCATGATGTCCTCCAAGGACCAGTCTCTACTGGCCACATGCCCAAAGTATGTGAAACAGAGTTTCAAAATCTTGGTCTCCAAGGAGAAACTTAGTTTCACTCTTTCCAAGACCAACCGATTTGTTTTCTTGTCGGTCCACAGTTTGTTCAAGACTCTTCGCCAGCATCACAACTCGAAGGCATCAGTTCTTCTTCTGTTATCCTTAATCATTGTCCAGCTCTCTGATGCATAGCAAGTAATTGCGTAGACCGTGGCAACATTAGAATAATAACCAGCATGTTTCATAGGTATAAGCATAAGACTTCTAGCTCGCCTGCTTTTTGAAGTCATTGCCAAAGACCCATTTGCTAGAAAAGAACGTCTTGTTGGAAAAAGCAGAAGAGCAGTGAAGGAAGAAGTAGCCGTAAGTGAGATGTATTGATACACAACCATGGACATGAGCCCACTAATAATGACAGACATGGCTCAGAGCCAGGCAGCGCTTTATGCTGCAGTCTAAGGCTGTGGTGAGTCAGTGCTGACTGGACAGCAATGAACAGTGTTCATATGAGGCTTGCGGTGTGGAAATATTACTGGTGAGATGTGATGCCTGCTTGGTGTTGGCACCCCCCCCACCCCCACCCCGGCTGTGACTGCATGGATCCCGACCAGCAGGAGAGGCAGTCTGCCTCGGGGACCAGAGCCGAAGCTGGCCTTTATGGTTGCAATAACTTGACTCTGAGAAAAATCACCTCACTGTCCGCCCTACGCAGAAGAGGGTAGATTTTTGCAGGAACTGCTAATGACAACAAAATATTAATGCTGCTCTTGTGTTGTTCTTTTCCTTTATTCACAACTACTTGTGGTGGTTGGAGAAGGACATCATGCTTGGAAAAGTGGAGGGTCAATGTAAGAGAGAGAAAGACCCTCAAAAAGATGGATTGACACAGTGACTGTAGCAATAGGCTCAAGTGTGCCAGGGATGGTGAGGATGGCACAGGATAGGACAGGTTTCAGATCCACTGTTCACAGGTTTGGTGGGAGTCACAGTCAACAGAACACAAAACCAATATAACTTGTGTTGGGATTGTAGTGGTTGCTTTTTTGTGAAAGTTCATTCCTTGTGAGAGGCCAGAAAAGGCAATGTTCTCTCTGCTCTTCTTAGCTCCTTCGGTTTGTTCAGGGCAGTGCTGGGCTAAGGCCAGCAAATACCCCCACACTGAGAGCCTGTGATGTGCCTTCCTGCGCTTGTGCACACATTTAAATGAGATAAGTGAGTGGGTGTGTGAGGGTGTGTGTTTTAGCAATCCCCAAGGTGTTGAAGTAGTAAGAGCCTCCGAGCTTAAACGACCACATTACCCTGTGTAAAATTGTTTTCCAGTCTCATACATATTCATTCACTGGAGCTGATACACATTTTGTTTAGTGTCTTGCCAGATCCTTTCTGCCATGACATTTGCTTATCCCATGTTCTGTCTACTTGGTCTCTATGAGGCTTTTGCATTGGACAACTGGTACCTCTGGTTTAATGATGCCCTCAGTAAATGTTTAGCTTGTTTACTGGGCAAGCCATCCCTGGTACAAGGCTCAATATGTCTGAACTATTTTTTTTTCTTTGCCATCATGTACCATGGCACCCACTGCTGTCTTCTTTGCCTTGGCCACCATGCTGTGTTGTTGTTGTTGTTCGCCTTTGAGTTGAGCACGACTCATAGCAACCCTATGATCAAAAGGCTTGAAGCCCCTCTACAACTATTAATATTTATCAAAGTTCATAGGGTTTCCGGGAGCATGTTATTTGGTAAGTGGATGCCACCCCTGCTTCCAAACCTGTCATAGTATGTTATTATTTTTATGTGCCATTGAGTCACTTGCAACTGTGTTGTGTAGTGCTGCTCAAACTTGAGTTAGAAGTTGTAAGGTAGACTCCCCTGATGACTGTGCTTAAAGCAGATTGCTGGGCAACGTGGCAGTGTCTCTGATTCAGGTCAGGGCAGCAGTAGAGGCTTGGCCAAGTGATTCAGCTTCACTTGTTTCATGGGCTCACCTTGAGATCTACTGTTGAGTGCACTGGAAGGAAGGGAAGCTTTGGATCAATCAGTTGTTGTTATTTGTCATTGAGTAGGAACTAATTCATCACTGACCCCCCCAGCAGGTTAGAGACACCCATCTTTTTCCTGCGAAGCATCTGATGGATTCAAACCCCATGTTTTAGAGTTGGAAGTGCAACCACTTCCCTTTAGGCCACCTGAAATCAAATGTTTGTTGTTGAGTGCCATCGAGTCGGAACCAACCCGTAGCTGATACTAAACTTAAATCCAGGAACATTAGTGAGACAGTGGTTAAGTGTTTGGCAATTAATGGAAAAGTCAGTGGATTGAATCCAGTAACTATTCTGCAGAAGAAAGACGTAGCAATCTGCTTTCATAAAGATTTATGGTCTTGGAAACCTTGTGGGACATTTCTATTCTGTCATAGAAGGTCACTATGAGTTGGAATCAACTTGATGGCAATTGGTTTGAGTTTTGTTTGGATTTATGTTTTGTTGTGGTTCTCAAGGGTGGAAGGTCAGAGAAAAGAGAGGAAGATTCTCAACCAGGTGGACTGGCACGATGACTCACAATGGGTTTGAGCATAGCTGAGATCCCAAGGATGGCACAGGATGGAGCAAGTTTCAGATCTGTGGTTCCTAGGGCTGCTATGAGTTGTCATCAACTCAATAGCACCTAACAACAACAAATGGTACTTCTCACTTCTATAGGGTTGATTTGAGTCAAGTTTGTTTCAAAGGCCCTCTTTTGGGGTTTAACCTTTTCTAGAAAAAATTGCGAAGGATCCCTGCTTCTGGTCTCTATGTCTTATGTGGTCCTTTTTAACATCAGAAGTTGTCAGGTATGTTTCATGCCTGTCACAACCAGACCATTCAGGCATGCTGACTTCTCACCCGGGCTGAACTCAGAGATTGAACCTGCCTGCAGTTTAATCTGTCCTGCCAATACTGAGTGTCTCTCCAACACATACTCAGGGTCATTGCGGGAGCTGGAGCCCATACTCAGGGCCCCTCATGGACCCGTTTTTGTGATACGATTGGCTGGACAGTATCATTTCATGGATTTTTGTCTCCATGGTTGAAATTACTTAGCCTCACATAAGAAAGAATTTCAAAATTTCAACAATGGCTGAAGGACTATATTTATGTCCTGGCTAAATCTCAATCTTACTTTATGGAGGAAATTCAAGCTTCCAACATGGAACACCTGTCTCAGCATCTATCCCCCACAGCACGCATCCAGTCACCTCTATACTGGACTCCTTCTCTTTTCTCCTCAGACCTCATTTCTTGGTCAAAACTTGGTAAAAACACTTGGTCAAATGTTCCGCCAGTCACTCTCTGAAACCTTTCTCCTCTAGACCTTGTCCCATTCTTTTAAAAATATTTCAACCCCATTCTAAATAGTGAAACACTTTTCTCTTAAACCTCTCTTTATCTATTTTCTCCTCTTTTTCTTGTCTTCCAACTTTCTTTAAGAGGAAGTCTGTAACTTTCATCTTCCCTTCTAAATTTACACACACACACACAATCTATACTGTCTGGACTATATCTCCAATATAATATGGAAACTGACCAGACAACTCATTACCTGAGTATTGCAGTGTTGTTGTTGTTGTTGTGTACCATCCTGTCAAAACCAACCCATAGCTGACCCTCTGGTGGGTTTTCAAAGGCAGTTAATCACACAGGAAGAAATTGCCCATCCTTCTCCTTGGAGCAGGTGGTGGTTTCAAACTGCGTGTCTTCAGGATTGCAGCACAGCTTCTTACCACATAGCTGATGTGATGTTAAGCTCCTTTCTTTGTAGACCCATCTGTTCATTTGGCATAGTAGAGAGTTCCCTCATCTTTGAAACTCCTACCTTCTTGCTTTTCCATCTTTTTTTTTTTACTGCAACTCAACTTAAAAAACACTTTTCATAGTAAGCCAACAAAACACACACACACACACACACACACACACACACACACACACACACACAGAGTTAAACTCAGGTTTCCTAAATAGACACAAGAGACCAGCTATTGCCTACTGTTTTCTTGTTCAGTGTTGGTCACAATCAGGTTGTGGAAGAAGAAAGTCTGAGCTAAGTCTGATGACTTACCTGTGACCAATGAAGGAACTTTCAATTGTATTGAGGGTACCATGGACTGCTAGGAAAATAAACAGATTCATCCTGGAGAGGATTAAACCAGGCGGCTCCTTGGAGGCAAGGATTCTGAGGTTTTGTCTAACATACTTTGGACATGTTGTAAAGAGGGACTGGTCCTTGGAGAGGGACATCATGCTTGGTAGGATGGAGGGACAGTGCAGGAGAGGAAGACCCTCTATGAGGTGGATTGATTCAGTGTCTGGGGTAATCAGGATGAGTGTGTCAGAGACAGTGTGATTGGCACAGGACAGAGCAGAATTTAAGGCTGTTGTACATAGGGTCACTATGAGTCACAAATGACTCAACGGCACATAATAACAATAACAACATGTCAACGTGTTTCACTGGATGAGATATGAATGTGTCCTGACTCCCTTTCAGGAAGCCTTGAATCAAGAGTCAAGACTGGAACCTGCACGTACCCCTTTCTGGGGTGTCTTGACCCAAAATACATCCATGAGCAGAGAGTGATCTATCACCACATCCTTCTCATTTTGTCCTGAGCACATGACATACTCAAAGAAACTGCATAACTCAGTGTACACATTATATGACACTCAGCTGTACACATTATATGACACTCAGCTCTTTTGCTGGAGGGGGAAGAATGAGGTTATTCTGCAGGACAAAGGGGTACAAACAGATCATTTGTCTGCAGAACAGTGGCCAGAGGGGGGCCAGTGCCCACCATGGAAGGTAACTTTGCTCTGTCTATTCTCTGTAAGTACTGTTCCATCCAACTCCTGTGGAGTTGTGTTTCCTGACCCCTATGAACTATGGAATGGGTTCTTCTTTTCCACATGATGATATTCTTCCCCCTTGGGATGGTAACAGGTGTCACTTATTTGACACAAGTACATTGATTTTGTGACTCATTGGTGGGCTAGTTTCACTTATGCCTGTACCCTCCAAGTTTTCTACTTTTCCTCATTGTCATCACATCAGAACTGACTTACAGCTGACCCTCTAGCAGGTTTCTGAGGTGGTAAAGGATACAGGAGGAGATTTCCCACTGAGCTGCTGGTTTGAACCACCAGAGATGAACAACCTTTGGGCTACCAGCACAGTTCTCTAAGGATAAGGCTCTGGAGTTTGTACTTCTAGTACAAACCCATCTTCACCCATCATTTTCTTATGTTCTCCAGTGTTCTGCCTTCAGATTTCTGGTCCCAATTTATGTGGTAATCCGGTCCACTCTTATCATTCTGCAAATTCTAAAAATTGTCTCTTTCTGAACCTCCATGCTCTGCACCTGCAGAAAATTATTTTGGCCCCAAGTTAAATTGTCAGAGACCTACACTGGATTAAAAAATGGAGGGAGAGAGACTGACCGTTGGGTTGAATTTCATGGACATCAGGCTAAGAACAAAAGCAAAAGAAAAAGCACACAGGCAACTCTGCAAGATCTTAAGAAAGAGCCTGTTTTCTCCAACTTAAAGTTGTAAGGTGACTCTTTGAAAATGTTTCCTTTCAACATGAGTCACTAAGTCAAGGTCACTCTTAGGAACCGTGTTATGCATCTGAGTAGATGAAATTATTGTTCTTTTAACCAAGTGTCCCACTACTTTATTTCAGGCACTATTCAGGTTGTAGTGTACATGTTGTTGTTGTTGTTAAGTGCCGTCAAGTTGTAGGCAACTCATAGCGACCCTGTGTATGAAAGTTCTCAACACTTGTGTGACTTTCATCCTTTCTCCAGGTTCATAGGGTTTCTGGAGGCAATCTGTTACAGCAGTGGATGCCACTCCTGCTTCCAAGCTTCTTTTAACTGGGGAGCTCCACCAAACACTGTCCACCATGGATTACCATTATCACATTTGACAGATCAGAGTCACAGTGTTCAGCTTCACAAGTTACCTCTGTATGGCAAGTGGACATACCAGGGCTATACGACCTTTGGCATACTAGCTCTTTTTTTTTAATTTATTTATTGTTTTTTACTTTTTGGTGATTCAAATAAAAGTTTACAGAGAAAATTTGGTTTCCATTCTAAATAATTCACTCACTTTACATTATGTTGTTGCAATTCACACACTGGGACAGCACCATTCCCACTCCCTCTCTATGTTTCATAGTTCCATTTGTGCTTTCTGATCCCTTCCTTCTGAACTTTGTGGATAAGTGCTGCCCTTTTTGATCTAATATGATTGATTGTCCTAAGGAAAGCCTTCTTCTTTGGTGTTGTTATTCATCTTAGAGGCCTGTCTGTTTAACTGAAAGTTGAGTACTTGGGGTCCCTTCAATTCCAGGCTTAAAGGTTAACCAAGTGACAAAGTTTAGATAGCTTCATCAGTCTCTATCTGACTAGTAATTCTTGTCTTTCTTGGGTGTAGTTTAGAGTTTTGTTTTATTATTTTCTCCTCTTTTCAGAAAAATATATTGTGACCCCTTTGATATTTTGGGGGAGTAGTATCCAGTTACTACCTAGTTCTGGTCTCAGGGGTGATGGTGGCTGAGTTTTATGGCCTGTTCATCCTTAGGCCCAGTTATTTCTATGCATCTTTGGTTTTCTTCTTTGCTCTGATGGCAATCTGCTTGCAAGCTTTTAAGACCCCAGATGCTACTAGAAAGGTAGATGGAGAACATTTTTCTTCTGGGCCATGTTGTACCAAATGACCTTGATAGTCCCCAAGACTAATCCTGAGCCCCTCAAACTCAGTAACTCATAACCTCAGGGTGTTTGGTTCTGATTAAGAAATTATCATGATTTGCTCCCTATATACTCAACTACATATGTTGTTGTTGTTGTTATGTGTCGTCCAGTCACCTGCAACTCATAGCGACTCTATGTACAACAGCCCTATACCCTGCTCTGTCCTGTGCCAATCGCACTGTCTCTGACCCACCCACCTCCATTATCCAATGAATCAGTCCATCTCATAGAGGGTCTTCCTTTCCTGCGCTGTATCTCCACCCTCTCAAGCATAACACCTTCTCCAAGGACAGGTCCCTCCTTGCAACATGTCCAAAGTATGTCAGACGGAGCTTCAGAATCCTTGCCTCCAAGGAGCAGCCTGGTTTAACCCTTTCCAGGATGAATCTGTTTGTTTTCTTAGCAGTCCATGGTATATTCCATACTCTTCTCCAGCACCACAGATCAAAGGTATCAATTCTCCTTCTATCCTCCTAGTCATTTTCCAGCTTTCTGATGAATAGCAAGTGGTTGCATAGACCATGGCCTGTATCAGGCACGCCTTAGTCTCCAGAGTGACACCATTGTTCTTCAGTACTTTGGAGAGGTCCCTAACAGCAGACTTTCCCATCGTAATACATCTTTTAATATACTGGCGGCTATATATTTATTTCAATTTTAGTTCTCACAACACCATAATCTGTGTGGTGGTGTTATTGTTATTGTTAGGTGCCATAGCAATCCTATGAATAACCATCCTGAAACCTGCTCTATCCTGCGCCATCCTCTTCACCTCTGAGACATGAGAGCCCATTGCTGAAGTCACAGTGTTAATCTATCTTGTTGGAAGTCTTTTTCTCTTCACTGACCCTCCAACTTTCCAATTATGATGTCCCTTTCCAAGAAATCGCCTCACCTATCTACATGTCCAAAGTAAAGAAGACAAAGCCGGGGAGCTCTGGTGGCCTAGTGGCAAGAAGCTGCACTGCAATCCCAGAGGCACATGGTTAGAATCCACCAGATGCTCTGCTGGAGAAGGAGGGACAATCTCCTCCTGTACCAGTCAGATCTGATTTGACGGTACACACACATGAAAATAATAAAATAAAAATTGAAAAAAAAAGAAGACAAAGCTTCATCATCATTGCCTCTAAGGAGTATTTTGGCTACACCCTTTACAGGATATATCCATTTGGTTTTTTAGGAGCCTATGAAATATTCAGTACTCTTCTCCAGCACCACAACTCAAAGGCATCAATTCTTTTTCTGTCATCCTTATCCATTTTCCAGTTCTCTGATGCATAGCAGGTGATTGAGAAGACCATGACCTGAATCAAGCACACTTTAGTCTTCAAACTTACATCGTTGCTTTTCAGTATTTTGGAGAGGTCCCTGACACAGCAGACTTGCCCAATGCAGTATGTCTTCTAATTTCGTGAAGGGTGTTGTTCATTGGTTCAAGCAAGATGAAATCATTGACAACTTCAACCTTTTCTCCATCTGTCATATAATGTTGACTGTTGGGCCTGTGGTGAGGATCTGAGGGTCTTTGTCTTCTTGATGTTGAAATGTAATCTATACTAAAGACCGTAGTCCTTGATCTTCAGCAGCAGGTGTGTCATATCCTCCTCACTTTTAGCAAGCAAAGTTTTATCTTCAGCACAACACGGGTTGGTGCTGAGTCTTCCTCCAGTCCTGATGCCAGTCTCCTCTTCATAGGGTCCAGCCTCATGAATTATTTGCTGAGCATACACATTGAATAGGTATGGGGAAACGATACAGCATGGACATAAGCCTTTCCTCATCTTAAATCGTACAGTGTTCTCATGCTGTTTGCACAATAGCAAATGATTTAGGTATAGATTCCATATGAGCACATTTAAGTGTTATAAATTCCCATTTCTGTTAGTTTCTCTCCAATGTACTGTGCTAGTCACTTTTGAATGATTTTCAACAATATTTTAATTACTTGAGATATCAATGATATTGTTCAATAGTTTCCACATTCTTTTGAGTCATGTTTCTTGGGAATGGAGACAAATAGAGATCTCATCCATCCAGTTGATGAGGGAGCTGTCCTCCGGATTTCCTGGTATTAACTCATGAGCACATCCAGGGCTGCATCTATTACTTCAAACATGACAGTTGGTATTCCTTTGAAACCTGGGGGCTTATTTTTTTGCCAATGCCTTCAGTACTGCTTAAACTTCATCTTTCATCACCATTAACAATTGTTCATATGATACTTTCTGAAATGTTTCCTTCAACCAATTCTTTTCTTGTGTATTCCTTTCATCATCTTTTGATGCTTCCTGGGTCATTCAAGACTCTGTGCATAGCATCATTCAGTACTACAACTTAATGCTTGAATTTGTTCTTAAGTTTCTTCAGCTTGAGAAATGCTGAGTGAGTTCTTTCCTTTTTATCTTTTGACTCCAGCTCTTTGTACATTTCTTCATAATATTTTACTTTATCCTCTTGGGCTTCCCTTTGAAATTTTCTCTTCAGCTTTTTTACTTTGACATCTCTTCCTCTTGTTTTGACTTCATGATATACTAATGCAATTTTCACAGTCTCTTCTGACATCTATTTTGTTTCCCCCCTTTTTCTTCTTCCTTATTTACAATGTTCTTTTGCTCTCTTCATGGATGATATTTTTGATATCCTTTCACAGTTTCTTTGGTCTTTGATCATTGGTTTTTAACGCCTTAAACTTGTTGAGATGATCCTTAAATTCAATTGGAGTGGACTCAAGATCATATTTTGGCTCCTGGGGAGTAGTTTCAGTTTTCTTCAGCTTCAGTTTAAACTTGTGTGTGAGTCATAGGTGGTCTGTCCCACACTTGGCACCTGGTGTGGTTTTTACTCCAGATATTATGCTTAAGCAATGATTCTTTCCACAAAAATAGTTAATCTGATTCCTGTGCAGTCTGTGAGGTGAGGCTCTTGGGTAAAGTCGCTGTTTGCGTGTTTTGTTTTGTTTTAAAAAGGTATTTGCTATGAATAAATCATTTAGCACACAAACTCAATAATTTGATCTCTGGCCTCATTTCTGTCACCAAATCCATAGTTTCATACTCCCATTCTTTCCTCATTGCTTCCAACTTTTGCATTCCAGTCCCCATTAATAATTATTAATCCATATTGATTGCATATTTGGTCAATTTCAGACTGTAAAAATTGGTATAAACTCTCAATTTCCTCCTCTCTGGCTCTATTTATTGGTGCATATATTTGAATAATAGTTGTCTTAATAAATTGTCTTCTTATGTATATGAATAGTATCCCATAATTCACAGCATTGTATTTCAGGAGGAATCTTAAAATTGTCTTTTTAATTATGAAAGCAACACCATCCTTCTTTATTTTTTCATTCTCTGCATAGTAGACCATGTGATTGTCCAATTCAAAGTGGCCCATACTTGCCCATCTCAGTTCACCGATGTATCGAATGTCAATCTTTGTATGTTCCATCTCATTTTGACAATTTCCATTTTCCCTACATTCATACTTCATACATTCCATGTTCTAATTATTTTTTTTAACCTTGTTATGTACCATCAAAGTGGATCTGACTGGCACAGGAGGAGATTGCCCCTCCTTCTCCAACAGAGCATCTGTAGATTCGACCTGTGCACCTTCGGGATTGCAGTGCAGCGTCTTGCCACTAGGCCACCAGATCTCCCCCCATGTTCCAATTATTATCATCTGTTTGCAGCTATTTCTTCTCATTTTGGTGACTTCTTATCTAGAATCTATGCCTAGTACGACTAGTACGATAACTACCCACATTTCTTTGTTTATAGGGGTTTTTTAAGACTCTTTTTTTTTTTTCAGAGGTGGATGGCCAGTCCTTCTTTCTAGTCTATCTTCATATAGGACCTCTGTTGCTACCTCTCCACCATGGGTGAATCTTCTGGTATCTGAGTTACTGGTAGCACAGATCCCAGCATTAGAGAACCCCATTAGCCACACCATTACAGAAGACTGTGTGGCATTATCACCATTTTAATGATAAGTGTAAACAAACAAACAAACAACAAGAGCCACATGGAGATCACCACATCTGCCCTTTGTCAGTTTCACAGAAACTGTCCCTGTCCATAGCACTAAACCAATTCCTGTGAGGTCACACATGTGTCCCCCACTCCCATGCCTCTTTCCACTCATCTCAACACTAATATTAATGCTTTGGCAAATCTAGAATTCAATGTTCTTAGATGACACAGAACCATATTGGGGGAGTCAAAATATTATAATTCAGATTAGTAACAATATACACAACAAAATATAGTCAAGACAGGTCTCAAAATGTGCCTACAGACACCTCAGCCTCAAGCCTTGTGGCTCAAAGTGTTTAGAAGTCCTCAATATTGCCAATATTGGCTTCCCTCCCCAATTGTCCAACAAAATTCTCAGTCCTGCCAATATTGACTTTCCACCCAATTGCCCAATAAACTTCTCGGTCCTGCCAATATTGACTTCCCTCCCCAGTTGTCCAACAGAGTTCTTAGTCCTGCCAATACTGATTTTTTACCCATTGTCCAACAAAATTCTCAGTCCTGCCAATATTGGCTACCCCTCCCCTCCCCTCCTCCAGCCCCCTCCTAAGATCTTATCTCACATCGTGTCCGGAAGAATGTTCTACATTTCCCCAGATTGGAGGAGCTCTCTCTTCTCCAGCTATGAAGGATTCCATCTCTTCTTATGGGGGAAGACTTCATCTCAGCAGTTAGAACTATACAATTTATTGGTGATACTACCTAGTCCTATTTTAGATTATTGAGACTGGCAATACTCTTCTGGAATGGTAGATAGCTAATCTTTTTGTGGATAGACCAATAAGCTCCATTCACATAGTCTCACCCACACATATAGCAAAGCCATGCTATGAAAGCCATACTGAAAGACAAACTCAACAATAAGGAAACGGAGGCATAAAGAGGTCAATTGACTTGCCCACAGAGGTAGCTTTTGAACTTGTAACCAGGTCTATTTGACTCTCCCAATGGCCAGTGCAGGTGGCAGCCCTCTCTCCACCCCCACCTACTCGATGTTTACATAACTCTTCAGATAAAATG
>NW_006399874.1:1361081-1373512 GCF_000299155.1 Elephantulus edwardii
ATATGAGTAGTTGGTGGTCTGTTCCACAATCAGCTCCTGGCCTAGTTTTCACAGCTGATATTGAGCTTCTCCAGCGGTTCTTTCCACATATGTAATCAATCTGATTCCTATGCATACCATCAGGTGAAATCCAGCTATAAAACCTGCGTTTATGTCTCTTAAAAAAATGTATTTGCTATGCATAAGTCATTGATTGTGCAAAATTCGATCATTTTCTCTCCAGCTCCATTTATGTCACTGAGTCCATGTTTTCCAACTACTGAATCTTCCTCTTTGTTCCCGACTTTTGCATTCCAGTAGTGATGGAAAAAAGATAGAAGGAACAAATGAGGTGCAAACTATTCAAGTCTGTCCTCTTAAGTTAGCTGTATATCCCGACCCTACTATGACTAAGAAGGAGGAGGTGTCACATTAATTAAAAATGGCAAAAGCGTAATGAAACCGCTACAAAGCTACTCACCAATAAATTGTTTTCCCTGGTAAGTTCAACTGATAAATAGTAGGAGAAGATACATAAATTTGGATGAGAAAGGGAGGAAAGAAGGGAAATGAGATGTAACATGCATTTGAGAATGTTAGCAATGTGAGAAAAACAATGATTAGAGGGAATTTAGGATTAGTTGAAGTCAAGAACCCAAAAGATGTGTTGCACTGGGAAAATCTGCTGTCAAGGACCTCTTCTAAATTCTAAAGGGCAAGAATGTCAGTTTAAAAACCAAGGTACAACTTATCTAGGCCATAGTATTTTCATTTGCTTCCTATGCGTCTTAAAGTTAGATAATGAATGAAGATGACAGAAGAAGAATTGATGTCTTTGAATTATGATACTGGAGAAGAGTACTGAATGTCCCATGGATTGCCAAAAGTACAAACAAGTCTGTCCTGGACAAAGTACAACCAGGATGCTCCTTAGAGGCAAGGATGATGAAGATTTGTCTTACTAAGTTGGGCATATTTTCAGGGGGAATCAGTATTTGCATAAAGGCATTATGCTGGGAAAGGTAGAGGGTCAATGAAAGAGAGGAAGACCCCCAACAAGACGGATTGAAGGAGTGACTATACACATGGCAGAGGTCATGGGGATGACACAGGAAAGGGCAAGGTTCAAATCTGTTGTTCACAGAGTCATTCTATGTCCTAGTCCACTTGGTGGCACCCAACAATAACAAGGCTTTTAAATAGTTCAAAAGCAAAGCAAAAGTCACTGCTGCTAATGGTGACCGAAGAAGAGAGAAGAATTGTGACAAACTAATTGTGTGCATTAAGTTTTGGACCAGAAATGCCATTTTACAGTGTCTCTTATGCTTTTGAGAGAAAGGTATTTATTAAATATTAAGAATCATTATATATCCTTTTTCTCTGTTTTACTGAGGACTCAGAAGGAAAGTCCCATTAACACTGAAGGACTGTCAGTGGTTATCCTTATCTTCCATGTCGCTTGGCAATCCAATGAGACTAGATTGCTCCATTATATTTCTGCATCTTAGTGAGCTGACCACCAGAGGCATCTGTATACTTCTCAGGTTGACAGTATTTCAGGCAGGTCATAATTAGCCTGGGAAATTGGGGGTTTTCCAGTATGAATCAAAGATAAAATTACCTAGTAGCCTTCTAGGCTCTCCACATCTCCCCCTATTTTTAGGTTGAACAAATTTAGGAACTGTTCAGGAAATTCAGGAACTGTTTCTAAATTTTTGTGGCTGCATATTGCTCTGAAGCATCTTCTTTATAAAATGTGAATGTCATACAATGACATTATTGTCTTCTGATTGCTGCTTGAAAATGAAAATTTTCTTATGTTTCTGTTTTGCTGTTGTAGGTAGAGCAATCCTGGTGTCTCAGTGGCTAGATTGTTTGGCTATAACCAGAAGGTTGGTTGGTGGTTTGAACCCACCAGCCACTCCACAAGAGAAAGATGGGAGAATGCTTTCATAATGATTTGAAAACCCAATAGGATCTCTATGCATCAGAAGAGACACATGATAATAATGGGTTTTGGGTTTTGGTTGTAAGGAAAGTAGATTGAGATGGAGATGGAGATTTGCTAGCAAGAGGTTCACTGGGAGAGTTCTTTAAGGAACAATACATGTGAGTGATAAAAACAAAACTGAGTAATGGGAGAAGTTTAACTGCAATGCATTTGAAATTACAGTCTTGGGAGACCCATCATGGAGTCTTGGAACCCAACTGAGTTGAAAAGATGGGTCTTTATGCCTCTATTTTTGGGTGCCATGGAGTCAGTTTGACTCATAAAAACCTCCCTGTGATAAAACAGAACTGCTCCATAGGGATTTCTATGTTGTAATCTTTACAAAAACAGGTTGCTAGGTCTTTATCCCACAAGGTGCTGGGAGGTTCAAACTTTTACCTTTTTGGTTATTGGATGGACACTTACTCTTTGCACCACCAGGGCTCCTTTCTTTAAGCCCCAACCACCAGCTGATAGGTGGGAGCTGCTCCTGGAGAAGAGGTGTACATGTCAGAAAGGATGATTTCTTCCATGGAGGACCATGCCTGGGTAGGAAGTCATCTGTGAGCCATCAATCACTAACTCACTCAGTAACTTTGGAAAAAAAAATATAAAGAATCAGGGATGCATGCTACAACATCTACTACAGATGTGTTATATGACCCTAGTAGTCTTAAAGGACTCTGATTTTTTTAAATATTTAATTTTAAGAATAGTTTCTTTTTACTAGGGATATTGTAGCTGATGTTAGATGGATCTTAGCTGAAAGCAGGGACTACCAGAAGAATGTATATCTGTGTTTCATTGATTATTCAAAGGTGTTTAACTGTGTGAATCATAACAAACTGTGGCTGACTCTGAGAAGAATGGGAATCCCAGAACACTTGATTGTTCTAATATGAAACCTGTACTTGAACCAAGAGGCAGTCGTCAGAACAGAGCAGGGAAATACTGCATGGTTCAAAATTAGGAAAGGTGTACGCCAGGGATGTGTCCTGTCTCCATACCTTTTCAACCTGTATGCAGAACAGATTATCTGGGAGGCTGGACTCTATGAGAAGTGTGGCATCAGGATTGGTGGAAGATCTATTAACAATCTGTGTTATGCAGATGACATAACCCTGCTTGCCGAAACTGAGGAGGACCTGAAGAGCTTGCTGCAGAGTGTCAAGGACTGCAGCCTTCAGTATGGATTGAGGCTCAATGTCAAGAAGACAAAGATTCTCACCACCGGACCAATTGGCAGCACCAGGATGGATGGCGAAGAGATTGAGATTGTTAACAACTTTAGTTTGCCTGGCTCCACCGTCAACACTCTTGGCACCAGCAGCAAGGAAATAAAAAATGTATTGCAATGGGAAAACTGCTATTAGGGACCTCTCCAGGGTACTGAAGAGCAATGGTGTCTCTCTGGAGACTAAGGTGTGTCTGATACAGGCTATGGTCTTTGCAATCACTTGTTATGCATCAGAGTGTTGGACAATGACTAGGAAAGATAGAAGGAGAATTTATGCCTTTGAGCTGTCGTGCTGGAGAAGAGTATTGAATATACCATGGACTGCCAGGAAAACAACAGATTCATCCTGCAGAGGGTTAAACCAGGCGGCTCCTTGGAGGCAAGGATTCTGGGGCTTCGTCTGACGTACTTTGGACATGTTGTAAGGAGGGACCAGTCCTTGGAGAGGGACATCATGCTTGGGAGGCTGGAGGGATGGCGTAGGAGGGGAAGACCCTCTGTGAGGTGGTTTGATTCAGTGACTGGAGTAATCAGGATGGGTGTGTCAGAGGCAGTGCAATTGGCACAGGATAGAGTAGGGTTTAGGGCTGTTGTACATAAGGTCGCTATGAGTTGCAAGTGACTTGACGGCACATAACAATAACAACAACAACAACAACCAAAACATCATGTTCTATTGTAAGAAATTAGAAATAATTGCATTATTAAATTAAACTGTGTCCTATGCCCTAAATTGTCTTGTGAGTTAGAAACACATAATTTGTTTTGTTTTATCTTTCTTACTGTGACATAGTCTCATTTTTATCCCTTGCGGGACTTTGCCTTCTTCTACCTCTGAGTCTGGAATAAACAACCAATGAAGCATTTTGTCATTAATAGGTCTGGAAATGGAAAGAGCTGAAGCTGTAGAATTTTCCCCTTTTACTTCAGCTAATTATATATATATGCAATTATTCTAGTTTATTTACAAAAAATATGACTACATTGTTTTTCAGACCAGATTCTTCCAATTTCTCTCACCCCCTCACCCATCAAATTGTACAACCCCATGATTAATCCCTTCACAGCCCCCCATACTCATCCCTCTGCTTCCACTCCCTATATATATTTTTCCTTGTGGGACTGAGTTAATTCACTCGGCCTAATGCTTTCCAATTCCCTCCCCCCCAAGTCAGGTAATAATTTACAAAATCATTGCTCCTACGTGTTGTGTAGTATTCCATTGTGTGAATGTACCATAATTTCTCAATCCATTCATTGTGGATGGACATTTGGTCTATTTCCATATTCTTGCAATAGTGAATAACACTACTATAAACATTGGTGTACAATTCTCCATTTGTGCCTCAGTTCTCACATTCTTGGGGTATATTCCAAGAAGTGGAATAGCTCGGGTCATATGGAGTTTCTATGTCTAGCTTTTTGAGGAAGCACCAAACTGCCTTCCAAAGTAGTTATACCATTGTACAATCCCACCAACAATGTATGATGGTTCCTTTCTTGCCACATCCTCTCCAGCATTTATTACTTGCTGCCGTGTTAAACTTTGCCACGGTTACTGGAGTGAGATAGTACCTCATTGTGGTTTTGATTTGCATCTCTCTTATTGCTAGTGATTTTGAACATTTCTTCATGTGTGTGTTTGCCATTCAAATATCTTCCTCTGTGAAAATTTTTTCCATGTCTTTTGCCCATTTTGTAATTGGATTATTGGACTTTTTTGGTGGAGGACCAGGAGTATTTTGTAAACTTTCTTTATGAGACTCTTGTCTTAGATGATAATACCAAATGTTTGTTCCCAATCAGTAAGTTTTCAGCTAACATTTTAAAAATACTAATTTTTTCATAATGACTTGTAGTTGATAGTACCTCTTCAATTTCCTAGAGCCTTTTTTCTCTATTATTATCAGCTTTTAAAATATAAATTGTTGCATTAAAACAGTCATTAATGAAAAAGAAAAAAAATATTGCAATAGAGGCTTTCTGTCTGTTTGTAGGTGTCATTGAGTCCATAGGGCTCATAGTGACTGTATGAACCACAAATCTCAGCCTTGTCCTATCCTGTACCATATTCATGATCCCAAATGTGCTCAAGCCTTTTGTTACAGTTACTGCATCAATTCATCTTGGTGGTAAAGAGATGCCATGAAGGAGAAATAATCCTTTTTAACTTACTAAAAAGCCTGAAGATACATGAACTCTTGGTTTTTATCAGTTTTATAAATTTATTAATCCATTTTATAATTTTATTTTATATACATACCAAACAGTATTGTATAAAATGATCTTTTACTTTATGTGCAATCATGAAATATAAACATTTCCAAGTACTGACACCCCTCTCTCTCCCTCCCTCCCTCCCTCTCTCTCTCTCTCACACACACACACACACACACACACGCTGGCTAGCTGAACACACTATTGGCTAGACTCATGCTACTTTCATTTTATGGTGAACATTATCTTGTAAACAGAAATAGAAATCCATCTCATCACAATCATGTGAACCACTCTCTAACAAACATCAATGGACTCAAGGAAGGAATTCTGTCCTCCTTGTAAAATAGATTAAATTCCTTTTTTATATCCTATAACAGTGTAACACAAACATTTACTATCTGATGGGCTGGTAGTAGAAAACATGTTCCAGAATAAGAATTTCAGAAAGAAGATATGATAACACACTGTGAAGAAGGAAAACAACTATCATAATTGAGGGAAAACATTTCTCTGCAAAATGTAAAAGCTAATGCTTAGACAAGAAAAGGCATTAATGAAACAGTTGTTGTTGTTGTTAGATGCCATCAAATTGTATAAGATTCTTAGTGATCCTATGAACAACAGACCTAAATCCTGTTCTATCCTGTGGTATCTTTAGCAACTTTATTTTATAGACAAAAATTATAGTGGTCAAGCATTAGAGGCATTGTGGTAATTTCATTGTTAACTTACTGAGACTCTGTGATTATAATGGTTGTATATTTATATCCTTTATGAGCACATCCCTCTTAACTGAAATTTCTTTGCTTGAGAAAATTAAAATGGAACTATGTGAGTTTAGAAATATAAGGCTTTTTAGGAAATGACCCTAAGAAAGTATGCAACAACAACAACAAAAAGTCTTTCCGTTGAAATCATCTCATATTGGCAATGCCCCTAGGTTACTGAAAGAAGTTGATGCAGATCAAGTCTGAAAGAACACAACTTTAATCTGGCTGACAGCAATTGGAAAATGAGCTCTGATTCAGAGATGCCAAAATGTGAATGCAGATGTGGCTTAGAGTAGAAGAAACTGTGTGCAATGAGTTTCGGCTGGACTCAATTATATAATTGGGGTATTCATTTCCCATCCTTCCCTGAAGAGAGATGACATTATCTGACCCACTGGGCTGAGAACTGGCTTGAGGTCTTCCCTAATTATGCTTCCCCTGGAAAGTAGTAACAACAGCAGTAACCTCACTGGAACAAGTATGAAAGATTCATATGTTGAAGATGACCAAGCCAATCACCCAGGTTTGCGTTTCTAGATGATCTGAGGCTCAGGGCCATCAATTTGCTGTGGAACAGGGTTAGCAAGATACAAGGAGCTAAACAGCAAAGTTGGTGCCGCTGGCCACACAGTATCTGTTGCAATTACTCAATCCTGCTCCTATAGTGGGAAAGTGCCATAGATAATAGTTAAACAAATGTGCCTGATTGCATTCTGATAAAACTTTACTTTCAGTCTTGGCAGGCAATAGGTTTACATATAATGTTATTAGGGCATCTTAGCCTACATCGTAACTAATGCTTCCATTTTTGGGGATTAACTCACCAAACAACTTCTCAAGTAACCCAGTTCTTTATTCTAGTTCTGCTCTCTTCTAACCGGGCAGGAGGGGTTTTTTCCTTGGTTTATTTGCCTCTGGTCTTGAAACTCAGTACTATTCTCTAGCCTGCCATTGAGATGGATCTTCCTAAAACGAAGACTTCATTTTGTGTTTCCTTACCCTTAAAATGCTGTGTTTTCCTATTGCAAATGTAAGGAACACTTCCCTGGAGTGGTGTAAAAAGACAGAATCATCTGCCCTCCCCCCACCTGCCTCTTTATTTATGATACAGGCATGCTAATCTTCAAGAAGCTTTGATTTATGCAACTACTTTTGGCTGGAATGACTTTCTTAACATGGTCATTGTGTTGTACCAATATAATCTCTTAAAACTTATCTCTAAGATTTCCTTCTCTAACAAACTCTTGGGTCCTCCTCAACTAAGAAATGAACAACTTTTGTGTAGGTATTGAACCTTGTTTTTTTTTTTTTTAATTCTCCAACTATAGTACTTTGACATAGAACTGCCAGAAGTTTAAGTAATATTGAAGTGAGGTCATGGCACTAGGGATATATCATGGTGGATGTCAGTTAGATTCTGACTTTAGTCAGAATAGCAAAGAATAGCTAAGAATCAAAGAATCAGCAAAGAATATCAGAAGAGAATCATGGCTGAAAGTAGAGTACTATTTGTGTTTTATTGACTGTTCAAAGGCATTTGAGAGTGTGGATAATCATAAACTATGGCTAACATTGAGAAGAATAGGAATCCCAGAACACTTAATTGTACTCATGTGAAATCTATGCCTAGATAAACAAACTATTGACCAACTAGAGCGAAGGAACGCAGCATAGTTTAAAATCAGGAAGGGTGTGTGTTGGGACGTATTCTTCATCTTAACCTATTCAATTTGCATGCTGAGCAGATAATTTGTTATGCTGTATTTTATGAAAAGGAATTTGACATCAGAATCGCAGAGAGACTAGATTCATCAATAACCAACATTATGCATTTGACACAATCTTGCTTGCTGAAAGTGAGAAGGACTTGAAATTCTTGCTGCTGAAGATCAAGAACGATAGCCTTTGATATGGATTTCATCTCAACATCAAGAAAACAAAGTTCGTCACCCTGGGACCAACAGAGAAATCATGATAAATGGAGAAAGGATTGAAGCTGTCAACAATTTCATCTTGTTTGGATCAGCAATCAACACCCTTGCACCAGCAGACAGAAGATCAGGAGACATTTTGTTTGGGGCAAGTCTGCTGTCAAGGACCTCTCTAAAATATTGCAGAGCAATGATGTCATCTTGCAGATTAAGATGTGCTTAATTCAGACAATGATCTTTTCAGTCACCTGTTACATACCTACTGAACTGGACAATGTGTAAAGATGACAGAAGAAGAACTGATGCCTTTGAACTGTAGTGCTGGAGAAGAGTACTGACTATCCCATGGGCTGTCAAAAACAAACAAAAAAAAAACCCCAACAAACCACACCCAAATTTTGAATTCATGTAATTTTTGTGAGAATTTTTTTAAAAGCCCTTTTGGTAGGGTTTGTGAAGCTCTAAAGTAATTTTATTTTTTTGCAGACACTTCCAAATACATTTCTCACAGCTGTTGAGGAAGTAAGTTCTGACTTACCCAAGTTTTGACATACCCAAATAGGTATGTGTTGGGAAAAGAACAGCCAGAATTCGCCTTCAAGGCAAAGATGCCAGAGATCTGTCTCTCAAATTTTGGACATGTTGGCTAGGAGAGGCTATTCCTTGGACATCATGCTTGGAAAGATAGACGGTCAGTGAAAGAGAGGAAGACCTCCAATGAGGTGGACTGACACAGTGTTTACAGCAATGGGCTCAAGTGTGTCAGAGATGATGAGGATGGCACAGGACAGGACAAGGTTCAAACCTGTTGTTCACTGGGTTTCTATCAGCTGTACTAAATTTGTCAGTACACAGCAACAAGAAGAAGCCTAGTTCAGAAGGAACTCTGTTGCTAATCCAAAGGGGGTACTTCTCTGGTAGTTTGAATCCACCACCAGAATCTCAGGAGAGAGATAAGCAATCTCTTCCAGTGTGATTTACAGCTCCAAATCCTGCTGGAGGGTCAGCTATGAGTCAGTCTCACATCAATGCCAATGAGTTTGAGTTTGTTTTTTTCCTTTTTTTAATGAGTACAGAGGGTGGCATGTAATATATGCCTGAATGAGTAAATGGTTCTTTTCTTTTTCTTTTTTCTTTTTTTTGGTTACTACTGACAAAATACTCATGGCATTTGCTGCCTCTGAAAACCGACTGGAGGGTCAGCTATGGGTCAGTTTTGAATTGATGAGTCTCACCAATGACAGCAAGAACAAGAAATAGTAATTTGTTTATCGCTTATCTTTGAGCCATACAATATCAAATACAAGAGGAGAATGAGCGACTTCATTTAGTAATGATAGGAGGACACAGGGAAAGGATCTTGCACAAGGTCTGTTTATGTTTTATTTATTCATCTTCATATTCCACCTGTTGTGAAATCCTATCTCCTCACTCCTCCCCTGCCTTTTCAATCAACTTATTCTTTTGATGTTTATCTCTTGTTAGATACAGCTACTTGACTTGCTTTTGCTTTGTCACCTTCAATACTCTTCTTTCAAACATTGTTGACCAGACGGCCTCCTGCTTGGATTTTCTTGTATTATTTGCCTCCTTACTCTGCACAGATGAAGACCTGGCTTCCTCACCCTCTTTCTGATGGAATAGGATATTAAATGAAAGTTTTGCTTGAGATCTTAGGAGGATCAATGCCAAAGCAAGATGTGAAAGCTTCCTTTTCAGTAGGATTTATAGATATATAAAAAAACACCCCCAAAGCTCCAATACACAAATCCTGATGATTTCTTCATCTCATCTTCACTCTGGAGGTGTGAAATGTTGGGGGAATCAGAGACTAGGGGAGAATGAATAGAAGAATTGCCAGTCAGCTGTGAATTTCCTGCAACCCATCAGGGTAGGATAATGGAAGTGCCCAGCCCTGAAAAACACCACCCTGGAGAGTTAGATCTGTGAATCTTAAGCATAGAAATGACAAAAGTCCTAGGCTCTCCTGAGAAATCTCCTGAGAAGGGTGAGATACTGAGCTGGCTCAGAGAAGATGTTGCCCTCCCAGAGCCTGTCATGCACGTGTCCTGCATGAGAAGACTCAGCGTGAGACCTTCTGAAGTCCTGTGGAGGATGAAGTCCTAGGAGGACCTAGAGGATACGGCTTAAAGAAAAGCTGACTATGGTGTCAGAGCCCAGGGAGCTTCCACTCACCCTCCAGCTTAAAGATGCATTTCTTTGCCCAGGAATTAAATTTACAAAACATCCAAGAAACAGCTTTTCACAACTGCCAAGTCCAGAGCTCACAAAGCTGGATTACAGTCATGCCAACCATGGAAAAACTTGGCCTTCCTTCCTAACTCTCTCCTCCTCCTACTCTTTCTAACACCTGCCGTACACCAGGCAGTGAGCAAGCTGGCTCACTGGAAAACTAACCGAAACTCATAGTATCGGAAGGATTCCAGTTCATGGTGATCCTAAAGCGTGTTTCTGAGACTGTTAACCTTAATGAGAGGAAACGCCATCTTTTTTCTGCAGAATGACTGACCAGTGGATTTGAATAGCTGATCTTTTGATTAGCAGCCCAGCATATAGTGCACTGTGCTACCTGGGTTTGGAGGAGGAGAAAAGCCAGTGAAGAAAGAGGAGAGATGTTGACACTGTTCTCCCTCCAATACTCCACGGCAATTGCGTGCTAGGGAAGGAGAGAAGATGCACACGTGTATCCTGTGCTCATGTAGACGCCAATGGGACTCTGGACTCGAACATTTCAAGACTGAGGATATTTGCATGATTTACAAATCACCAGATAAATCATGGAGACAGTTTCAGTATTCAACAAGAGTCTGGGAGAAAAGTTGAACAAAATCTTAAATCTTACCTACCCCATGCTACACTTCTTTAAATAATCAGCTAACCCTGGAGCCTGGAACTGAACTCACCCTGTGGGTCAACTTCCAGCCTGATAACAGACCTATGTGGTGAACAATTACATCAAGGACGTGATCACTTTTGAAAACAAGCCGCCATGCAGCCATACACAATAAAGCTCTGAAGTCAAGAATGGGTTGCATAGATGTGAATGGAAACTAGAATTAGAATCACGGGGGAGGATTGGGGAGGGTGGGGAGAGAGAGAGGAAAAAGAAATCATCTAAAATTTACCTACTTGTGTTTTGAGAGTTCTGGAGACCTAGTTGGAAGGAGTTGCACTGTCAACCCAAAGGCAGGTGGTTTGAATCTAGTAGCTGCTGTTTGGGATTTACAACATCTGAAAACGCCCTGGAGTGTCAGCTACGGCTAGGTTCTAAGGCTACGATACATAACAATATATTTAGCTTGTGACGATAATGAAATATTTATCATTCCTAATCATTTTACCCAATTAAGGAAAACAAAGTTGAAAGGTAAAATAATATGCTTCTTTCGGAGCTGGAATTGTACTAGAAATGAGAATTTATTTATTTATTTTAGAAATGAGAATTTATTTACTGAGAATGGCAGGGGAAATAGGGGATCCCTAAATAATTTCAATAGCAGGAGGAAACGGAGAGCTGACCCTATTTTCTTATCATGTAGGTTCTCACACACTTCCATATTTCATAGAAATCCCTCTCATGCCTTGGGCATCTCTGAGAGGAGGAATATATGCTATTCCCACTCTTTCTAGGAACCCTTTGAGAGGAAAGCAAAGACGATCATAAGGAATCTATCCAGTTACTGAAGAATTACAGAAATAGTTAGGATAAAAAACCTCCTGAGGGGGTCTAGCTTTCAACTTTATGTCCTTCACAGCAAAATGTTTGGATCTGAAAGTCTTTTTAAGTCATGATGGCATACTAGGTAAATTATACTCAGAATTAGCTTTAGCTAGACTGCAAACCGGAAGCCCATGGGCCGTGTGGAATATTACAGCTGAGGTTTGCTCACAAAACAGGTGTGGGAGTGAGGGTGACTTCATCGCTTGGGCATCACCTTCTTTTTTGCCACAAATCATTTGCAAAACAGTTTTCTTTCATAACTACTACGTCAATGTGGAAAAAAAATATTCTTGTTGCTATGGAATTAGGATGGGGAGAAGCCTTGGTTTCAGGGCCCAAGGTCTTAGTTTTAGGGGGAGGCTCATTAGAGTGAGTCAGAAAGGAACAGCTTCATGAAAGGGGTGCTAATTTGTACCACGAGTGGGATCATTACCACCCACTGTCCTCGGAGAATGTCCTGTCCTGTTAAAGTGCATTGCTAGCTGGAAGCAATTAAACTCCACTTTTTCTAAGGCATGTCCTTTACATTGAAAAGTATTTTTGAAAAAAAGAAAAAAAAAAA
>NW_006399874.1:1374502-1381866 GCF_000299155.1 Elephantulus edwardii
GTTAACAATCTCAATCTCTTCGCCATCCATCCTGATGCTGCCAATTGGTCCAGTGGTGAGAATCTTTGTCTTCTTGACATTGAACCTCATTCCATACTGAAGGCTGCAGTCCTTGACCCTCTGCAGCAAGTGCATGAGGTCCTCCTCGGTTTCAGCAAGCAGTGTTGTGTCATCTGCATAACGCAGATTGTTAATAGATCTTCCACCAACCCTGATGTAATTTTACTTATTTTGAACTTCATATAAATGGAATTGAACTGCATATAAATAGAAATTTATATGCTCTTTCACACATATTTTTGATGTAGCTGCACTTTCTTTTCACTACTGTGTGACTATCTCAATACTGATATTTTTGTTCTACTCTTTTATTCGGTACATGTTTGTCTTTTATATGTATATTCCCTTATAAAAAACAAAGTTCTGGTGATTCCAGCTAACACATAATCATCACTAAGGTAACTTGGAATCACAAAATTAGGAGATATTTTTGCTCACAAATCAAAGGACTTTTCATCAGAAATATCAAAGAGCTTCTAAGAAAGAGGGGAAGGAAAAGAGTGAAAAGGGAATTTAAATGTTCTTATTTAGAAAATTTTCTATGATACTAGATTTTCCTTTCTCTCAGTCTGTCATAGCATTTGTCTGTACTCTTCCTTGCAAATTACATCTATTTTTTTTAAAGTAGAAAGGGTAATATAACAAAATGGAATGAGATCTTTTAAGAATTCCCCAGTTTGTTTACTGACATTTTCCTTTACCTCAATTATAGAATTTATAATTCACGTTTACATTGTGGCAATTCATCTTCTACATCTGTGGAGTCAGAGTCAATTTGAATGTTTGTTAGTTCCAATGTATCAGAAAAAGTGCACGAATTGAGAAAAAAGTATTGGTGGAAATGCAAAGAGTTTCTTGTCATCTACTCCAAAATGGATTTGTTGGATGCTGTGGAGCTGATCCAACCGGTAGAAGACTAAACTGTCTGTATCTGTTTTACTCGAGATGGACATTGCTAATATTGGCATCCTTTTCTATTATGAGTAATGATGCTGGGATCGTTCTTGAACATTCTTTCTGGAGTATTTCAACAGTAATGGCTCTTTCGTCATAATCTTGGAATAGGACTACTGGTTGATACAGTGTTTACTGATCCAACTTTACTAGCTGGTCCAAAGATATTTATAAATTTATAATTACACAGCACTTGTCTCTCATTTCGCTGTACTTAGGTAACTTGGGGTTGCTGTGATGCTGAATGCTTTGTCACTGGTGTGTCAAATGTCATAATGATTACCCATGGTGGGCAGTGTTTGGTGGAGCTTCCAGATTAAGGAAGTAGGAGTGGCATCCACTTCCAAAACAACATGTTTGTGGGAACTCTATGAGTCTAGAGCAATGACAATAGCTATTGACCAAAGTTCAAATCTTTTGTTCCTAGGGTCTCTGTGAGTTGTGCTCGACTTGGCACTTACCAACAACAATTACCTCAGGAGAGTATGTGTTTTTTCTTATTGTTGCACATCCTTGAAACTAATCAAACTTTAAGTTAATACAATTAAATTAAACTTTGTCAGTCTGGTATGAAATTATGCACAATAGTTTACATTTTCCTGGAAACATAATTCTTAATGAAATTGGGCATCTTTTTCATGGATTATTGATCATTATTTTCCACTAGTGGTAAAATATCTGCTCCAGTATTTTGTCTATATTATGTTGTGTTGTACATATTATAGGGAGCTCTGGTGGCTAAGTGTCAAGAAGCTGCACTGTAATCCCAAAGGCATGCATTTCAAGGCCGCTAGCCATTCCATGGGAGAAGGCTGGACAATCTCCTACCATGTGATTAACTGCCTCTGAAAACCCAGTGGAGGGTCAACTATGGGTTGATTCTGACTTGTCAGTTTATAGCACTGGTCTGTGCCTTGCTGTACAGAGGTAACTTGTGGTTGCTGTAATGCTGAAGACTGTGACAGTGATGTGCCAGTCATGGTAATGGGTACCCGTGGTGGACAGTGTTGGCTGGAGCTTCCCGACTAAATCAAGCCTGGAAGCAGGAGCGGCATCCGAAATGGCTTGCCTCCGGAAACTCTATGTATGAACAGTGCTCAGGCCGTTCGTTCATAGGGTCGCTATGAGTCGTCTACGACTCGACGGCATCAAACAACAACAACATATTGTACCATGCTGGTTGAGTGGAGCTCTGGTGATGTAGTTTGTAAACAAAAGACAGTTTGAAACCCAATGTTGGGTGAGAACCAACTCAGTGGAGATGAGAGAGAATTTGGATGTAATAGATATTTTTTTTCCAAATAGAATCTTCTTTTTCATGTTTCTCCACGCCTCTAAGTCTTTTTAGTATTTTTCAATAGTGCTTTATAATATTCTACAAAAATATTAAGTTTTGTATCTATTATGCATACTATCTTTTAACATCTGACTTATTAAATAAAGGCACTTTGGCAATGCCTATGTGAACTTTGGTGGCATAGCAGATGGTAGACTGGAGAAAGATTCATCAACAACCTGTGTTATGCAGATGACACAACCCTGCTTGCTGAAATGGAGGAGGACCTGAAGCACTTGCTGCAGGAGGTCAAGGACTGCAACTTTCAATATGGACTGAAGTTCAACATCAAGAAAACAAAGATTCTCACCACTGGGCCAATTGACAGTAGAGATTGAGATAGTTAACAGTTTTGGTTTGTTTAGTTCCACAATCAACACTCTTGGTGCCAGCAACTAGGGCATCAAAAGACAAATTGCATTGGGAAAGTCATCTGTCAGGGACCGCTCCAGAGTACTGAAGAGCAATGGTGTCACTCTGGAGACTAAGGTGTGCCTGATAGTCTTTGCAATTGCGTGCTGTCGGAGAGCTGAATGGTGATTAGGGATGATAGAAGGAGAATTGATGCCTTTGAGCTGTGGTGCTGGAGAGGAATGCTGAATACACCATGGACTGCTAGGAGAGCAAACAGGTTTGACCTGCAGAGGGTGAAACTGGGCTGTTCCCTTGGAGGCAAGGATTCTGAGGCTTCATCTGACATACTTTGGACATGAGTGCAAGAGAGAAAGACCCTTGATGAGATGGATCAATTCAGTGATTGGGGTAATAGTAGTAGGTGTGTTGGAGACAGTGAGGTTGGTATAGGATAGAGCAGGGTTTAGGGCTGTTGTACATAGGGTCGCTATATTTTACAGAGTTGCAAGCAACTAAATGGCACACAACAACAGTGTGAAATGGGCCAGACTGCTAACTTGAATGCTGGCATTTTGAAACCACAGGCTACAATCTCCTCCTGTAAAGATGTATAGCTTTGAAAACCTGATAGAGGGTTGTTGTGAGTCAGGATCAACTTTACAGCAGTGGGGAGAAACAGCTTCCCCCTAACTTGGTAGTGCCGCCTGTTAAGGCACTCATCAACTAAGCACAAGGTTAGTGGTTTGAACCCACCAGTTGTTCTGTGAAAGAATATGTGGCATTCAGCTGGCTTAAAGATTTACAGCATTGCAAAACTTATGAGAAGTTCTATTTTATCTCTATATAATAAAAAAGATGGCCACATTTTTTTTGTTCTTTATTTTAAAAGGAGTTAATTTCATGTTTCACTAGCAACTGAGATGTTTATAATAAGTTTGTACTGCAAATGCACTTTATCTGATTAAGCAAGTTCACTTCTGGTCTAAGTAGGCAAAATTTCCACCCCTCCTCCAGAAATGGTTATTGAATAAATCTGGCATTTATTGAGATGATCACATGGCTTCTTCTCATGTTGCATCATGTTATTCTGACAATTTACATTATAATTAGATTTTCAGATGTGGAACCACTTTTGTACTCATGGATAAGTCTACCTTGATCATGATGTATTATAATTTTTGTAGATCTTTATTTAGTTTTGTTAGTGTTTTTCCTTGTTGCATTTGAAAAATCTGTCAAGAGTCTCAGTAGAGCACTAAAGAGCAATGATGTAAATTGAAAGATTGAGGGATGCCTGATCCAAGTCATGGTCTTTTCAATTGCTTGCTATGCATCTGAGAGCTGGAAAATAACTAAAGATGGTAGAAAAATGACTTGGAGAATGTTTCTTGCTGCTGCTGCTTCTTTTTTAAAGAACTAGTATAACCTTACAGAGTTCTGGTGGTATAGTGCATAGGACTAACCCAAAGGCTGCACCTCTTAGGTGGTTTGAATTCATCAATGGTTCCGCTAGGGAAAAAATGAGTATTCTCCTGCCAAGTAATTTACAACCTTAGAAACCCAATAGAGTTTTAGTTATGAGTCATTTTGACTCTGACAATGAAAGAAAGGGCGAGAGAAAGAAAGATTCTAACCTTGGAGTTATCTGTTCCTTGAATATTCAGCAGTTTACCTCTGAACCATGTAGGTCTTGAATTTCCTCTGTGGGAAGATTTTAATATATGATATAATTTTTAAATTAAATAAAATATACCTGCCATGGAGTACCTGCTATGTCAGCAAAGGCTGTGCTGTCTGGCCGATAGTAGGGTCTCTATTACCTGGCTGGTTATTTTCTGTCCCTTTCCAGAAATTTAGGGGTGAAATTTGCCAGGGCTATAGCTCCCTCCAGTGGCTGCTAGAGGTAGAAGAAATTCTTAGTGATGAGTAACTTGAGCTTGAGGGAACCAAAGGGGTATGAGACAGTTGCCTGGGTTCAAACACTGCGGTAAAGGGACCATCTTCCAGAACGGGCAATGGAGTTGCTCTGAAAAGGAGAAATGAGAGAACAAGAATGACAAGAGGGAGCCACCAGGGCTGGTTGGTGGTTGAGGAGGCCAGTGGGTGTTTTGGGCAGGCTTGGGGAACAGGGGGGAGCCGGTGCACAGCTGTGCTGTACATTGACATTTAGTTGCTAAATCAAGGAAAATGACAGTGATGTCAGAGTCACATGGAAAAGTCCCAGGGGAGGGGGTGAGGAGGCTCCAAGCAGCTATTCTGTGCCAAGATGTAAGGAAGTTCAAGCTTCATTATCTGGGAGTCCCTAAACAATATAGATTAATAGGGACTACAATGTGCTAATTAATACCCTTGTTACCAGCAGTCAGGAAATAAGGAGATGCATTGCACTGGGAAAATCTGCAGTTTGGGACCTCTCTAAATTATTGAGGTGTAATGATGCCAGTTTGAGGACTAAGGTGCATCTGATTCAGGCCATACTCTTTCCAATCACTTGCTATGCATCTGAGACCAGGATAGTGAACAAGGATGACAGAAAAAGAATTGACGCCTGTGAGCTGTGATGTTGGAGAAGAACACTGAACATCCCATGGACAGGCAAGAGAACAAATAGATATGTCTTGGACAGAGTGCAACTGGAGTGCTTTTTGGAGGGAATGATGAGGTTTCACCTCATATACTTTGGGCATGTTGCTAGGAGGGGCTATTCCTTGGAGAAGGACATCATGCTGATAAGGGTGGAGGGTTGATGAAGTAGAGGAAGACCCTCAACCAGGTGGATTGACACAGTGACTGCTGCAAATGGGCTTGTGTGTGTCTAAAAGTATGAGGATGGTGCAGGATAGAA
Organism: Elephantulus edwardii; assembly: GCF_000299155.1. Classification (NCBI taxonomy): domain Eukaryota; kingdom Metazoa; phylum Chordata; class Mammalia; order Macroscelidea; family Macroscelididae; genus Elephantulus; species Elephantulus edwardii. Next base: position 1,380,052 of record NW_006399874.1, read on the forward strand.
CGGTGTTCAGATGTGTTGTTCATAGGGTCACTACAAGTCATATTTGACTCAACAGAACCTAACAACAACAATGGGCTGAAGTATAATGGTGATGTCAGAAAGGCCTCAGGCCAGGCAGGGTTCCACTCTGTTGTCCATGGGGTTGTTAGAAGTCAGGAATGACTCGATGATAACTCACAATAACAATAACGGTAATAACAACAATAACTGCTATTTCACTTTGTGCCTCCTCTGATATAGACTTCTAGTATATATATTTCTAGATGGACAGTTTACATTATTCTGAGAGAAATTAGACATTATTCTAGCTGCTAATTGTTTCTCCTCCCTTTAAGTCGGTCTTTTTGTTGTTGAGAAGATAGACAGCAAAACAGATAGAATTTCTGCATGTACATCTTAGTGAAGGTGATTACATTCTTCAAGTTGTACTAACTTTCTCACCAATATTTTCTGAATTATTCTTCTCTTATTAACATAAATTCATTGTCTTGGAAGGTTTCTACCTAATCTTTTAAGTTGCTGCTGTAAATTTAATCTCATATATACTACTTTTTTTTATACCAAGTACTTTATTATATATGGCTACCAGTATATTTAAAATAATTACCTATGAACTTGGAGAAACAAAGAAAGTTATACAAGTGTTCAGGTCCTTCGTTCATAGGGTCGCTATGAATCACCTACGACTCAACAGCTTTTAACAACGACAACATAGAAAGAGCTCAGTTGGCCTAATGGATAGAAAGTGATGCTAATAAGCCAAAGATGGGTGATTTTAAACTGCGGCCCTCAGGCCTGGTTTTAATTGTTTTTGGTCAAACATTCTTCTAAGTAGTACAGCACTGGTCTGTCCATTTGCTATACAGAGATAACTTGTGATTGCTATGATGCTGAACACTGTGACCCTGATGTGCCAAATGCGATATTGGTCACCCAAGGTGGACAGTGTTTCGTGGAGCTCCTCGGTTAAAACAAGCTTGGAAGCAGGAGTGGCATCCACTTTCAAAAATAGCTTGCATCTGGAAACCCTATGAACTTGGAGAAACAAAGAAGATTATACAAGTTTTTAGGTCTTTCATTCATAAGATCTCTATGAGTCACCTACATCTCAACGGCATTTTACAACAACAACCACCACCACCACCACCCTTGTGAAATAGAAACTCATGAAAATTCAGAGGTGGATGTTCAAAGCTGACAAAAGTAGAAATCTGTATAGTATGGCACAAGTGTTATAGAGATAAGCTTTGGCACAGGCTTCCTATTTAGCTCTCCTTTGAATATTCACTGGTTTTTGGTTTAGGAAACCTTTGAAAGATTTATTTTACTACAAAAATGAACAGGCGTTCTGGAGTCTAAAATGATTTGTACTTGAAGATACTCCAGGCAGCAGGGGGTCATGCTGAGCATTCTGCAGACAAAATTGTTTCCCAGTTGCCTGGGAAAGCTTCACAAGGTTGAGCCCAGCTTCCAGCCAAAGCTGCTAACCCACTTTCTTCATAGCGGTAACACTAGAGGAGCCAGACATCAAGAAATACTTCTTTAAAAGGGTATTATGCGGCCTTCAGTCATGGGAACTGTTGGCCCCCTGTTATTTACACTCTCTGTTCTATATCATTCCTGGTAGTCTGTCTCATTATTAATAATTATGAAATTATTTCATTCTTTGGGACCCTCAGTCTGCAGCATTCTGGTGCCTGAACAGGGACAAGGTGGTGGTTTTTCTTTGGAAAAGGTGGTGGTTTCTCTTTCTTTCTCTTTTTCGAGCAGACACCAGGAACTGAAAGGGAATTCGCTCAGGGTAAGTGAAACTTT
>NW_006399874.1:1382241-1384788 GCF_000299155.1 Elephantulus edwardii
TTTGTGTTGATTGTTTTGTTTGTTTAAGTTTGTTATTGTTGTTTGTTGTCTTATTAGGTTTAATGTAATAATAGTACTTTGAGCTCATACAATTTGATAATTTCAGTGAAACATGAAAAGTAAGAGAATGAAGCTAACTTAAGAGAAAAATCTTGATTTGGAAGATGAAGTAAGCAAAGAATAAGTTATAAAGATTGATAAATAAATTTAAAAGCTGCAGCTGAAAAGGTTTTAATATGGATAAAAATCTCTGAATTAGTAAAAACTTTTTAAAAATAGACTGCATTTGAAAGATGGCTAGTTTTTCTTTATTTTTTCAACATTTAATTAAAACTTTTAATGTGATGGGCCTTCAATCAAGTATTAAAACTAATAATATTCCTGCTTATAATTCTAAGAAAACACAATAATTTATTAAAAAATGGAACATTAATCATATTACTGGTATTCCATATAACCCCCAAGAACAAGCTATAATAAAAAGGGCTAATTTGAATTTACAAACTATGTTAAAAAAACAGAAGGGGGGAGATACAATGGGACAAATATCATCTCCTCGAACTCTTTTACAAAAAGCCTTATTTAAATTTTTTAAATGCTAATGAAAAAAGAGAAACCAGCTGAAAGACATTGGGTATTACAATCCTCTAAAGAATTGAATCAGCCTATACTTTATAAGGAACCTCTAACTAATGAATGGAAAAAGGGATTTGTTATTAGGTGGGGGCGAGGATTTGCTTATATCTCTACAGGATCAGAACTGCTGTGGGTGCCCTCCAGAAACGTGAAACCCCGAGATAAGTCAAAAGAGGCCACACTTGGATGAGGACGAAACTGCAGAATGGCAGATAATACCAGTTATTGGGCATATGTTTCTAATACTCTCTCGTTAAAAGTAGTTCATTGGCTTTATAAAGTCTTGGGTAATGATATATCTCTCTAGTAGATATTTCAAGGATATAGTTTTCATGGAGATATCAGTAACAACTTCAGATTATCCTGATATTCCTCTCTGTCAGTTGCTTCCTTTATCTTTCTTAGAGAATGGATACATTGGAGACAATGTTGAATAGAGCCAAGATGAGTTTTAATTAATACTTCCTATGGAAGCGTCATTAATTGGAGCCTTGTTGGTTCCACTCATCAGCATGGCAACATCAAAAATATAAGTTAGAGTAAGGAAGGCAATGGATTTATAACTGCTCATGCTAATAACCCTAACTCATGGCACGGAAGAGGAATAGTGGAACTATATCCACATTTACAGTATTCTTACCAAAATCATTTACGAAAAATAGGAACTGCATTTGAACATGTGTCCCTTTGGGTTGGAAATTATTCATACAATCATATTGATAATATTACTAGCCACATTAAACTTAAAAGATTATATTGTTCAAAATTACTTGTTATATATTTGTTTAAATTTTTCCCTCTTTTAACAACTGGGATCTAGAGGGGAGAGAAAAGACCAGAGAATGGCCAAAAGTATTGGGACAGCCATTGCTGCCAGTTTAGGGCCTGTGTCAGGAAAAGGAAGTCTTACTCATAAACAGTGCCACCCAAAGGTAATAAAGGAGGTCAGAATTGCTTCTAATGTGGAAAGCTGAACCACTTCAGTAGACAGTGTCACAGACGAGAGCCACAGATAGGCAAGGGAGTAGAGAGGAAGCTCCTACTCACTTGCTTTAAGTGTGGATCTGAAGGACACTTGGCCAAGGGTGGCCCACATCAAGTCTTTGTGGCTGACAGGACTGACAGACCCCAGCTTCCAGATGGAAACAAACGAGGACGCCTCAATGATTCAGATCCTCCCAGAAGAGCCATGGGTGAGCATTAACATCGCTGGTAAGTATATCTATTTTCTCCTGGACACAGAGCCTATATTCGGCCTTAAAAGCCTTCTTAGGTCCAATCTCTTCCTGCTATTCCTTAGTTGTTGGAATTGATGGAAAACCTCATAAGCAGTTTCTTACTTCACCACTGCCTTGCATGTGGACTTCCTAGTTGTAAAACAATCCAATGGTAAATGAAAGTTGGTCCAGGACTTGAGAACAATAAATGACATAGTTGTGCCTCTACATCTTGTGGTTCCTAGACCTTACACTAATAATAGACAAAGTGATAGTAAGACTTTTAAGAACTACATTCCCTCTGTAACTTGGTTTGTGCCACTGTTAGAACTTCTAGTTGGAATAGTATTGCTTTTAATTTTTGACTCATGTACTTTTAACTTGTTAGTGAAATTTGTGTCTTCTAGGCCGCAACAGTTCCATGTAAACATGATGCACCTCCAAGGATACGAGCCTGTACCCCTAAGTACAACTGATAACAGTGCATCTAAATTCCAAAATCAATCTCCATAATAGTCTATGTGTTTCCTATTGCCAAAGGGGCCTTCAGAGTAGTGAGAGAAGATCTTCACCCTGAAACCTACAACATCCCTTTCAGAAGGAAGTAGCTAAGAGAGTCTGCCACCCCATTTTCCTTATGAATCAGGGTGAAATCTCTCTCAGGGAGGAGTGACAGAGAATGGCAAAGGACACA
>NW_006399874.1:1390154-1393419 GCF_000299155.1 Elephantulus edwardii
TGGGACCTTCTAAGAATCAAATGTTTGCACATACAAAAACTTCTCCAACAGGGTAAAAAGGGAAGCCACAGAGTGGGAAAAATATTTGGAAATGACATATATGGTAAGAGACTTATATCTAGAATATACAGAATACTCAAGCACTACAACAAGATAAACGTAAACAACCCAGTTGCAAAATGGGCACAGGATATGAACAGACACTTCACCAAAGAAGACATTCATATTGAAAACACATGAAGAAATGTGCAAAATCCTAAGCTCTAAAAAAGAGTCAAATCAAAACAACTATGAGATATCATCTCACCCCAGTAAGAATAGAAAAGTTCAACCAAACAGCAAATAACAAATGCTAGCAGGGACATGACTTTCTTGTGAATTGAGACCAATTGCACCTCTGATGGCCCCATGCAAGATTTTAAGATTCTAGGCAGTGTGGAATAAACTCAGAAGTAGAACAGAAAACACTATACACATTTTTATTCTCAGGAAACCATGATCCTAAACCTCCCAAGGAAAGAATCAAATCCCATGAGGTGTTTGATTCTACATAAGCAGGCTCAGCAGCTACCCTCTTTTGTCATAGTTGCAAATATATCTATCAAACAACTTTTGCCTATTTAGCTTTTTACTGGTGTACAGTTTATTGACAGTAATTATAATAATCAGCTATGCAACCCTCCCCTTAGTCAATGCTATTTTCCCATTACCGTTAACGCCAATTTCCCATTTCCGCCTGCCCCATGTAATCACCAATAAACTTCAGTCTCTATACATTTGCATTTTCTTATCTTACTATGTAAATAAAGTTTGGTGGTCTAATGGTAAGAAGTTGAGCTGTCAACCCAAATGCAGGCAGTTCAAATCCACTAGCTTCTTCTCAGGAGAAAGAAAGATGGGTAATGTCCTCCCTTGTGATTTACAGCCTCTGAAAAACCATTGGAGAGTCAGCTATGAGTCGATTCCGATATGAGAGTACATAACAACAGCTAGGTCTTTATATTGTTGTAGTTATGTGCTGTCAAGAAGCCTGCAGCTCATAGCAACCCTATGTACAATAGCTCTGAATCCTGCTCTATCTTGAACCAGTCTCACTGTCTCTGACACACCTACCCCCATTATCCCACTTTCTGTGTCAATCCATCTCACCCAGGGTCTTCCTCTCCTGCGCTGTCCACCCATCTTTCCAAGGACCAATCCTGTCTGACCACACATCCAAAGTATGTGAGATGGAGCCTTGAAATCCTTGCCTCCAACGAGCAGCTTGGTTTCACCTTCTCCAAAACTGACAGAGCTGCCAGTTCTCTTGGCAATGCATGGTTTAATACTCTTCTCTAGCACCACAATTCAAAAGCATTAATTCTTCTTTTGTCCTCTTTGGTCATTGCCTAGCTCTCTGATGCCTAGCAGGTAATTTCAAAGACCATGGCCTGAATTAGGTACACCTTAGTCTCTAGACTGATATAGTTACTTCTCAGTACTCTGGAGAGGTCCCGAACAGCAGATTTTCCACAGCAATTCATTTTTTAATTATTGACTACGGATGTTTATTGTGAAACCAACCAAGCTGAAATTGTTAACAATCTCAACTTCTTCTCCATCTATCATGATGCTGCCAATTGACCCAATGGTAATAATCTTTGGTTTGATTTTTTTTTTTAATATTGAGCTTCAATCCATATTGAAAACTACAGTCCATGACCCTCTGCAGCAAATGCTTCAGGTTTTCCTCAGTTTCAGCAAACAACATTGTGTATATGTATATACATATGTATATGTATATACTACAACATTTCTTTGTTGTTTCTTTTGATTTATCATGCTTTGGTTTCCTGATCTGATAATTTGAATATTTTATCAGTAATAGGAAGTTTCTAGTCACTATCTCTTTAAATATTGCCTGAATGTTTCTTAGAAAAGTAAGGGCTGATGGGGAAGAAAGTAGAATTAGCATCTAAGGATGAAAGGTCAATTAATAATTTATGTCATTATTTAAATTTCTCAAAGACCTTAGTGAGTCTGATTAGTTCAATTCTTTATCAAACACACACCACCCACACCATCTGCACTTTACAAATGATCACTCTACTTATATGTGTACTAAAAGACTGAGGTAGGTACAATCATCTTTTCCATTTTGCAGATGAGGAAACTGAGGCACAGGGAGATTCATTTGTTTAAGATCATAGAACTGGCATGTGGTGAAGCTGGGACAGAGATCCAGGCTTTACTGGGTCACTCTGGTGATCAAGTGCCTTCATCAAATACAAAGCTGCCTTGTGGTAATTCTTCATTCTATTTGCATTGATCTGAGTCCAGCATTGTTCTGCTGGATTTCTTGGGCATTTGTTCCAGGTAGGAATGTTTTGGAAGGAATCCCAGAAAACGTTATCCTGCAAACACTTTGAATGTGTTAGCCTGCTTTAACCAGCATGCTCCTTAGAAGCAAAGATGATGAAACTTTTTGCCTTACAAACTTTGAGCATGTTTCCAGAGGAGCTATTCGCTGGAAAAACACATCATGCTGGGAAAAGTGGAGGGTCAAAGCAATAGAAGAAGACCCTCAGGGAGATATATTGATGGGGTGACTAACAACAGGCTCAAGCATGGCAGAGAATGATGGTACAGGATAGGACAGAGTTTCAGTCAGCTTTCATGGGATAATTATATGCTGTAGGTAACTCGATGGCACCTAACAGCAGTAAGGAAATGGGAAAGGAGTGAAGCTACTAAGAAGGGAAGGGAATTCTGGTGATGGAGCAACGAAAAGGATAGTATTATGAGAGTAATCAGGAAGTTCTTCACTAAATGCCCTTGAAAAATTTTTAAGTGAACATTGGTTACTAAGATGTCTCAGTAGAGACAGAGGGACAGTCTTTGGTGCATTATATATATGTAGTCACCTTCTCTGACAGGCCCTCAGCTTGGTTTCGGGCACTTTTCCCATCCTTTAGCACCAGATATTTACTGACTCTCATGTGATGTTGTGTGAAAAGCTTTCGATGTGAATTTAGAAGATCAGGAACCTAATTTCTACTGTCCATTAAAGATGTGTGCAAGTAATTTAACTTTTTTGAACCTGAGTTTCCTCGTCCATAATGACAATGTTTTTCCTACTTACTGACAGCATTTGTGCTTGTGCTGTATAATGATTATTAATAGTAGTGATGATGTTTTATTACCATGTACCAAACTAATGATAAATGGAGCAAATATAAGAAGTAACATTCAAGTCATCAAGTTCTATTGCTTACACAGAAGGATG
>NW_006399874.1:1395153-1397887 GCF_000299155.1 Elephantulus edwardii
TTTTCTTGGCAGTCCATGGTACATTCAGTACTATTCTCCAGCACCACAGCTCAAAGGCATCAATTCTCCTTCTATCCTCCCTAGTCATTGTCCAACTCTCTGATGCATAACAAGTGATTGCAAAAAATTCAAGAGAGATGTTTCATTTAGAAAATCTACTGTCAAGAACCTCTCCAATGTGGTAAAGCACATATCAATGTAAAGACTAAGATGTGCCTGATCCAAACCATGGCATTTTCAATTGCTTGCTATGCATATGAAATTGGACCATGAATAAGGAAGTTCAAAGAAGAGTAATGCCTTTGGACTGTGGTGTTGGTGAAGAATATGTAATATACCATGAACTGTGAAAAGAACAAACAAATCTGCCTTTAGAGGAAATGGAATCAGGGTGCTCCTTAGAAACAAAGATGGTAAAACTTCATCTTACATACATTGGATGTAAGGAGGGGCCTATCCTTGGAAAAAGACATCATGCTAGGAAAGGGAGAGGGCTAGCAAAAGAGAGGAAGACATTCAATAAGATGGATTGATGCAGTGACTATAGCAGTGTGTTCCAGTATGTAGGAATTTGTGAGGATAGTGCAGATAGGGCAAAGTTCAGATCTGTAGTTCACAGGCTCATTGTAAATTGTGAAGTCAATGACACCTGACAATGATAGTAATATGAAGCATCTGGACCAAACCAGTATCAATGAAGTCTTCACTGAATTTTCCAGTGAATTAGAGACAGGCCAATTAGACATTCAGTAGCAAATTATGGGGAAATGATCTCTGTTTTTTTGTCTTTTAGATAAAATTATCTTGAAATATATGATCCTTTCATTACTATGAGTCTTTTCATCAAGCATAATTGATTAACTGTATACTCTTCTCTAAAGAATTTCTGTTCTGTATTGGAGAAATCTCTCTGTACAGAGACGGAGTGTCAAGGTTTAACATTTCAGGATTTAATAACAATATAGAAAGTAGCATTCTTTGAAACTACAAGCAGCATAATCACATTGGTCAACCTATAATAGAACATAGTGCACAACAACTTAATTCCTGTTAGTGGGAACTCTTGTCCTTTTAAGAAACTAAGACATAAATTACATGATTTAGTGACTTGTTCATTTATATGCACAATGACTGTGTGAAAGCAGTTTTTAAAAAATAACAGACATTTAATATGTATAGGGAGGTTCTAAAAACCACAGTAAAGTATTAACTTTAAATTTTGTGCTTTGCACTATCTGTAAATTTTACCTTAAAAATGGGAAAACTTGAATCCTAGTGAATAATATACTAGTGCGAACATTTAGTGTGCAGTGATATTTAAAAGTTCCTTCAAAATACATATCAAACTAAAAAAAACATATCAAAATAGAAATTCGTTGGTGAAAGTATATATAAACCTATGATAAAGCTATTGAAAAACGTTTCCAGTGATAGAAACCAGGTGTGGCTATATGGTATCCACTGTGAATTCTTTCAACTTTGTATATGTTTGTTGTTGTTGTTATGTGCTGTCGAGTTGCCTGCGACTCATAGTGACCCTATGTATGACAGCCCTAAACCCTGCTCTGTCCTGTGCCTATCTCACTATCTCTGACACACCTACCCCGATTACCCCAGTCACTGAATCAATCCATCTCATAGAGGATCTTCCTCTCCTGTCCTATCCCTCCACCCTCCCAAGCATGATGTCCTTCTCCAAAGACTGGTTCCCTTCTTGCAACATACCCAAAGTATATCAGACGAAGCTTCAGAATCCTTGCCTCCAAGGAGCAGCCTAGTTTAACCCTCTCTAGGATGGATTCCAGAACACTTGATTGTACTAATGAGAAATGTATACTTTGGACATGTTGCAAGGAGGGATCAGTCCTTGGAGAAGGACATCATGCTTGGGAGGATGGAGGGACAGCACAGGAGGGGAAGACCCTTTATGAGGTGGATTGATTCAGTGACTGGGACAATCGGGGTAGGTGTATTGGAGACAATGGATTGACAGGGGATAGAGCAGGATTTAGGGCTGTTGTACATAGGCTCGCTATGAGTTGCAAGTGACTCGACTGTACATAACAACAACAGCAGCAACAGGATGAACCTGTTCGTTCTCTTAGCATTCCATGGTATATTCAATACTCTTCTCCAAAACCACAGCTCGAAGGCATCAATTTTCCTTCTATCATCCCTAGTAATTGTCCAACTTTCTGATTCATCGAAAGTGATTGCAAAGACCATAGCCTGTATCAGGCACACTTGAGTCTCCAGAGTGACACCATTGCTCTTCAGTACTTTGGAGATGTCCTTAACAGCAGACTTTCCCACCACAATACATCTTTTGATTTCCTGGCTGCTGCCGCCAAGAGTTTTGATTGTGGAGCCAAGCAAACTGAAGCTGTTAACAATCTCAAACTCTTCACTATCTATCATGATGCTGCCAATTGGCCCAGTGGTGAGAATCTTTGTTTTCTTGATATTGAGCCTCAATCCATATTGAAGACTGCAGTCCTTGACCCTCTGCAGCAAGCACTTTCAGATCCTCCTCAGTTTCAGCAAGCTGGGTTGTGTCATCTGCATAACAGAGATTGTTGATGAATCGTCCTGCAATCTTGATGCCACATTTTTCCTCATACATCCAAGCCTCCTCAATAATCTGTTATATATATATATATATTTGTTGTTGTTTGGTGCCATCGAGTTGTAGATGACTCATAGAGACCCTATGAATGAACGGCCTGAGCACTGT
>NW_006399874.1:1398187-1399776 GCF_000299155.1 Elephantulus edwardii
TAAAAAGTAGTTAGGATGGAGTTAAAATTAGGCAAATTACATTCAAGTATATTATTTACCACTTTTGTTGGTAAATATAACCTAAGAAAGGACTGTTTACGCAGCCAATTCAAGTAACAGAAAAACTCATATAGCACAGAAACTAATGTATAGATTAGAAGCTGATATTCAAGAAGAGTCCTCGGAAATTAAGTCAGAAGCTCCAATATCCTAACAAAAAAATGCAACTAATTATTGGATGCCAGGATGTGTCACGCCTTGTTCTAAAAGCTTTTGGATGCCACTCACTTTAATCCCCATGCAGTCCTCTTAACGTGGGGGGCAGAAGGTATTCTTGTCACATTGCTAATGAAGAAATTAAAGCTGGGAAGATACTTTTCTTCTTGATCTCAGAGGGCCAGAATGATGTGATATACTTTAGGAAAAGATGCTTTTGACACAAGAGAACACTCAGTTGCCATTAGGTTACAGTAAAAGTCCAGGCTTCACCAACTTTTAAAATGACTTTAACTTCTACCTAGTGACTATTTTTTTCCAAGAAAATCAATGAAGCAAGTGAGTTCCTACAGCTTTATAGGATGACAAAGAGACACAATGGTTTGCTTCAAAAAAGTTAAATTATGTGAATACAGCTTTAGTGGACAGGAGAAATTAGATATGGGGTCTTCTGAATTCTCATCCTAAACTTTTCCCATAACATTGCAATATAGCCAGGAGATTAATGAGGCCAAAAATGAGGAAAGAGACCAAAACAAGCTTAAGGCCTATCATTGAAGGAGAATATCTGTAGAACACACCAACGACTGTCCTTCTATTTCTGCTGAGACTTCCCATTAACTAGTATTTGCTCAAAAACTTTTGAGGGCTCTTTGTGATGGATTCTTTCTCAAATTATTGTCCTTTACAATTATGTTGTAACTAGAGCTCTAGTTCCCTCTTACCAGTTTCAGCCTAATTAATTTTTCTTTTTTTCTGCAGAGAGTCATTTCACTGACTCTCTGAGCTTGGACTTAATATGCCACTTGAGTAGTCCAGCACTGGTAGATATTCATTCACACTTGTTAATGACAGGAAAAAAGTAGCTTTAGAAGTGCCTCAAATTTCTTTCCGTCCTGGAAGTGGTATTCACCCCAAATCATCTCCAGTTGTAATTTCTTTTATTAGTCTCCAGACAAATTCAGTCTCATTCTCAGTAAAGCCCATCTTTGCCTGGAGTATTGGTTGCTTTCCATGTAATCAATTCTTCCAATATTTTGTATTTTTATTGCTTTTTATATTTATCTTAGTTTACTTTTTAAAATAACTAATGACTAAAACCTCAAGTGGCTTGTTCTTAGAGAAATAAGCAAGAGTTTATAGAACATAATTTGTATGTAGAGAGAAGTGCCTCTGTAAGAAAGATCAAGGACCACGTGGGGAGCACCCTATCTGACCTTTAGCAACTTCAGAGAGGGAAGCTATCTCCGTCCTGCATTAATAACACAAAACCAAGACATGTCCCCCATGTTCCCATGCCTCTTTCTGCACATTTCAGCACCAAAATTACAGCTTTAGTGGATCAAATATCCAATATGATAGCTCACAGAATT
>NW_006399874.1:1400181-1402514 GCF_000299155.1 Elephantulus edwardii
CTGGGGAAAGAATTCTATCACTGTAGCTAGAGCTTTTCAATTTATAGGTGGGACCAGCCAATCCCCTTATAGATTGTTGAGACTGGCTAATTCCCTTTGTGGAATTGTAGATAGCCAATCCCCTTGTGGATAAGCCAATACACCCCATTCAAATGATGCTTGGAAGAGCTATATTTAAAGAAAAACCTCCATAACCTCACTTTATTATTTTTTTTTTTTTTGTACTTGCTTTAGTTGCTACCTGAAGCCATATTCTGGAAAAAAAAAACCCCTATATATGCACTTTTACTAATATTTTTTCTTATTAGTTTTGAGAAATATTATAAAAATTCTGTTTTAATTTTTGATCAATGTTACTTATTTTTTTTTCTATGTTAATTATTAAGTGTGATTTCAATATATAGTAAGTCAGCCCATTCTGCCATTCTCTTCCTCTTTGGTAAGATACATTACAAAAATTGCCAAGCAATTTTACAATGAGGGGAGTCCTTATTATTCCTAGGTTTCTAGTTATTCTGGTGGAACTAAGTTAAAAAGGAGAAAGAGGAGGAAGAGGAGGAGAGGGGGAGGTGGAAGGCGAGGGAGAAGGGGAGGGGAGCAGGAGGGGGAGGGCAGGGGAGGAATGGGAGGAAGGGGAGGAAGGAGGAGGAGGAGAAGAAGGAGAAGGAGAAGGGGGGAGGAGGAGGAGGAGAAAGAGAAGGAGAAGGAAAATGAGAAGGAAGAAGAAGGAAGAAGGAAGAAGAAGAAGAGAAGAAGATGTGAGATAGTTCCAAGAGATGTGGGGTTTAGTTGGTCATCTTCCTCAAGTAGCTGAGATAACAATCTCAGGTTGCTTGCTATGGCCCTTTTCTCCCAGGAGACTGAGAGACAGAAGAAGCCTAGCTGTCTACCGCCATTAGAAAGTCTTGTGTTGGATCTTTTTATTGCATCCTGTTTCAAAATCAGAGTGCTTTTCTTGCTTTCCCTGTGATTGGTTTATGATGAGATGTATCTAGTTAAGGAATTGCCCATGGTGTCTCTTCTGAGAAGCTAGAGCATTCATCCACCAATGTGGTCTTTGATGAGGAAAGCATATTGTTTTCTAAACAATGATGGCACTTTATCTTATTCTGAAAAGTGTCTGGCTTCTGTAATAGAAATGACTAGAAAAAGAATTTTTAAGTTTAGTAGTGCACACAACTCTGCATGTTTGTTCTTATTGACATATTGGAGCTCTGGTGGCCTACTAGTACGAAGCTGTGCTGCAGTCCCAGAGACATGCAGTTTAAATCCACCATCTGTGTTGCATAAGAAGAACAGGCAATTTCCTCCCATACGATCTACTGCTCCTAAAGGAGGGTCAGTTGTGGGTCATTTCTGACTCAAAGGCAGAATGGAAATCCCAGAACATTAAATTGCACTTGTGTGAAACCTATACATAGAGCAAGAAGTTGTTGTCTGACCAGAATAAGGGGCTACTGCCCAGTATAAAATCAGGAAAGGTGCATATAAGGGTTGTGGTTTGCATGCTTTATCCATACCTATTCAATCTATATGATGATTAAATAATTTAAGATTTATATTAAGATATATGTGAAATAGAATGTATCAGCAGAATTGGAGGAAGACTCATCAATAACCCACATTATGCAAATGACACATCCTTGATTGCATAAAATAAAAAGTACTTGAAACAATTGATGCAGAAGATCAAAGACTAGAACCTTCAATATGGATTACATCTCAACATCAAGTAGTCAAAAACCCTCCCTTGGACCAACAAGCAATCTCAAGATAGATAAAGAAAAGTTTGAAGTTGTCAAAGATGTAATTTTACTTAGATTCACAATGACAAACCATGGTCACAGCAGTCAAGAAATAAAAAGACACATTGCACTGGGAAAATCTACTGTTTATTCCAAAGTGCTGAAGAGCAACGATGTCAGTTTAAAGCTATGGTCCACCTGATGCAAGCCATAACTTTTCAGTTTCTTCCTATGCATGTGAAATTGGACAATGACTAGGGAAGGCTGAGGAAGAACTGATGTCTTTGAATTGTGATATTAGATAAGGGTAATGAATATCCCATGAACTGCCATAGTTCTAACTCGAGTGCTCCTTAGAGGAAAGGATGGTGAAACTTTGTCTCACTACTTTGGGGATATTGTCAAGAGGAACCAGTCCATGAAAAAAACCATCATCCTGGGAAAAATGGAGGGTCAGAGAAAGGGAAGAAAATTTTCAACAAGATAGATTGACACCATGACTGTAACAATGTGTTCAAGCATATCAGGGATAATGAAGATGGTGTAGGCAAGGCTTAGATCTGTTGTTAGTAGGATGTCCATGAGTAG
>NW_006399874.1:1403599-1404606 GCF_000299155.1 Elephantulus edwardii
CCCCTATGACATATCTCGCTATGAAATTTACTTGACTCAATGGCACCTAACAACAACAATAACAACAATAACATGGCACATCTCTCAGTATGGCCTATTAATCACTATTATATTTAAAATTTAGTGCCCTCTTCATGTTTAACCAAGGTGTCCTCTTAGGAAGGCCCTTGATGGCACTGCAGGATGGGGTCTTGGATAGAGGTTTTTAGCATAGACAATGGCTCATTGGATCTTTAGTCTTGGTGCTTGGTACAAGGCCCAAGGTCTGCTATATCTGAGATTCCACAGACCCAGTGAGACCACCTCACCTGTCTTCCTGGTTGCCTGTGGAGATTTACTGCTATTGAATTGACTAGGGAAAGAATCACTGGAGAAGTTCAATATTAGGAGTTCAAAACCAGGCTAGGCACTGACTGGGGAACAGACCATCAACTACTCATGTGCAAGATCAAATTGAAGCTGAAGAAAATGAAAATAAGCCCAGAAGAACCAAAAATAAGACCTGAGTCAACCTCACCTGAATTTAAAAATAATCTCAAGAAGAAATTTGAGTCATTGATCACAAATGATTGAAGACTTGAAGAGCTGTGTGATGTCACCAAAGATATCATTCGTGAAGAGAGCAGAAAGACATTACAAAGATAGATAATAATGAAAAGACTGAAATGGGTATCAGAAGAAACTGCATGATAGTATCTAGAAGCCAAAACAAAGGGAAGAGATGCTAAAGTAAAAAAGCTGAACAGAAGATTTCAGAAGGGAGCTTGAGAAGACAAAGTACAATTTTGTAACGAAATCTGCGAAGAATTGGAGTCGAGTCAGACAACAAAAAGAGAATGCTCTTGGTATTTTTCCCACCTTTCTTGCTGTGTACTGTCAAATAGGATCTGACTGGCACAGGAGGAGATTGCCCCTTCTTCTCCAGTGGAGCATCTGGTGGATTCAAACCATGCACCTTTGGGATTGCTGCTCAGCTTCTTGCTACTAGGCTACCAGAGCTCCCTTCT
>NW_006399874.1:1405376-1406307 GCF_000299155.1 Elephantulus edwardii
AATCCCAGAACATTTGATTGTGATCATACACAATCTATAACTAGACCAAGAAGCTCTTGTTTGAATGGAACACTGTATAGTTTAAAGTCAGGAATGGTGTGTGCCAGAGATGTATACTTTCTCCATATCTATTTAGTCTGTGTGCTGGGCAAATAATTTGTGAAGCTCAATTCTCTGAATAGGAATATGGCATCAGGATTGAAGGAAGACTCATCAACAATCTTCATTATGGAGGTGACACAACCTTGTTTGCTGAAAGTGAAAAGGACTTGAAATGCTTGCTACAGAAGATAAAGGACTACAGCCTTCAATATGGATTACAGATCAACATCAAGAATACAAAATCCTCACCTCTGGGCCAATAGGTCACATTATGATAGATGGAGAAAGGATTGAAGTTGTCAATGATGTCATCTTGCTTGGATCCACAATAACCAATTCTTTTTCTGTCAGTCTTATTCATTGTCCAGCTCTCGGATGCACAGCTAGTAATCAGAAAGATGATGGCTTGAATCAGTAGTGATGGGTTAAGTCTGCAGCTAGCCTGGAGGCTCCTGTGGTGTGGTTCCACTCTAGAAGATGGTTTCTTGGATCCTGATAAGAGTTATGTAAGGAAAGTTTTGTTAATGTTTTATTAATGTTAGGATGAACATTCTTTAAGTGGTATGTTGTTCTTATGTGCCATCGAGTTGCTTACGACTCATAGTGACCCTATGTACGACAGCCCTAAACCCTGCTCTATCCTGTGCCAACCTCAGTGTCTCTGACACCCACTCCCTTTGCCTAAATCACCGAATCGATCCATCCCATTGAGGTCTTCCTCTCCACTCTCCCAAACATAATGTCCCTCTCCAAGGACTGGTCCCTCCTTGCAACATGCCCCCAAGTATGTCAGATAAAGCCTCAGAATCTTTGCCTCTAGGGAGCAGCC
>NW_006399874.1:1408147-1446534 GCF_000299155.1 Elephantulus edwardii
TTGGCCAGACAGCCATCCTCCAAATTTCCTGGCATAGATGGGTGAGTGCATCCCATGGACTGCCAAAAGAACAAATATGTCTTGGGGAAGGTGCAGGCAGAGTGCTTCTCAGAGGAAAATCTGGCAAAGATCTGTCTCTCATACTTTGGGTATGTTCCTAGGAGAAATTATTCCTTGGGAAGGGACATCATGCTTGGAAAAAATGGGGGCTTGGCAAAAGATAGGAAGATCCTTAATGAGATGGATTGACACAGTGACTGCAGCAAAGGGCTTATGTGTGTAAGAGATGATGAAGATGGCACGGGATAGGACAGGATTCAAGTCTGTTGTTCAAAAGGCTGCTAATGAGCTGTGATTGACTCAATGGCACCTAACAACAACAACAACAACAACAGTAAGCCTTTACAGGAAGACAGCTCATATTTTCATTGCAGAGTGGATAGTAGATTCAAACTGCTGACCTTTTGGTTAACAACACAATAGCACCATCAGGCTACCTTACCTCCTCATGAGAACCATGACTAAATTTAGTTCTCTATCCACTTGATTCTTTTCTATATTTTCTGTAAGTAAGATCATATAGTATTTGTCCTTTTGTGTCTAATTCTTCACTTATATACTATTCTCAGAGGTTAACCTTATTGCACTTCTGTTTTAGTAGACACTTTCCACTCTAAATGTCCTAAACTCTCCATCTCAAGCCGCATTTGGGTCTGATGTCAGGAGCACTTATTTAGGATCATGTTCAAGAGGAAGCCAATTATTCAGTCTTGTCTTTCTGCTCAGGATGTAGGTAAGAGGCTTCTGAAGTCTCCTCAGAGCTTCCTTGTATGGCTCCCGCCGGGGCTCGTTACAGGGAAAGGAAAATCGTTATGGCGGTTTTGAAACAAACCAAGATCAACTACGGAAAAATGAAAGGAAGACTCAGCCTGAGTAGGAGGCGGAGGAGGTTGTGATCCTCTAACAGTGGAAGAGAATTATTTCCGTTGTAAAAGAATACAGTAAGTTTTATAATGGTTGGTTTCAATGCTTTTTCTTTGCCTCTTTAAAATTAAGCAATTTTAGCTAAAGAAAAGTACTAGTTTTGATCCCCAAAGTGTACTGTAAGTATTGTCTAGCTGCCATGTTGAGTTACCATCCCCATCCCCAATGGTGAGTTGCACTGATTCTCTTCATCGTCTCATGCTTAGTCTTTGCGTTTGATAGTGTGTTGCCATGGCTTCCTCAAGAAGTGCTTTACTGCAGATAGGCCCACTAACAAGGATTTTTCATTATATGTGTCACAAAGAGGTGGCTTTGTGGCAGGAAGCTGCGTTGTGATCCCAAAGGCAGTTCGAGGCCCGCAGCTGATCTGTGGGAGAAGAATGGGCAATCTCCTCCTGTGTGATTAACTGCCTCTGAGAATCCACTGGAAGGCCAGCTATGGGTCAGTTCCAACTCTTCGGTACACAACAAAGAGGCCAGAGAGAAAGAAGGACATCATTTAACTCTTCTGTTTAATCTAATAATGAAAAAACATTGGATGTTTGTATGCATTTGTGTCTATAATAGTTAAAACTAATCTATGTATAAAACACTTTTAATATACATTGTGCTCCAGTCTTTTTCTTTTGTATGGTTTGATACTACTAATGCTTGTTATAATACTGAGATTTACCTTAAAGCATTTAATCATAAGTTTATCTTTCTTGCGTTACATATTTTGTAGTCAGTTGGTATAAGATTGCTTCTTATAGGACATACAGTTTTTAAGAAAATAAGGAATGAGAAGGACTTCCTTTTCAGTGGATTTAAAATTTTTCTGTATGTATTACAAAGAACTTTATTGCTGTAATGATTTATTATTCTCAGCAACACATATTGATTCTTTTGGTTGACTGCCTGTCATTTTGATAATTCTAGTTTAAAAAATTTTACAAATTTAGTTGGAAAAATTATCTCCACAGAAGTGCTCCTTTGAGGGATTTTCTGAAATTAGTTCTAGTAATAACTAGTCATGTTATTGTTGTTCTGTGCCTTGGAGTTGACTGTGACTCATAGTGATCTTAAGAATCCTGCACACCCCACCATCTCTGACACACGCAAGCCCATTTTTATAGTCACCATGTCAATAAGTTTTGTTGAGGATCTTCCAGACCCTCCACCTTTCCTAGCATGATGCCTTTTTTGAGTATTGGTGCTTCCTGATCATATACCCAAGATATGTGAGACCAGGCGTCATCATCCTTGCCTCTAAGGAACATCTTGGCTACACTTTCTCCAAGACAGACTTGTTAATTCTTTTTGCAGTTCATAGGATATTCAGTACACTACAGTACTACAGTACTATTTTTCTCAAACACTATAATTCAAAAGCATCTATTCTCCTATCATCATTATTCATTGTCCAACTTTCTGACATATAGGAAACAATTGAAAATATCATGGCTTGGGTCAGGCACATCTTACTTTTAAGATAGATGTAATGGCTCTTTAGCATTTTAGAGAAGTCCTTGAAAGTAGATTTTCTCAATACAGCATGTCTTTGGACTTCTTAACTGTTGTTACTATAGATGTTAATTGTGAATCCAAGTAAAATGAAATTGTTGACAGCTTCAATCTTTTCTCCATTTATCATGAGCTTGCTTATTGGTTCATTGTGAGGATTTTGTTTTCTTGATCTATACTGAAGGCTGTAGGTTTTTCATCTTCTGCAGTAAGTGCTTCAAGTTGTCTTCACTCTCTACATACAAGGCTGTGCCATCTGCATAATGGAGATTGTTGATGAGTCTTGAATGTGAATGAATAAAAGGCATTCACCTAGGCAAGGTAAAAGTATGGAAGAGAAGAACATTTTCTGATGTTCGAAGAAAGTCCCGATATGAAATGTGACTAAGTTCAAACAGTATATTAAAGATATTCTTACGCCTTAGACTATTATTTACCAACAGGATTCTGTTGTTAAATTTCATGGAATTGCTTGAAACTCACAGTGACCCTATGTACAATAGCCCTGAAACCTGCTCTATCCTGTGCTAACCTCATCATCCCTGACACATCCATCCCCATTACTCCAGTCATCGAATCAGTACCCAGAGTCTTCCTCTTTTGTGCTTTCCCTCCATGCTCCCAAGCATGATGTCCCTCTCCAAGCGCTGGTCCCTCCTTGCAGCATGTCCAAAGTACTTTAGATGAAGCTTCAGAATCCTGCTTCCAATGAGCAGCCTGGTTTCCTCCTCTCCAGGACAAACTTGTTCATTCTCCTGCAGTCCATGGTATATTCAATACTCTTCTCCAGCACCACAGTGAAGAGCAATACAAATGTTAGAACATAAAGCAACTTAAAACCCTATAAATAAGAACTTAATTTATGATTAGGGTTATTTGCAGTTTATTAAGGCTCTGGTTTAATATAATTCCAAGAGTTACCAATCATAGATCACTCTCTAAGAATAGTCCATGAGAATCTCTGGGTGGCACAAAGCAAGCACTGGACTATTAGCTGAGAAATTAATAGTTTGAACCTACCTATAGGTGCCTTAAAAGATAGGTCTGATGATTCCTTCTGAAAATTCACAGTCTTGAGAATCCTATGTAGCAGCTCCATTCTGCACACATGGGATTGCTCTGTGTTGAAATCTGCTCACCAGCAACCAAGAAGAATAGTGTACCTATAGATAGATAGTTTAGGGAGTGCTGGTGATTTCATGATGTAGAGTTGTGCTGCATCCTCAAAGGCAGGCAGTTTGAATCCACCAGCTGCTCCACAGAAGAAAGATGGGCAATTTCCTCCCATGTGACTTACTGCCTCTAGAAACTTTTTGGAGGATCTGCTATGAGGTGGTTCCTATTGGATGACACACAATAAGAAAAGACAATGTAGATATTATGAAAAATCCTTTACCATTTCCTAAGCTTTTGTATCTATAATTTAAAACAGCAAATAGGAAGCTACTTCAGCACCTTTCTTCCACAGAACACCTGTACCATTAGAGGTGCTTCTCTCAAAGGTACAATTTCATACATTTTCCCATTTGCAGAAACTCACCTGGGATTAGCAATATTAGCACAGACACTCCACTTATGTACATATATATTTTTTAAACACCCTGAGGCCTACAAGCAAAATAACTGCTTCTAGTTTGTGTGTTTGTCTTTAGGGAGAAGTGGAGCTGATATGTGAACATTAATGAGATGAATTCACTTTTCAAAAGTAGATCAACTTGAAATTGTGAGTCAGAAACAATTTTCTAGTTCAGTGGTTTTCAGCCTTTAAAAATTGAGAACACCTTTTCCACTTTTACAGAAAAGCAACTGATATCTCCTTTCTGAAACAAAACCAAAACCAAATTAAACAATAAGCCCCACACAAAGGTACGATAACAGTTACATTTTTATTTCTTTCAGTTGAGGCAAGAAAATGACAGAAAGCACAAATTAGGTGGCTTTGAAGAAAAATCTATTTCTTCTTCTTGGTTTTGTTGCAGGAAGAATGTAGATAAGAAAAAGGAAATGAACCTTCTCATTTTCAACGTTTTGATTAGATTCTCTGAGGAAAAGAAAGGATCTTTAAAGTTTTATATTGTGGTTTCTAGAAAGTTGAGATGTTTCTGATACAGTAATACCATTTAAATCTTTGAACTCTACATTTGTTTATGGCTCAAATACGTTTGAGAAATGTTCATTGCTTTGCTTTTATTGGGTGCTGTCTAGTTAGCTCTGACAATAGCTTCTGTAGAACATAATGAAACCCTGCCCTATACTGTGCCTTCCTTACAAACTCTTTCATGGCTAAACTTGTTATTCCAGTAACTGTATCAGCCTGGCTAATTGATGAGCCTTTGCTGAGTCTCTACTTTTTAAAGCATGATATGTTTTGCCCCCCAAGAACTGTTGTTGTTGTTATTGTTAGATGCCATCGAGTTGAGTACAACTCACAGCGACCTTATGAACAGCGGAGCTGAACCCTGTTTTATCCTGCACCATCTTTATACTTCCTAACACACCGCTCATTGTGCAGTCCTCATACCAATCCACCTGGTTGAAGGTCCTCCTCCCTTTGCCTTCCCTCCCAAGCATCATGTCCTTCTCCAAGGAGTAGCCCCTTCTAGCATCATGTCCAAAGTATGTGAGGCAAAGCCTCATCATCCTTGCCTCCAAAGAGCACTCTGGCTGCACCCTCTCTAAGATGTATTTATTTGCTCTTTTGGCCATCCATGGGATGTTCAGTGCTTCCCCCTCCTGCCCCCCAACACATTGAGTAAATAGATTGAATCTATTCTATCTGAATTTCAAGATCATCTTAGAAATTGGTTTGAGGCGTTGAACACTAGTGATCAAAGACAGGATGAATTGTGGGATGATAAGAAAGAGAATCATTCATGAATAGAGCAAAAGGTTTCCAAGAACTAGCCCCTCCTAATAACAAACCCAAAGTATGTGAGATGAACTCTCCTCATCTTTGCTTCTAAGGAGCACTGTGGCTGTACTCCATCCCTGACAGGGCTGTTTATCCTTTTGGCAGTCCATGGCATGTTCACTATATTTTGTATACATCACAATTCAAAGGCATCAGCTTTTCTTTGGTCTTTCTTATTCATTGCCTTACTTTCACATGGGTATTAAGCAAGGTTCAGATCTGTTGTTCACTGGGCCACTATGAGTTGTGGTGGACTTGATGGCACCTAATAACAACATTATTTCTTTCTTATGGATGAAATATACATATATTTTTTTGAATATGAATGCCAGTTTTTTTCTTTTTGTGTGGATTCTGCCGCTTGTCAGCTGCTTTATTTTACTGTTTGTTTTCTGTTCTTCATAACTTTTTTTTAAAAAAATATGCTGGTTTATTTATAAAGTTCATATACATTTTTTTCCACACCAAATCTTCGCTCTCTTCTTTCTGCACCTCTCCCTCCACCCATCAAACTGTGCAGTCCTATGATTAACACCCCCACCATCCCTCTGTTTCCCCCTCATCTCATCCTCGTACTCATTCTACAGTAATGGTATTTTAATATTTGTCTTTAGGAGACTGAGTTAGTTTACTTAGCATGATGCTCTCCAGTCCCTCCCAAGTCAGGCTGTTGTTGTTATTGTTGTTTGGTGCCATTGAGTCATAGATGACTCGTAGAGACCCTATGGATGAACAACCTGAGCATTGTTCGTACATAGAGTTTCTGGAGGCAAGCCATTTCGGAAGTGGATGCCGCTTCCTGCTTCCAGGCTTGTTATAGTCGGGAAGCTCCAGCAAACACTGTCCATCATGGGTAACCATTACCACATTTGGCACATCAGTGTCACACCCAAGTTAGGTATTAATTTACAAAATCATTGCTCCTGTGTGTTGCATAGTATTCCATCATGTAAATGTACCATAATTTCTCAATCCATTCGATTGTGGTTGGACATTTGAGCTGTTTTCATGTTCTTGCAGTGGTGAATAATGCTGCTATGAACATTGGTGTACAGTCTCTGTTTGTGCCTCAGTTCTCATTTTCTCAGGATATATTCCAAGCAGTGAAATAGCTGGGTCATATGGAATTTCTATGTTCAGCTTTTTGAGGAAATGCCAAACTGCCTGGCATTTGAGTGGTTGTATCATTTTACAATCCCACCAGTAATGCATAAGGTATCTCACCCCATCCCCTCCAACACTTATTACTTGATGCCCTGCTAAACTTTGCCACTGCTATTGGGGTAAGATGGTATCTCATTGTGGTTTTGATTTGCATCTCTCTTACTGCTAGTGATTTTGAACATTTCTTCATGTGTCTGTGGGACATCTGAATGTCCTCCTCTGTGAAAAGTCTGTCCATGTCTCTTACCCATTTTAATCGGATTATCAATCTTTTTCTTCTGGAGTCACAGAAGTATTCTGTAAATTTTCATTATGAGACCTTTGAGATGGTATTGCCAAATGTTTGTTCCCAGTCAGTAGGTTTTATTTCACCCTTTTGGAAAAAGTTTTTGATGAGCACAGAGACTTAATCTTTAGAAGGTCCCATTCATCAATTTTATCCTTTTCAGACTGTGCATTTCTACTGTATTTGTCAGTCTCTTTCTAAGTAGACTAGGCCAGTAGTTTGTCTCTTATGAACTTTATGGTTATGGGCTTTATTCTCAGGTCTCTTATCCACCTTGAGGTGCTTTTTGTGTATGGTATGAGATGTAAATCCTGTTTCAGCTTTCTGCAGTAATCTCCATTTGGCCATTTTTAAAAGTGGATTTTTATAAAGCTGAGTAGAATCTTTACATCCAGGAATGAGCTGGATTGGCATAGTTTTCACTGTAAAATAATCTGGAGGTAACAACATCTTTAGATATTGTGATGTTAGCCTAAAGTTGGTTTTTTTTTTAGCCATTATTTTAGTCCCCCTCAGATCTCCAGCTACCTTAACTGCAGACATATTTTCTTGTAAATCACCAACAGCTGTGGGAGTAGGATAAAAGTCAGAGTGCTTCCCCTACTTGAGGGAGACTGGAGCAAGGCCCTAGTGAGAGCAAGACCCTTGATGTGTTGGAGACATTACGACATTGCTCTGAAGAAACTGTGGCAAGATGTAACCAGAGGAGCCCTGAGATAAAGGCCATAGTTAAAGGTTTTGCTGTTCTTGCAAGACACTTGAAGGAGAAACTGACATATAACTACTCTTAGGCAAACCTTGCTGGATGATTGAGGAAACTAACTAGAGGCTTCTTGAATTTGCATTGCTGAACTAAAACCAGGACTTTTACTAATTAAAGAATTATGGTTTACTGTTAATCTGGCTTGTGATTGCTGGACTAAATCTGGGTTATATTCTTTGCCTCCTCCACTCTCTATCTTATTTCCTCCATACATCCCATTCTCATTACCACAACTGTGAAGAAAGTCTATGAGTCTCCAATGAATAAACAAACTCCTTGCTACTGGTGTGGCACCATGGGGCTGGGCTTGATCTTCACTTTATCTGCCTTCTTCTCTGGGGTGGTGAGAGGCTGTGCTATTTCCACTCACTCTGGCCCTTTCAGAAAGATATGACCCTCTGCTCCAATTTCCTGTTTTCTGATCTTTAGGCAGATATTTTCTCTTGGAGCTTTATACATTTTTAGAGTAGTAACTTATTATAATTTTCTCTGCCCCCTATCCTGAGACAAGAGTGTCCAATAGTGTGTGAAGTCTTATATTTGATATATTAACCTTTACTTAATTCTATCCATAGTTGCCTATAGGGTGAATTTTGAAAAGATTTTTAAATGTAAAGAGAAAAGTTCCAAGCTCAGGAAAATTCCTGGGACAAAGGCCAAGGAGAAAAATGTCTCAAAGATTACTTCCATTTGCAGAACCTTCTAATAGGAATGATTGTCTTACCTAGACCCAAGGTAAATGCTTTATCTGAAAAGCTCCAGTTCTTTGTATGTCTAATGATGAGACTAGAAGTAAGAAGTTTAGTCTATTGCTAGGAGAAATATCTAATGACCTTTAGAACAGTGAACATTGTATTTAAAACAATGTGGTTGATGAACTATCATCATTGTATCACCTGGGAATTAGCTATAAATGCAAATTCTCAAGCTCCACCCTAGACCTACTTACTGAATTGGAAACTATGAGTGTGGAGCCCTCAAACTCTTGCTTTGACATGCATCCCGGTGATATCCCAGTGATGCTAACACACACTCAGCTTTGAGAACTGCTGGGCAAGAAGAAGCAAGTTAAGACTAGTCTGTAAAGGAGCTGAAGAAAAAAATGTCACCACATAATGAAGAAATAGGACATTTGAATTTTTTGTTAGTAGATGGGAGAGATGGGAAGAAAGAGCATTGTTCTTGAGAAAGGACAAGGGAAGGATCCCTAGGAAAAAAGAGGAACCAATTAAAATGGAAGAAGGCTAGAGTATGAGGAGGAAGAGAATTGGTGAACATTTACAGTAGGTATGAAAGATAATAAAATCTTTGAAATTATGGCATGATATTGTTGTGAGTTTCTATTCTGTGTTAGAATAAGAAAACAAATTGTGTGTGTGTGTGTGTGTGTGTGTGTGTGTGTGTGTGTGTATAACATTATGCTCAGAAGGGTGAATGGACAGTGCAGGAGAGAAAGATCCCAGATGAGATGGATTGATACAGTGACTGGGGCAATGGTAGTTAGTGTGTCAGAATTAGTGACACTGGCTCAGAACAGGGAAGGGTTCAGAGTTGCATAGGTTGCATGTACATAGGGTCGCTATGCATTTCAGGCGACTCAACAGCACATAACAACAATAACATAGTATGACAGGTTTGGAACAGAAGTGGCATCCACTTCTTAAACAACATGCTCCAGAAACTCTATGATCATTGATAAATGTCGATAGTTGTAGAGGGGCTTCAGGTCTTTTGTTCATAAGTTGAGCTGAACTCAAAGATAATCAACAGCAATAATACACACACAAACACACACACTGGACTGTGTGGGTTTTTCTTTTTCTTTTTTTTTGTTGTTGTTGGTTTGTGACACCAACTCGCTCTATCCTGTGTCAACCTTATTGTCTCTGACACACCTACCCTCATTATCCCAGTAACCCAATCAATCCATCTCATCGAGTGTCTTTCTCTCCTGGGCTGTCCCTCCACCCTTTTAAGTATGATGTCCCTCTCCAAGGACTGGTCTCTCCTTGTAACATGTCCAAAGTTTGTCAGACAAAGCCTCAGAATCCTTGCCTCCAAGGAGCAGTCTGGTTTCACCCTCTCCAGGCTGAACCTGTTTGTTCTCTTGGCACTCCATTCAATATACTTCTCAGATACCACAGTTCAAAGACATCAATACTCTATCATCCCTAGTCATTGTCCAGCTTTTAATGCCTAGTGAGTAATTACAAAGACTATGACCTAGATCAGGTGTACCTTAGTCTCCAGACTGACATTGTTTCTCTTCAGTACTCTGGAGAGGTCCCTGAGAGGAGACTTTTCCAATGCAATTCATCTTTTGATTTCCTGGCAAGAGTGTTGATTGTGGAGCTAAGCAAGCCATCCCAACAAACTATGGCTAACTGTGAAAAGAGTGCAAATATCAGAATACCCAATGTGTTTATATGAAACCTGTACTTGGACCAGGAAGCGTTGTCAGAATAGAGCAAGGGAATATTGAATGATTAAAAATCAGAAAATATGTATACCAGATATGTATCCAATCTCCATATCTTTTCAACCTACTTATGGAACAGATTATCTAGGAAGCTGAGCTCTATGGGAAGAAATGTGGCACCAAATTTGGAGGAAGGTTCATCAACAACCTGTGTTATGCTGAAAATGAGGAGGACCTGAAGTTTTTGCTGCAGAAGGTCAAGGAATATATTCTTCAATATACTTTGAAGCTCAACATCAAGAAAACAAAGGTCTTCACCACAGGGCCAACTGACAGCATCATTGTAGATGATTCTTGGTTCCATAATCAATCATCTTGGCACCAACAGTCAGGAGATCAAAAAGTGAATTGCATTGGGAAAATGTGCTGTCAGGGACTTCTCCAAGAGTACTGAAGAACAATGATACCAATCTAGAGACTAAGGTGTGCCTGATACAAGCCATGTTTTCACAATTATTTGCTATGCATCAGAGATCTGGACAATGACTATGAATGATAGAAAAAGAATTGATGGCTTTGAATTGTGGTGATGGAGAAAAGTATTGAACATAACATGGACTACTAAGAGAACAAACAGACTTGTCATGGAGAGAGTGAAAGTAAGCTGCTTTTTGGAGGCAAGGATTTTGAAGCTCCATCTCATACACTTTAGAGAGGTCTCCAAGAAGAATCAGTCCTTAGAGAAGGACATTATACTTGGAAGGGTGGAAGGACAGTGTGAGAGAAGATGACCCTGGATGAGATGGATTGACTCAATTACTGGGGTATTGAGGGTAGGTGTGTTGGAGACATTGAATTGGCTCAAGATAGGGCCAGGTTCAGACCTATTGCTCATAGGATCTCTATGAGTTGTAGGCAACTTGACAGCATGCAACAACAACAACATAAATTTTACATGTACATACTATTAATATATAGTATAATACACACACACACACACACACACACACACACACACACACACACTACATAGGGAGCCCTGGTGCCGTAGTGGCAAGAAGCTGTGCTGTAATCCCAAGGGCCTACAGTTCAAATCCACCAGTTACTCCAAGGGAGAAGGATGGCCAAATTCTTCTTATGTGATTAACTACCAGAGGGTCAGCTATGGGTCACTTTGGACACAATGGTACATAACAACAACAATAACAAAATATACACTACATAGGGATCTTTGGTGGACTAGTGGTAAGTAGCTCAGTACAATCTTGAAGGCATGTGGTTCAAATCTACAAGATGCTCTGTGGGAGAAGGTTGGGCAATATCCTCCCATATGATTAATTGCTTCTGAAAACCTGCCAGAGGATCAACTATCAGTTGATTTTGACTCTATGGTACACAACAATAACAACTACATATAATATAGATGTAGTTGTTGTTGTTAATGTGCCCTAAAGTTGCCTGCGACTCATAGAAACCCTATGTACAACAGCTTTGAAGCCTGCCCTGTCCTAAGCCCGTCTCACTGACTGTGACACTGTTGCCCTAGTTACCACATCAATCCATCTCATTTGAAGTCTTTCTCTCCTGTGCTGTCTCTACATCCTTCCAAGCATGATGTCCTTCTTCAAGGATCGGTCCCTCCTGACCACATGCCCAAAGTATATGAGAAAGAGATTAAAAATCCTAACCTCCAAGGAGAAATTTGATTTCACCCTCTCCAAGACAGACTTATTTGTTTTCTTGACAGTCTATGGTATGTATAACTCTCTGATACATAGTAATTGTAAAGATCATGGCCTGTTTTAGGCACACCTTAGTCTCTAGACTGACATTATTGCTCCAAGCTGTAGTGGTAAAGCCCAGACTGAAAGTCAGTTGAAATGAAGAAAATCAATAACAAATATCATTTAACAATTGGTACACAGAATGTTTATAGCTTCAATGTTGGAAAACTGGATATTGTTATAAATGAAATGGAATGCATAAAATATTGACATACTAGATATTAGTGAGATGAGATGGACAAGCTCTGGCCACTTTGAATCAGATAATCATATGATGTACTATGCAGGGAGTGAAAAATGAAAGAAGAATGGTATTACATTTATAGTAAAAAAGTGAATTTCAAGATCTATCCTGAAATACAATGTTGTGAGTGATAGGATAATATCCATACTCATACAAGGAGGACCCATTAACATGACTATTATTCAAGTATATGCCTACATCTAGAGCCAAAGAGGATAAAATTGAGAATTTTTACCAAATTTTGCCATCTGAAATTGACTGAACATGCAATCTGGATGTGTTAATAATGATAATTGGAATGCAAAAGTCGGAAACAAATGAAGAAGGAACAGTAGCTGGAAAATATGGGCTTGGTGAAAAAAATGAGGCTGTAAACAGAATGATTGAATTTCGTATTTACAATGATATATTCATAGCAAATACTTTTTCTAAAAGACACAAAAGACAACTTTACACAGGGATTTCATCCGATGGACTGCATAGAAATCAGATTGACTACATTTGTGGAAGAAATCGTTGGAGAAGCTCAATATCTGTAGTCAAAACTAGGCCAGGGCAGACTGTGGATCAGATCATCAATTACTCATATCCAAGTTCAAATTGAGGCCGAAGAAAATGAAAATAACTTCATAGGAATCAAGATATGATCTTGAATCAATTCCATCAGAATTTCATGATCATCTTAAGAATAGATTTGAGGCATTGAACACCAAGGATAGAAGACAAGATGTGTTGTGGGATACCATCCATAAATAAAGCAAAAGGTCATTACTAAAACAGAGAAGAAAGAACAAAAGGAAATGGATGTCAGAAGAGACTCTAAAGATTGTACTGGAACATAGAGAAGCCAAATCTAAAGGAACACATTTTGAAGTGAAAATGTTGAACAGACGGTTTCAAAGGGCAGTTTGGGAGGACAAAACAAAGTCTTATAATGGAATGTGCAGAGAGCTGGAATTGGAGACTAAAAAGGGAAGAACTCACTATGCATTTTTCAAGCTTAAAGAACTGAAAAAGAAATCTAAGCCTCATGTCACAATGTTGAAGATGCAATGGGCAATATATTGAATGACTCAGAAAGCATCAAAAGAAGCTTGAGGGAATACATAGAGTACTGTATTAGAAAGAATTGATTGACACTGAAAAATTTCAGTAAGTACCAAATGAACAGGAGCCAATGGTAATGAAAGAGGAAGTGGAAGCTTCATTGAAGGCATTGGCAAAAAGAAAAAAAAAAGACTCCAGGAATTGATGGGATGCCAATTGACTTGTTTCAATTAACAGATGAAACTTGGGTGCACTCACCAGCCTATGTCAGGTAATTTGGAGGATGGATGTCTGGTCAATGGATTGGAAGAGGTACACATTTTTTCCCATTCTCAAGAAAGGTGATTCAGCTGAATGTGGAAATTATTGAACAATATCATTGATATCACATGCAAGAAAAATACTGATGAGGATAATGAAAAAAAATGACTGGAACAGTACATAGATAGGGAATCAACAGAAGTTCAAGCAGGATTTAGATGAGGCCATAGCACTAGGGATATTGTTGCTGATGTCAGATGAATCCTGGCTGAAAGCAAAGGATACCAGAAAAATGTCTGCTTGTGCTTTACTTTCTATGTGAAGGCATTTGACTGTGTGGATCATGGTAAGTTGTGGCTGACATTGAGAAGAATGGAAATGGAAGAACACTTGGTTATGCTCATGAAGAAATTATACCTGGAGCAGGAGGCTGTTGTGCTAACAGACCAGGAGAGTACTGCATGGTCTGAAATTGGGAAGGGAAATACATCAGGGATGTATTCTATCTTCATACTTGTTCAATCTATACACAAAGCAAATTTTCCAAGAGGCTGAACTCTATGAAGAGGACAGTGGCATCAGGATTGGAGGGAGACTCATCAATAACCTGTGTTATGTAGATGACACAACCTTGCTTGCTGAAAGTGAGGAGAACTTGAAGCACTTGTTGCAGAAGATCAAGGAATTCAGTCTTTGTTTTTTTTTTTTTTTTGGAATTCAGTCTTTGGTATGGATTCCATCTCAATAGCTAGAAAACAAAGATTCTTACCACTGGACCAATAGACAGTATTATGATGGTTGGAGAGGAGAATGAAACTGTCAATAAGTTCATCTTGCTTGGATCCACAATTTACACCCTTGATACAAGCAATCAAGAAATAAGGGGATGCATTGCAATGGGAAAAATCTGAAGTTAAGGACCTTTCCAAATTATTGAGAAGTAGTGATGTTATTTTGAGGACTAAGGTGCATATGATTCAGGCCATGGTCTTTCTGATTACCAGTTATGCATCTGAGACCTGGACAATGAATAAGGATGACAGAAAAAGCCTTTGAGCTGTGGTGTTGGAGAAGAGCACTGAACATCCCATGGATGACCAAAGAAACAGATATGTCTTGGAGAGGGTGGAGCTGGAGTGCTCTTTGGAGGCAAGAATGATGAGGCCTTGCCTCACATACTTTGAACATATTGCTAGGATGTGCTATTCCTTGGAGAGGTCCATGATGCTGGGAAGGGTGGAGGGTCAGTGATGGTGAAGAAGACCCTCAACCAGGTGGATTGACAAGGTGACTGTTGCAAAGGGCTTTTGTGTGTTAGAAAGTGTGAAGATGGTGCAGGACAGGATCAGATTCAGATCTTTTGTTCATAGGGTTGCTATAAATTGTACTTGACTCAATGGACCTAACAACAACAACTATATATATATATAGTTAGTTAGTTAGTTAGTTAGTTAGTTAGTTAGTTAGTTATATAGTTATAGAAACCATAAACCATTAATTACAGTTCTTTAATAGATGTCCATTATATACAACAATTTTGCATGTTGAATTTAGTGGAGAATTAAGGATAAGATAGTAGGCAAATGAAAATTCACTACTCTGTTTAGAAAGTAGCCTTTTTTTAAAAAAAAATATTTTCTTACCAATGTATCTCACAAAGCATTCAATATTTGTTCACTGACTAAATAATTTAAGTGCCTCAATATTTTTAGAATTTATGGAAAAGGCTTATAAAAAGCCTTATGGAAATAATTATGGTAATGGCTTATTTTTTAAATAGAAATGTGTTGCCTTGAGCTTGTTATATGTTACACATAAAAATTAAAATGTAATTGGTATTTATTTGCCTTCCCTCCCTTAGGAGGCAGATAATAAAACATAATAACAACTTTGTATAGACTATTTATATATGTTGTCCTAGCTTAAAAACATACACTCAAAGTAAATGAAGGAAATTTATTGAAAGTTGGGACCTGGATGAGGTCCAAAATCACAAAGTGAAACCTTTGCTCTAACAGGAACCAAAACTATAATGTTAAGATTGACTAGAAGGCAACTGAAGAAATTAAAGGTAAGGTAACTCAAAGTGTGTTTTTGCTAGGATTGGCTGATAACCTGTGTATGAGATTACATGACTGGTTAAAAAATCATTCTCGGGGAGCTCTGGTGACCTATCATGTGGGAGTTGTACTCTCAACACAATCATGGCACCTCTCTGGAAGTCCAAATCCATCAGGGAAAGAAGAAAACAAGGGTAATGTTCCTCTGTGTGACTTACAGCTTTGCAGAACCTGCTGGGAGGTCTCCTATACATTGGCTCTAACTGGAGAGGATATAATTTCAAGCTTGTATGTTTTTCAGACAATTACATGATAGTCACAAGATAATCAAAGGACATGCTTTTCTGGGGACATTCTCTCAAAACTGCTTCTGAGGTACATCTTTTCCTGTGGGGGTGATTGTAAAGGAGATTTTTTCGATAATGTATGTCAAGATCCTCTGGGAACAGGGTATGACATCCTGCATCCGATAGATCACAGAGAGAAATATTTCCTTTGGGGCATGTGATTAAATCAGCACAAAGTTTAATATCTACAGGACTAAAATAGCAAGGAAATTGAATTCAGCCTTTAGCATTAGATCAGACCCAGGTCTAAAGCCTCAAATTTCATAGCATCAACTCTAAAATAATATATCATAAATAGAACATATCTCTCTACTCACATATCCATACATTTTCTACAGGATCTATATTTTTCTAGAAAAGTCTTCTATGAGACCTTCACTGATTAAAGTTATTAATAATATACACACCTGGAAGTGAGCAGAACCATGCAGAATTAGAGAGCTGGAAGAAGCTGCTGTTATTAATTATACACCCACGTGTAAAAAATGTCTTTTCTCTCCTCATAGGAATGTTAATGTCCTTCCAGTTGAAAGACTATTTGTTTTACCTTCCTTCCTTCTTTTAAAAATTTACTTAGACTGCCAGATATCATCATCATCATCATCATCATCATCATCATCATCATCATCAGTATCATCCTTTATCCTTTCAAACCCTGCCCCATTGTTCCTGCTGTGATAGGCAAAAAAGGCCAAATCCTCTCCTTTTGAAGCTTTGTTGAGCAAAAAGGCTTTGTTGTTGCAGGTAGGCCTTTTTCTTTGGTTTTTTTTTCTATAATTATATTTTATTAATTTTCATAAACATTTACAGAGATTTTGGGCTTCCACTCATTCATTGTTGCACTATTCTCTCTACCCTCCTCCCAGTTTGTTCTTGTCCAAATGCCACAGTGCTTGTCAAAGCCAGTTCTGATTAATCTTCTTTGTCAGTGTATCCTTTGCCATTCCCTATCACTCCTCCCTGAGAGAGACTTCACCCTGAGTCATAAGGAAAAGGGGATGGCGTATTCTCTTAGCTACTTCCTGCTGAAAAGGGACGTTGTGGGTTTCAGGGTGAAGATCTTCTCTCACTACTCTAAAGGGCCCCTTTGGCAGTAGGAAACACATAGACTATTATGGAGATTGATTTTGGAATTCAGATGCACTCTTATTGATTGTGCTTGGCTGTACATGTACATATCCTTGAAGATGTATCATGGGGGTGTTGCAACCTAGAAGACACAAATTTGACTAACAAGTTATAAGTACATGAGTCCAAAAATTATGGAAAAGTAAAAGAAAAGATTCTTTCATTGTTTTACAAACCCTCCCCCAGGTCCCCTCCACCATGTAGCCCTCGCTCTAGTCTCCTGTGATGACAGAAATACCCAGTTACATCTCTCTTTTAAACGGTTCTCTCCCTCCTCTGTTTCAGTGCAGTATACATTATTGAACCCATCTTACTCAGTCTCTCCCCAACCCCAAGGACAGTCCCATTCTACAACAGTGGCATCATGTAATATTTGTCCTTTTGTGACTGGGATATTTCACTCAGCATAATGTTCTCCAGAGTCAACCATTTGGAATAATATTGCATGAGTTCCTTGTTTTTTAATGCAGCATAGTATTCCATTGTGCGAATATACCACAGCTTCTCTAGCCATTCGTTTGTTGATGGGCACTTAGGTTGTTTCCAACTCCTTGCTATTGTGAACAAAGCTGCAATAAACATGGGTGTGCATATATCTGCTTGCATGTCAGCTATGGTCTCTTCAGGGTATATTCCCAGTAGTGGAATTGCTGGGTCAAATGGTATCTCTATTTGCAACTTTTTGAGAAAGCGCCATACTGCTTTCCACAGGGGTTGCACCATTTTACACTCCCACCAACAGTGAATCAGGGTTCCAGTTTCTCCACAACCTCGCCAGCATTTGTTGCTTGCTGTTCTGTTAAATTTTGCTATTTTGACTGGGGTGAGATGATATCTCATAGTTGTTTTAATTTGCATCTCTCTTAGGGCTAGGGATTTTGAGCATTTCTTCATGTGTTTGTTAGCCATCTGAATGTCGTCTTCGGTGAAGTGCCTGTTCATATCCTGTGCCCATTTTTCTATTGGATTATTTACCTTTATGTTGTTGTGGTGCTCAAGTATTTCATAAATTCTGGATATAAGTCCCTTATCTGATATGTTATTACCGAATACTTTTTCCCAGTCAGTGGCTTCCCTTTTTACCCTACTGGAGGAGTTTTTGGATGTGCATAGGGATTTGAGTCTTAGAAGGTCCCATTCATCTATGTTATCTTCTCCTGGTTGTAGCTTTTCCAGGATACTGGGAAGACTGTTTATGTTGTGGATTAGGACTTCTAGTGTTGTTCCTAGCTTTTCTGTAATGAATTTTATAGTCCTTGGTTTTAGTCCTAGGTCCATGATCCACCTTGAGTTGGTTTTTGTGTATGGAGTGAGGTGTGGGTCTTGCTTGAGTCTTTTGCAGATATTTTTCCAATTTTGCCAGCACCATTTGTTAAAAAGGAGGCCTTTTTCTTTGGATCTTTCTTAACACCCATTGATCTCACTCTTTGAATTCATACGTTCTGACTTGCACATCTGAGACAATGGTTTGATGCTCCAATCTCTCTTAAGAGATTTCTTTTTGCTTCTTGTACTGTCTCCTCAAGGAGATTAATCTTTGGAATGCAATTCTGGTTTCCTCCACTCCCTTAAAAAAAAAAGCCAGATCTTTTGACTCATCTATTTGTGTCATTGTTGTTATTATACGCGGTCAAAAGGGTTACAACTGACAGTGGCCCTATGAACAATACCCCCAAAAGCTTTTACTATCCTATTCTGTCCTCATGACCTCTGATGTGCTCAAGCCTCTTGTTAGAGTCACTGTGCTACTAACACTACCATTTTTCTCCTCACTCAGGCTGCCAAACAATGCTTTTTCTCAACTCTAATCTGTCACTGAGGCCACCCACTGATTTTTCTTGCATGAAAGCCTTGACTTTTACCTTTCAATTTCCTCAACGCTTCTTCCCTGAGTCAGGACCAAAGTCCAGTGATTGACTTCCCTGCTAGCTTCACCTTCAAGGGCTGCAGAGTGAAGCCTCGCAAGGACACTCCTTCCATTCCAGTTAGTTATCTCCCCAGAAGTCCTTAGAGGCTTTCTGTTGTCTGAAAGGTAAAAGACACATCTTTGTCCTGGTGTCCAGCTCTTCTAGAGCTCTTCTTCAACTCTGTTCCCCTACTTTCTAAATTTTTTTTTTTAAAAATAATCATTCTAGCTACACAGCCTAGAGTCTGTAGATAGCACACACAGACAGGTAAGGTGTTCAATTACTAATCGAAGGATTAAAGTCAGAGATACCTAGGTACCCAGAAGGAATGTCACAGCATTGTATCTGAAAAATCAGCCACTGAACATGTTTTGGGCACAGTTGTATTCTGACACATATAGGTCCATCAGGAGCCAGACTTCACTCAATGGCAAATGGGGTGGGGGGAGTTGATTTACTTATCTACTCTTATTTTCCCTCTATTATCTCCTTTATAAGGCCCTCCTCTTGCTCAAGTCTTATTTTAGATGTTAGCCTAGATCACAGAATAGTAGAATTGGGATTTAAATTCAAGTTATCTGGTTCTGGTTCACAAGCTACACTAGAATGCTTTTCAGTGCTTAGCTTGCACTTTCTCTCTCTCTCTCTCTCTCTCTCTCTCTCTCTCTCTCTCTCTGTGCGCGCGCACACGTGTTTAGATTGCACTCTCTCCTCTCTCTCCCTTTCTCTCTCTCTCCCTCTCTTTCTCCTTCCTTCCCTCCCTGTAGTCCTCTTTCCTCTCTATTGCTCCCTAACTCTACCCCCACCCCCCACCCTGCTTGCCCCTTCCTAAGAAAACTATAAGTTTCTTGAAGGGAACATGTGTTATATGCATTCCTCAAAAGGCCTAGCACAAAGTTCCATGCTTCACTAAAGACTAAATTATGACTTGAGTTATTGAGACCTCATTTTTCTTTCCAAGATAAAAACTAATTTTCATTTATTGTAAAGATAGTCTCAAAATCAGATTTCCAGCAAAAATCAGGTGGTAACCCAATGTCTTGACTTCATCCCTTGGGTTTAGCAGAGTTCCATTACTTCATAAATTACACCATGTCAACATCTGAAAAATAATGAGGGTTAATGAGGCTGCACATCGGCTCTCTGTTCTCTGGAGTGGGTGGTAGTGAACTTGGGTAAAGCCCGTGTGTCAGCAAATAGGAATTAACCAGCCTTGACTCTAGATGTTGCAGATGAATGGCCGCCATTGAAAATGCAATTATTCTTCCCGCTGTTCTTATCTCTTTTTCTTTCTTTTGAAGCCAAGTATAAGTTGTGGGAGGAAAAGTTGGATATAATTCTTGCCCTCACTGACAGGCTGATCATGGAAAATTTAACAACAACAACAACAAAAATGTTTGGAGTGCCCATTAGAGGCAAGAAGTCAGAATATGAACAGAAGATGTGCCTTGTAATAACCCTGAATTGTGTTCCATGTTTACTTAAGACTGTGTCATGAGCTGTGACTTTTGATATTTTTTTCTCTCAAGAATGCAAACTCTTCAGAGGCTTTGCCTGATTAGGTTATTTATAAGGCTATGCAAAATGGGTGAAACTGTGTTTCTAAAGAATCATTCTCTATTTTTAAAAAATTGTATGGGTCTCAAATTATTTATCAACTGAGTCTTTAAAAGTATTTTCTCCTAGGGGAGTTCTGGTGGCCTAGTGACAAGAAGCTGCACTGCAATCCCAGAGGCACACGGTTCGAATCCACCAGATGCTCTGCCGGGGAAGGAGGGACAATCTCCTCCTGTACCAGTCAGATCTGATTTGACGGTACGCTCACACACAAAATAATAAAAATTTAAATAAAAGTATTTTCTCCTAATAGTTTTCAAGTATTTTTTAAGTGATTGGGAGTTCTGGTGACAATAGTCCAAAGGGAACTGCACTGTTTAATCCAAAGGTGACACATCTTTTGCAGTTCTCCCAGTGTTTCCACAGAGAAAGATGGGCAACTCCTCCTGAACAATCTGCAGCTTCCTGAAAACCCACTAAGAGTCAATTTCGAGTGTGTTCATATTCAATGGCAATTAGGTTGGGTGACAAGTGGAATGAACTATCTATTCTCATTCTGTTATCATTTCTTCTTAGCCTAAATGATATTTGCCTCTTGAGAAGCCCATGGGGAAATGGGCATCAATCACTTTTTATAGTTCTAGGAGTTAAACCTGCTAGATACAACATTGAGGGCAAGAGATCTTGAGGCTGTTCTGTTCTCTGGGCATTTGCCATCTGACTGTCATTCTTCCACATTCTTCTTCCAGATAACTCAGCACCTTTGATAACACTGTGCGGTGATGTCACTGGGGTTGATGATATTATCATCATTGATGACACTAAGTGAAACTAGTGCTATTATATCTGGGGGAACACTCTTCCACTTTGTACATCACTCTTTGTCAATGTGCTGTATGAAGTAACTTGGGTTGCTGTGATGCTGCTGAACCTTGTACCATTGGGCTATCAAATACCAGAATGGTTTCCCAATGTGGACAGTGTTTGGTGGAGCTTCCAGTTGTAAGGCAGGTTTGGAAGCAGGAGTGGCATCCACTTCCTAAACCACATGCCTTTGGAAACTCTATGAACTTGATGAAATGATGACAGTTATGCAAAGACATTACATCTTTTTTTTTCAAAGAGTCATGCTTGACTTGACAGTAATCAACAACAACAACAGGATAAGGTAATATTTGTTATCAGACACACACTCACCTTAGACCTCCTCCTGCGCTGGATCATAAAATATCCCTAATAATCTTAATAATTTTAACCCTGGAATAACATGTGATATATACAGTTGCAAATGATGTAAATACAATAATTCTCAGATCATGGGAATAGTAATAACAAAATAGTGAGCTTTGGTGGTACAGTCCATAGTGAGTTGCCTTGCTAATTCCATGGCAGGGCATCTTAGCAGTTGGAATCCACCAGTGGTTCCAAGAGGGAAAGATGGGCAATCTCCTCCCATTACAATTGGAGAGGATCACTGTGAGTCAGAACCCACTCATAAACAGAGAGTTTAAGTTGAACAACACAAGTGTTTTGTAAAATTTTCTATCTTCAAAGACATTATCACTTACATTATGAAATAACCCAGAGGAAGTATTTTGTTATTCCCCCCTTTTCCTTTAATTACCACTTCATTCTCGAAAGAGTTATTAATATTGGTTTACAAATACTAGTTATCATAGTGCTGCTAAAACACCAGAAATCTGACAAAACCAGCCCCTATAAAAACACCAGCAGCAAACTCAGATTGAGGTATGTGGCAATGTAAACACACCCTATATTTCAACGAGTATTTTAAAAAAATGCAAAATAACTCATTAGGAATGCTGTTTTTATTGGTTACATGCTGAGAGAATATTTCAGTTATATTAGATTAAATGGAATATACAATTAAGACTTTCGTTCCCCCCCCCACTTTTTTTTAGTTTTCAAAACAAGGTTATTGGAAGTTAAAATTATACATGTGACTTGTACTGTGGTTCATATTATCTTCTTATGGGATACTGTGGTTCTTTGGATATAATGTCAGAGGGAGTTATATATTTAAGCACTTTATGGTTAAGTCGTTGTAACAAGAATATAAGGGAGCTTAAAAGTGAGAAGAGGGTGTAACTAATGAGCTGGTTTGCTGAAGAAGAGATCAAAAGAGGTAGATATATGATGGATCTGACAGGAAGGTCAAGATTTTTCTTAGAAAGCTAAGAGGAAAGACCCGACAGGAAGAGAGGGAAGTACACGTAAGACAAAATGCTTTAGGAAGCACCT
Source organism: Elephantulus edwardii (assembly GCF_000299155.1). Lineage (NCBI taxonomy): Eukaryota > Metazoa > Chordata > Mammalia > Macroscelidea > Macroscelididae > Elephantulus > Elephantulus edwardii. The sequence continues at coordinate 1,430,775 of NW_006399874.1, forward strand.
ACATTTAAGTATGGGCAAAGGAAGAATGAGGGAGCCTTGGAAGTGCACAGGTTGATCACTTAGCAAATAATTAGAAAGCCACCAGTTTGAACCCTCCAGTGCTCCACAGACGTCAGCTTTAGCAGAGATTACGTCTTTGGAAACTCTATTCTTCTCTATAGGGTCATCATGGGATGGAATTGACTTCACAATAATGGGTTTAGCTTCCTCAAAGAGCTGAACATAGAAATTTTGTATGACCCAGCAATTCCATTGCTTGGAATATGCCCAGAGAAAAAGAGAACTGAGGCACAGAGACTTGTACACCAATGTTCATACCAGTATTATTCACCATCACAAGAGCACAGAAACAGCCCAGATGTCCAACCACAAATGAATGGATTGAGAAATTATGGTACATTCACACAATGGAATATTGTGCAGCATGCAGGTGCAATGATTTTGTAAATTACTACCTAACTTGGGAGGCACTGGAGAGCATTATGCTGAGTGAACTCAGTCTCCTAAGAACAAACATTGCATAAAACCATTATTGTAGAATGAGTGTAAGGATCTGGGCGAGGGGAGGGGGTGGAGGGAAGGGTGTAAACAGAGGAATGAGGATTTGCAGGGGGAGTTGTAGAATTTGATGGGAGGGTGGAGTGAGGAAAATTGGAAGAATCTGTTCTGGAAAACAGTGTATTCAAATTTTGTAAATAAACTAATGTAATTAATGATGATGATGATGATAATAATAATAATAATAATAATAATAATAATAATAATAATAATAATAGAAGAACTTAAAGGAACAACAGGAAACTGTAGAAACAGCCTTTTCAAATTTACTTTGATATAGTTAAAATGTTATGTGACTTGTTGTTGTTGTTAAGTGCTGTCGAGTCACAGGCAACTCATAGCGACCCTATGAAGGGGAGTCCTCGACACTATGTGACTTATTAAGAAGAGTAATATTATGAATAACAAGACTTTCTTAGAATGAGTACACAAAATAGCATACACGTATTATCTTAGGGCACCACCAGATGGCACTGTATTCTTGGATTGAAGAGGTACTGGGTGGTGGGTGTGAGATTGGGGATGGGGTGACAGGGTATTGGGGTAGTGGGAAAGGACTTCTCAAAAGTCAAAACAAAAAACATATCATAAAACAAACCTAGTAAGTTCCTGTTTTGAACTTTTTAAAAGAGTACACTTATCATTTTTAAGCATATAAACCCAACATAGATGTATACACTCACCATACATAAATTATATACCAAATGAGTTCTGGTGGCATAGTTCATAGAGAGTTGTGCTGCTAACCTAAAGGAAGCCAGTTTGAATCCACCAGCAGCTTCATGGGAGAAAGACAATCTCCTCTGCAGTGATTTATAGCTTTGGAAAACTCAGCTGGAGGACCAGCTATGAATGAGTTGCCTCTAACTTGATGGCAGTGAGTGGTTTTGTTTATTTGTAACCAAATATTGCATTATTATATTATGTTCCTTAAAGGTATACATAGAGAAACATTGACAGACAAAAAATGGAACAAAAGTTCTGCTATTTCTTTCTTGTGCTCCTCCAGTTGTTTGGTGTATGCGTATCACTGGGTGTCTGCATCCCACTTTGGAGAACTCTGGACTATTTTATGCACTTTTACCTTTATAAAGATGGAGGACACATCTAGCCACACAATTTTAAACTAAGCCTGTTTAGTACACACTTGTATGTATTAAAATACATGTCAGTTATATTTCAACTAACATTGAGAAAAAAGATTATAAAAAAGGTAAAGCTTTGTTTCCTTGAGAATCTACATTTTTTTCAATGTTAAATAAGCGTTGGTCTTTTAAAGAGCCTTGGTGGTACCATGGTTAAGCAGTTGGGTACCATATGAAAGGTTGGATTAAATCCACTAGTAGTTCCTTTGAATGACTCCAAACCCAAATTTATAGCCATCTGTGTGGAACTGACCAATAATTGACCCTCCAGCCCATCTTTCTCCCTGTCCCCCCAAAGCAGCTGGTGGATTTGAACCCACTCTCCTTTGGGTGCAATTCCTTACTGTCTGGGCCACCAGATCTCCCTCCTTGGGAGGAAGGGCCTGGCAATCTCCTCGCCTAAAGATTCCAGTCTAAGAAGCTTAAGATATCAAGTTCTAGCTTTTAGTTGCTCCTTTAGGTTGTATTCTACTTGGATTCTTTATCAAACTTGCTCCAGGGAACTTGTATACAAAAAGGTGAGTTGTCAAGCTTCATTGGCTTCAGACAATAGAGAACGATTGTTGCTTTTCAGAATTTTAGGACTTCTATTAGGCAAGAGCAGAAAGTGTACAAGAATACAGGCGGGTCACCCTTCTGCTCCCAAATCTGCACTCTGCAGATCTCTGCCTCCTCCTCCTCCTCTGTTCTTTGTTAGCTGACTCTTCCTCTCAATATTGAGCATGATATCAATTCTGTAGTTCACATTTCCTCAGCTGAAGCAAAGAATGGAAACTGAGGCGTTGCTTAAATCTAGATTTTAAGGGGCGGGGAAAGAAAATGTTATTGGCTAAACTGGAGTCAGGTGATTCCCTGTTTTCAGGTGATTTCTAACGATCTTTGCTGGGCAGGTGGTCCTCAGGGCACAGGTGATTCTTCTTAGTTGGAACAGTGTTGGTGAAGGTGGGGGCAAGGCCACAGAGTGTAAATATAAAGTCCCCTTCCAGGGCATGGAGGGAAATTCATTTTCAGAGAACAGAGATTAGGCAGTAGGCAGATACTTCGGTAGGTATTATCTATTAAAGTGTAATTTCAGTTGATTACATTTGTACACTGTTAATATCTTTTTTTAAGACCTGTATAGTGTGGTGTTTTTGATAAGAAATCTTAGATTTAGAAACTAACCAGCTGATCACCTTTGTTTCACATTGTTGTTTGTTTAATGCCGTCGAGTCGTAGAGAGTCATAGCGACCCTATGAATGAACAGCCTGAGCACTGTTTGTACATAGAGTTTCCAGAGGCAAGCCATTTTGGAAGTGGATGCCGCTCCTGCTTCCAGGCTTGATTTAGTCGGGAAGTTCCAGCCAACACTGTCCACCATGGGTGCCCATTACCACGATTGGCACATCACTATCACAGGCTTCAGCATCACAGCAACCACGAGTTACCTCTGTAACCCGAGGGCCCACATACATATGTAATCATTTTATTAATCATTATTAGCTTATGACAATACAAACATAAAACGGAATAATTTTTTTCAGAGTAACTTCAATCACCTTCTCTCACATCTAATATGCTGCCATTTATTGCAGCTGTTGTTGTTATGTGCCACTGAGAAGGGACTGACCCATAACTGACCTTGCAGTAGGTTTTAAGAGGCTGTGAACTGTGTGGGAGAAGAACACCTGCAGGACAGCTTGTGGATTCAAACCATATGTTTTCAGTTTGACACTGCAACTTACTAAGTCCACCAGACCTTACTTCAGTGAAGTTAGGCTTACTAACTGTGCAGACATATTTAAGGTATGTTCAAGCTTCAGTTTAGTACAGTTGAAATTTCTAATCTAGTTGTTGTTGTCGTTATGTGCAGTCAAGTGACTTGCAACTCATAGTGACCCTATATACAAAAGCTCTGAATCCTGTTCTAACCGTATTATCTTTGACACACCTACCCCCATTCCCCCAGTCACTGAGTCAATTCATCTCATCAAGGGTCTTCCTTTCCTTCGCTGTTCCTCCACCCTCCTAAGCATGATCTCTTTCTCCAAAGACTGGTCCCTCCTTGTAACATGCCCAAAGTATGTCAGACGAAATTTCAGAATCCTTGCCTCCAACAAGGAGTGGCCTGGTTTAACCCTCTCCAGGACCAACCTGTTCTCCTAGCAGTCCATGGTATATTCAACACTCTTCTCCAGCATCACAGCTCAAAGGCATTCTCTTTCTATCATCCCTTGTCATTGTCCAGCTTTCTGATGCATAGCACGTAATTGCAATGACCGTGGCCTGTATCAAGTGCCCACTTTGTAGATGGGTGTAAGTCATGCTTATCAAACTGTGTGTTTTTCTCCATTATGGATACTCTTCCTTCTTTCTTTTAGCACTCTGATCTGTGTTGGGATTTTTGAGAAAAGAAGTATAAAGGGGTAGCTGTCCTTTGGTGAAAGTCTTCAGTGTGTCAGGTATGCAAAAGCTACCTTTCATTGAGTACTTCTAGAAACTTCACTGAGAACTCAGTGAGTTCCCCACTGCTCAATTCCAGGGAAGCTCTGGTTTCGCCTCTTACTCCACAGAGTCCTCTTGGCTCACACCCTAGAGGTTCACCTCACAGTCCCCTTACCTAACTGGTAGCTGGTTTAGGGGCAGAATCAGCCAGGGTGCTTAAACCTAGCTGTCTTCCATGATGTGCACTTGGTCCACGGGAACCCTGAGATACTTTCTTGGCCAAATCCTAAACATACCATTAGTCTCTTTTGTATCTGCCATTTTTCTTGTTTCCTTTTTTCGTGCATAGGTAGCTGCTGGATATGTTGTTAAGTGTTGTAGAGTTATAGACCACCCATAGTGACCCTATGAACAAAGGTCTTGAGTGCAAAACTTTCAACTCTTCTACAAGTTCATAGAGTTTCCAGAGGCAAGCTTTTTGGAAGTGGTTGCCACTCCTGCTTCCAAGCCTGTTTTATTCAGGAGATTCACAAAAACCAGGCTAGAGGGCCATAGGCCTGAGGGTCCCAAAGCCTTTTTTAAAGGTGAGGCCAAATCACATCATTTGATACCCTAATGAAAGCAAGAGCCACTCCCTAGTCTCAACCTCAAACCAGAAAACCCACCTTTGCAGAATCTGGCTGTTCTGCTAATCTTCCCAGCCTGGAAATAGCCCCAGGCTTCCATCCAAATGTGAGAGATGCTTTCTTTCCTTCCTGCAGAAACAGTTTTAAAAAGGATTATCATGGGTCTTCCCTTACTTGATTTCAGGGAAAGAAGATAGCACCTATTGCCCCCTTACTAAATGGAACAGAAGGAAGCGGATAGCATGTGCTCTGTGCTATTACTTCTTATCTTCAGCAATTCTATCCCTTCTCCATCATTAACCTCCCCAGCTTATAGTTTTAATAAATACTTCCATTATGTAACTATCACAACTCTCATTTATTGATTACTGGGCAATTTCTATGTTTATAAATTCATTTAATCTTTACATCCATCCAATATGATAGAAAAGTAAGCAGAAATCTCAAGAAGATTAAAAAGCAGTTCAGGTTACATATCTGGTAAGTTGGAAGGCTAGGATTTGATATACAGTTTTGGCATGAAGTCACACATCTTTTTGATGTCAAATGCGGGCAGCTGTGGAGTGTGTGATACTGAGCTTAGGGATGGAAGTAAAAGAGGCAGGTAGCTGTCCCATTATAAGCCCAATAGAGCCATTTTTGATTCTTAAGAAAGGGAAGCTCTTCATGGTCTCCTCAGTTCCTGTGTTCTGCATCTAGAACAAAAGGAAAGTAAAGAAGGCTGTTGGTCTAGGGTATCTTTAGAGGTGTTTGTTGCTTCAGTCATTTTATAAAAAAATTGAAATTATTCTACGTCTGACTGTATACCTACTCTTCACTATTTCATTATCTAACATTTTTGCCTGTCCAACAACAGTAAAAAACTACTGATTACTTCTGCATATTGATAGTGCCCATCTGGCAGTAATAGAAGCAGAGGTGCTGGATGAGAGTAAGTTTGGCTGTGATGGTTAAGGTTATATGTCTTATTGGCAGTAGATTTTGGCAGTTATGCACTGATGTCATTTGGCACTTACCTACTGTTGTGATTTATCTTCTATTTTGTAATCTGATGTAGCAATTCTCCATTTTTTTTAATAACACTGATGATTTTTTTTTTCTTCTCATAATGACCTGGTCTTTGAAAGCTAGTCATCTGGTCTTTGAAATCTAACTCTCTGGTCTTTGAACGCTAACATTGTTGATACAGAAGACTCAAACTCTGTTGTTGAGTTGGAGGTGACTAGAATAGACCCTGTAGTAGGTTTTCCGAGGTTATGAATCACATGGAAGATCTCTCCTCTTTCTCCAAAGGGGCAGCTGGTGTATTTGAACTGAACTAGAGGCACGGCCTGCCTTAGCATTGCATCCATCACCTTACAGGCTGTGCCAGCAAAGATGCCTCAGTGAATCAGTGAGTGATAAATGGTTGTGTTATAAAGGAGATCAGTCAAGACTAGGTGGCATGTAGAAATCTTCATGTAATAGAATATTTTATTATATTAAGCTCCTGATACTCTCTTAACTTGAATGTTGACATTAGGTTTTGATGAGTTGATTTGCTAATTTGATGCAAGATGTATTTTGAGTAGACATGATTTGCTAATGTCAGTAAAGACACTATTTTCTTTTTTTTTAAGAATAATGTAAGCACAGGTGTTTAATTAAGAAAAAAACACACCCTTCATTTTTATGATAGAATAAGAAGACATCCATCTATCTTAGAAGAATAATATTTTTGAAAATATGACTTGGGAGAAGTTTCAGAACCATTATAGTAGGCATAGGACATTTCTATGTTACAACTATTTGACTTGAAACCCAGTCTCACACACATAGGTTAAAACCATCTCATAAAGGACTTTAAGATGTCCTTGACAACACCAGACTCACTGATATATTCTTTTTTTTTAATAATTTTAATGAGCATTTACAGAGATTTTGGATTTCCATTCATTCATTGCTGTACTTCTCTCCCCGTCCATCCCTCCCCCCTCAACCAGTTCGCTCCTCTCTTTCAAAAGTAAAAGAAACACTTCTTCATCTTAACCATGTTGTTGTTATGAGCCATCAAGGTGACTGTGACTCATAGCCACCCAATGCACAATAGCTCTGACCCCCACCTATCCTGAGCCAGTCTCACTGCCTCCAACACACCTACAACCCTCATTATCCAGTTACTGTGTCAATCCATATTAGCCATGAACCATTGTAAGTCACAGAGGGTCAGGCAATGAAGTTGATAAAACAACCCACTGCCATCAATTAGTCCTGACTCAGAGTGACCCTCTGCTGGATCTTCTAAACTTTCCATCTTTCTCTCAAGGAAAACTGGTAATTTGGTTATTAATATGATATTTTATGTGCAGTTATTACACTAACTTGATAACTCACAGGAAATTCTTGTTTGTGTTCTTGTATTAACTATTTGCCTATTCATAGAGACAAGATTATGATAACCCCTCGGGGATTAATCTTTGAAAGGCATCTCTAGTTACTCAGGCCTTGGAAGCAGGTGAAAGGCAGAATGTACAGCCCTTCTTAATACATTACAGAGCCACTTTGACACAGAAGCTTGGGTCATTCCAAAGCTCTTTATCCCTGAACCAGGAGAGAGTCAACATCCCCACAGCTTTAGGGGCTGAACTCTTCATAAAATACAATGAAAGAAGGGCCATGAAAATTATTGTTTTAAAAACTTATTAAACATTTACAACAAGAAGTGATTTTAGAAAAAGGAACTCATGAGTTAATTTTCAATCACTAGGGAGGCACAGAGGAGGACCTGAAGCACTTGCTGCAAAAGGTCAGGGACCATATCCTTCAATGTGGATTGAAGCTCAACATCAAGAAAACAAAGATTCTCACCCCTGGGCCAACTGGTGGCATCAGTATGGATGGTGAAGATACTGAGATAGTTAACAGTTTTAGTTTGCTTGGCTCCATAGTCAACTCTCTTGGTACCAGCAGCCAGGAATCAAGAGACAAATTGCATTGGGAAAGTCAGCTGTTAGGGACCTTTCCAGAGTACTGAAGAGCAATGACATCAGGCTGGAGACTATGGTGTGCCTGATCTGGGCTATAGTCTTTACAATTGCGTGCTGTACATCAGAGAGCTGGGCAGTGACTAGGGATGATAGAAAGAGAATTGATCCATAGCTGACATCCAAGCAGATATATGCACACCCATGTTTATGGCAGCTTTGTTCACAATAGCAAGGAGTTGGAAACAACCTAAGTGCCCATCAACAAACGAATGGCTAGAGAAGCTGTGGTATATTCGCACAATGGAATACTATGCTGCATTAAAAAACAAGGAACTCATGCAATATTATTCCAAATGGTTGACTCTGGAGAACATTATGCTGAGTGAAATATCCCAGTCACAAAAGGACAAATATTACATGATGCCACTGTTGTAGAATGGGACTGTCCTTGGGGTTGGGGAGAGACTGAGTAAGATGGGTTCAATAATGTATACTGCACTGAAACAGAGGAGGGAGAAAACTGTTTAAAAGAGATATATAACTAGGTATTTCTGTCATCACAGGAGACTAGAGCGAGGGCTACATGGTGGAGGGGACCTGGGGGAGGGTTTGTAAAACAATGAAAGAATCTTTTTTACTTTTCCATAATTTTTGACTCATGTACTTATAACTTGTTAGTCAAATTTGTGTCTTCTAGGTTGCAACACCCCCATGATACATCTTCAAGGATATGAACATGTACGGCCAAGCACAATCAATAAGAGTGCATCTGAATTCCAAAATCAATCTCCATAATAGTCTATGTGTTTCCTACTGCCAAAGGGGCCCTTTAGAGTAGTGAGAGAAGATCTTCACCCTGAAACCCACAGCATCCCTTTTTAGCAGGAAGTAGCTAAGAGAATACGCCATCCCCTTTTCCTTATGACTCAGGGTGAAGTCTCTCTCAGGGAGGAGTGATAGGGAATGGCAAAGGACACACTGACAAAGAAGATTAATCAGAACTGGCTTTGACAAGCACTGTGGCATTTGGACAAGAACAAACTGGGAGGAGGGTAGAGAGAATAGTGCAACAATGAATGAATGGAAACCCAAAATCTCTGTAAATGTTTATGAAAATTAATAAAATATAGAAAAAAAAAGAAAGAGAATTGATGCCTTTGAGCTGGAGAAGAGTGTTGAATATACCATGAACTGCTAGAAGAACAAACAGGTTTGTCCTGGAGAGGGCAAAGCCAGGCTGCTCCTTGGAGGCAAGGTTACTGAAGCTTCATCTGACATACTTTGGGGATGTTACAAGAAGGGACCAGTCCTTGGAAAGGAACATCATGTTTGGGAGGGAGGAGGGATGGTGAAGGAGAGGAAGACCCTTGATGAGATGGATCAATTCAGTGATTGGGGTAATGAGAGTAGGTGTGTCAGAGACAATGAGGTTGGCACAGGATAGAGCAGGGTTTAGGGCTCTTGTACATAGGGTCGCTGTGAGTCGCAAGCAACTTGATGGCACATAACAACCACCACCACCACCACTGCAACAACAGGGAGGCACTGTCTCTGAACCTACCTCACCTGATTCTGTGGATGACTAAGCTTTGAAGGACACTTCATTCTGGGAAGTGAATCATGTAGTAACAGAAAGTATGTTATGCATATTAGGTGATTAGGTGGCTTCTTCATGCTGTATGTAAGCCAAAATTTTATAGTCTTTTCTATCTGTAACTCCTCATTTTTGCCCAATTAGGTCAGTACACAGGTTTTCACTTTTCTGATCAGGACAGAGTCACCAAGTTAGTTTTCTTGTCCTTGTTTTTGAATGCCATTGTATTGAGCATGACACACAACAATCCCATGAACATCAAATGTGAACCCTCTCCTATCTTGGGCTAACCTCACACTCTCTGACACACTTGAGCCCATTGCTGCAGTCACTGCGTCAATCAGTTTGAAGGTTCTTCTCTGCCATACCTCCACCTCCCAAGCATGATGTCCTTCTCCATGGAATAATCTCTTTTAGCAACATGCCCAAAATATCTGAGGTGAAGATTGACCATCCTTGCCTTCAATAACCACTCTGCCTCCACCTTCTCTAAGACAGTCTGTGTGATACTCAATACTTTTCTCCAACACTACAGTTCGAAGGCATCAATTCTTCTTCTGCTATCCTTATTCATTGTCCAGCTCTCAGATGAATAGCAAACAATGGAAAATAGCAGACAATTGACAGATGTAACACTTGTCTGTCAGTTTGCAGTACTGAGGTAACTTGTGGGTGCTTTGATACTAAAGGTTGTGCCATCAGTGTGCCAAGTGCCAGAGGGATCATTCACAGTGGACAGGTTTTAGTAGAGCTTTTAGATAAAGACAGAGTAGGAAGAAAGATTTACTATCCACTTCTGAAATAGTAGGTCTCTGAAACCCCTATAACAATAGGGGAACACGGATGGTTATAATATTAGAGGTAAAGCCCAAATTAGAAGTGAATCAAAATGAGGAGAAATCACTGAAAACATCCTTTAATAGTTGGAACATGGATGTGTGAAGTATGAATGCTTAAAAACTAGAAGTTGTGAACAATGAAATGGAACACATGAACATTGATGTTCTAGGCACTAAGTGAGATGAGATGGACTAGCTTTGGTCACTTTGAATAAGACAATCCCATGTATATTATGTCAGGAATGAAAAATAGAGGAAGAATGGTGGTGTATTCATAGATAAAAAGATAATTTTCAAGTTCTATCCTGAAACTTCTTGTCCTAGACAGTGCCATTTTGAAGATCAAGCTGGGCAACAGACTGAAGAAAAACTATTATCCTTAAGGAACAATAATACTGTAGATCTTATACTGAGAAGTGGAAACATATCACATATGCATTATACACCCATACATAAAGTTATTGTAGTATTTTTTGGTTTTGTGTATAGGTTTCATGAAGATTTCTGTAATGTCACAAGACTGGGGCCCATTATTTCTATTTCTAGCCATTGTACATTTATCCTAGTGAGACTTCACTGTCTTACTCACCTAAAAGAAAAGTTCTGGAATTTTAATATTACTCTTTGACACGTACAAACTTGGAACAGAAAAAAAATTTTTAGCAATAAACTACCAATCATATAATGTAATTTTTTATAGGAGATAATAAAATAGATTATAGTCCCGAAAAAATTTTATTGTACTTACATTTCTAGGATCTTTTTTCAAATGGATGGTAATGAACAATTTCTATTGGTATATCATACTCATTTACAAAATAGTTAAGTGATTTTTTTGGTAGTCTTCTATTATAATAAACATCATAGAGCATACAGATTCCTGGCTTTTGGAAAGATGAGGTAAAAAAAATACAAATAGAAATTCTTTTTCTTCATGCTCACTCTAGGGGATATGCTTTGTACATTGGAGATCTCTGACCGAGTTCATAGAATCTCCATCAGGTTAATTTTCCATGTGGTTGTGATAACATAAGGATAAGCCAAGGGAAGGAACTTTCCAGTCTGCTTGCCCAACTTCTTGTTTTATAGGAACAATTAGGAGATGATTTCTAAGGTGAGCACAAGTTCCATGTTGTTTTCCAAGTTTTAAAAGGACTTAGGCCATCATGTGTGGGAGTGGAGTTGTCCTGAATAACTGGAAAAGCTCTTAAGTAGGTGATGTCATTGTGTGATTCATGCCCTTCTGTGTGACTTTCTTTTTGTTCAGATGTTCACTTGAGAGCCACTGGTGCCCAGGACCTGTGATAACATGCCCCTGTCTAAAATCACTGTTCTGTGACCTGCACTGAATGCTCACAACCAGGCGGGTACACAATTAGGACCAGGATAGGGACCTCCTCTTAGGAGCAGTTCATTTGTTTCTCTCTCTGGAAGCTTCCCAGTTAGACTAATAGACTAAATGGAATGTTACTTTTTTTTTTTTTTTTTTAACATGGGACTTACCTGGCTTCATGGATAGCTTGTTTGACTGAGGAACGAGTAAGCCATTTATTTAAAATCAATGTAGAGAGCCAGAGAGGGAAATTTTCCGTTTTATTTTTCCTTTTGCTAATGGTGTGTCTTGGCCTGGTTACCATGGCTTCTGAGAGCTTCACCCCAGTGCCTGGCAGGGCACAGTCCCCTTGGGAATGCCACACTGGGCCAGCAGACAGATACTTGTTCAGTATCTTTACCTTCTTCAAGGTAGTCCACATCTTTCCTATCCAGAAAGAATTTTTTTAAAAATTTCACACATTTAGTGTAACTCTGAAAATTTTACAGTGTTTTCATACAAATTATCTGAGTTTTATCTTCAGAGAGAAAGACTGAGTTTTAATTTCACAGATAATATTTAATGTGATGCACGTTATTGCTTGTATCCACAATTAACACACTTGGTACCAGCAGTCAGGAAATAAGAAGACACATTGCACTGGGAAAATTCTGCAATTAGGGACCTCTCCAAAATATTGAGGAGTAATGGTGTTAATTTGAGGACTATGGTGTCTCTGATTCAGGCCATAGTCTTTCTGATTATTTGCTACGCATCTGAGAGATGGTCAATGAATAAGGATGACAAAAGAAAAATTGAAGCCTTTGAGCTGTGGTGTTGGAGAAGAGCACTGAGCATGGACAGCCAAGAGAATAGTTAGGTCTTGGAGAGGGTGCAGCCGGAGTGCTCTTTGGAGGCAAGAATGATGAGGCTTCACCTCACATACTTTGGACATGTAGTTAGAAGGTGCTATTCTTTGGAAAGCGACATGATGCTGGGAAGGATAGAGGGTCGGTGAAGGAAAGGAAAACGCTCAACCAGGTGGATTACACGGTGGTTGCTACAATGGGTTCTTGTGTGTCAGTTAGTGTGACATCCTGTGAGGATGACACAGCACAGAACAGGGTTCAGATCTTTTGTTCATGGGGTCACTGTGAGTTATACTCGACAGCACCTAACAACAATAACAAATTTAATGTGATCTTCATATTCCTCTGAGGTCAGTAAAGTAGATTCTTGGTGTCTTCAATTTACAGATAAAGGAAGGTTAAGTGATTTCTAATACAGTTCTGACTTTCACCATAAATAAATTTAGACAATTACAACAAAAAGAAGTATAATTTATCATAGTATTAAGTCAGATGAATTCTGGTGACTTTTAAATTTCAGCTGAATACATGAAAATTAGCTATTGCTCGCCTAGATTTCCTTGATGTGGAACCACCCCTTCCCAATGTTATGTCTCTACTGCACTTTATGAGCTGGATTTCTGGTCCTCCACTCCTCAAATGAGTTGGTTAAAAGCCTCTTTTTATTTATGTATTCATTTAGAACTTTTTTCTCCAAGGTCTTGACTCGAGCCCCTCACATTGCAGCAGCACTGTTTCACACCCTACCTGGGTTTCCCATTTTCATTCACCCGTCTTTCCCATCCTTTCCTGGCACCTGTGCTGTATCTTTGCATTAATGCTGGAATTTTTTAATTTTGATGTTCTAAGACATGAATTCTTCCCTGAGGTTATAAATCACTTATGTTTGGTTGAAAGCTGAGTCCTGGGGATGATTTCGATTCCAGGCTTGAAGGGCCATAGTCTTTGGCGTCCCACCAGTCTCTATCAGACCAGTCAGCCCGGTCCAGAAGCTCCTTTGAAATGAGACTCTTGAGCTCTTAGTGCTGCCTTGGAAATAAATGTGTTTTAAATGCTAAGACTGTTCAGCTGTGTTGTAGAGCAGGCTTATGTAACATAAATACTTTGTGCCAGAAGGTGCTACAGAATCTAGATGTTTAATAGAACAGCCAGCTGATAGGTCAGTCACCAAACAGCTTACGTGCTTGAATTATTTTTTGGGTACTTTTATGGAGGGGAAAGTTAATCATCTTCCCCTTTGTCTCCTAACTCAAAATTTTTCTGTGAGCTTTAGCGTCTATCTCTTTGTGCCAGATCTGCCTCTTACTTTCCAATTCTTTTTGTAACACATTTGATTGCAATGAGCTGGACCCCATTCCATATCACATAACAACAACAATAATTTGTCACCAGTCGTATTTATCTCTGTTTCTTTCCCTATATTTCTACTTTGGTATTTTTTTTCATTTTCTCTCATATTACGGATCATTTTTATTTTCTTTGAACATAATTATTAACATCAAAATGAAGTGATCCATAAATAATAAAGAAAATGGAAAACTTTTCCCTCTAGGACTTTTTGAGCCTTTCTCTTCTGTATAAAGTGAATTTTTTTTCATTGTTGACATACTTTTTAATCTTAATTCTAAAATTTGCTAGTGGTTTCCACTCAGTAAATAGTCTCTATAAATGCCCAGATGGATAGCTTTCCAAATAACTCTACAATTCCTGCTTATATACATTTGCTCAGAAAACCTTAAAATTACTTTCAAAAAGGATGAGACGGATTGACACAGTAACTGGGGTAACAGGGGCAGGTGTGTTGGAGTCAGTGAGACTGGCTCAGGATAGGGCCGAGTTCAGAGCTGTTTGTTGTACATAGGGTCTTTATGAGTCACAGGCAACTCTATGCCACATAACAACAATTTACAATTTTTGATACTACTTAGATGGAATATTTTGTATTTTTATGATCTTAAAAACCCCTGTGGCTGTAGAGTAGAAGGCGGCCAGCAGGTGGCAATATCACCCTAATGGAAGAGCAAAGAATGAGTTCATTGTATTTCTTTCTTCTCACAATAGATTGTGCTTTCTGAATGAACTTTAAAAAAATACATAAACAAACAACAACAACAAACCAAAGCTAGATTCTTGTTTGTTTTAAGAAATTCTGAGTTGGTTAGGAAGGGAAAGTAGACCATTTAAACTTCATAGCAATTCACATCTAAAGCAATAATTTTCTTTTTGTTATAAAAACAAACAAAAAAAATCCTATTGGATTGAACCAATAGTTTGTTAAAAACAAAACAAACAAAAACCAAACTCAAAACTATTTTCTTTGTTTTGTTTTATAATTTTTTTAAATTATTTTATTATTTTTGTGTGAGTGTCCCGTCAAATCAGATCTGACTGCTACAGGAGGAGATTAGTCCCTCCTTCCCTGGCAGAGCATCTGGTGGATTCGAACCGTGCGCCTCTGGGATTGTAGTTGCAGCTCCTTGCCACTAGGCCACCAGAGCTCCCCTACAACTATTAGAGGAAGTACTGCCAGGGTTCTGTTTAGAGGTAAACCTGGGGAAATGTCATCTTATGTTGGGCATGTTGCCAGGAGATGCGAGTGTGTGTGTGTGTGTGTGTGTGTGTGTGTGTGTGTGTGTTGTGTGTGTGTATAAAAAAGACATTTTGCTTGAAAAGGTAGGTCAGCGAAAGAGAAGACAACCTTGAGCTAAATAGTTCAAGTCACCCAGTGACTTTACCAATGATGTGAGAGTGGCAGAGGTCGTGAAGATGGCGCAGGTAGGCCAAGATTCCAATCTGTTCTTTAACAGAGTTGCTGTGAGCTGCAGTGGACTCAAAGGCACCTAACAAAAACAACTGGATTGAGAGAGAATCTCACTACTACTTGTGCATCTGAACCTTGTATAATAGGTGACTCAGATTTATACACAAATTGCTTCATGAAAGACAATCAGCCTTGAGTAGAATGTTCCCATTATGTCGTGCATGTTGCGGTCATGTCATGCAGATCTTAGGATCTGGAGGTTCGGAGTTGGTCTTCATCTGCTCCAACTCCATCCCACACCCACTCCATTTAGAGTTCAGGAAATAAGAGTTCCTGAAAAGATTGACTTGAAGATATGCAACTATGGGGGGTGGGGGAATATTCACAGTTAGAATTAAAATAAAGAGCTAAAGTGATTGGATATTGAGCCAGGCGTCTGGAGTGCCTGCTAGCTCTGTTGACCTCAGTGGCGCCCTTCAGTCCACACGCTCTGCCCTCAGCATCACCACATTCAGACTCTGCTGGCAAAGGCACCATCAGGCTTGAACAGGTTGTCAAAACCGGCACATGTGCACATCCAAAAACTTCTCCAGTAGGGTAAAAAGGGAAGCCACTGACTGGGAAAAAGTATTCGGTAATAGCATATCAGATAAGGGACTTATATC
>NW_006399874.1:1447783-1469292 GCF_000299155.1 Elephantulus edwardii
AAAAAAAAAAAACCGGCACATGACCATGAGTGATTATCTTTAGTGTAATCCCCATAGCAACGTAGAAAAGTGCCTGCCTTGTAGCTGGATGAGAAAGATGATTATGGCAGATGAGGAAGAGAAATCCTAGGCACAGCTTGATTGAGGAGGGATGGTTATGCATGTCAGCTTGATGCTGCTTCATCCTGACAGCCACAGCAATAATGCCCGAGAGGGGCCTATTGAGCTTGTTTCACACAATCAACCAAGAAGCACTTATCCATGTTGGATTATTTTAGGAAGGACTGATGAGTCAGAAATCACTCTGGAGCACACTCTTCTAGCTCCTGAAGGTGGTCGAACAAGAAGGACATTTTGTCATCTAGTCTTACTGTTTGCTGTGAAAGTCACAAAAGTGGAGCAAGCCTTCATAGTTTTCCACTAAGGAACAAATTCTAATGGTAATTTTTCCAAAAGAGAAAGCCCTCCAACCCAGCAGACAACGTGAATTTTGGCAAACGTGGGGCAAACTCAAGGCAGGTCCCCCCTAAGGGTAACTTTCCTTGGCCTTTTTCTCCCCTCCTCTTTGGGTTTATCAAAATGATTTATGAAAAAAAAAGAAATAAAAAAGAAACAAAATGATTTATGAAAAAGAAAAGATTTATGAAAGTTAATTGTTTTGTAGCCGTGAATAGCACGTCTCTAAGTAGCAGAAGATGTAAGAACCTTTTTATAAAAGCAAAATGTTAGCTCCTAGTGTAGCCAGCTAACACCAATATCGTAGACAAAGAGATGTATTGCCCAGAACCCTCTTCAATGCAAGGCTTGTTGGATGTCTCCTGAATGCATACTCGGCAGATTGCTGATATTGTCAGATTTTTTTGATTGCTGTTTCAGTTACAGGAAGCTACCTTATCCTTGTCCAAGACAGGTTACGTCCAGTGATTGAGTGAAATAGGAAGAGCAATGGAGACCTAGCCATTTCTACTCAGGATAGGGTTGAATGGGATTGGTAAATGGCCATCAAAGCTTTCCTTCTTGCCTGGCTCTGCTTTCCTCTCTGCCCTTCACAGGAGTTCATCTCAAATCTATTTCTGCATCTGCTTTTGAGAAACACAACAGTAACAATTACCTTTGCTGCTTCTGCCTGGAACATAGTGAAAAAGTGAAAATGATTGACCCTGAAGAGTAAAAACCTCAAATCCTTTTTGAGATAATCTTAACTTTTCAATAGTTTTTCCAGGAGAAGAAAAGGCTTCACAAAGTCTTAAAAAGGAAGAAAATGGTTATCTAGTATTTCTGTTGTTGTTAGGTGCTGTTGGATCAGTCACAATCTACAGTGACCCTACATACAACAGAAAACACTGTAGTCCTGAGTCAGCCTCACAAAAAGTTGCCATACTTGCCGTCTATTGCCATAATCACTGTGTCAAACTATCTTGATGAGGGGATACTTTATCAAGTTGTTTTGTATATAGAATTGGAGCTGACCCTCTGGCAGGTTTTCAGAGGCAGTTAATCACACAGAAGGAGATTGCCCATACTTCTCCCATGGAAGTATGTTGGTAGCCTTGAACCACATACCTTAGAGTTTGCAGTGCACCTTCTTGCCACTAGGCCAACCAAAAAAAAAATCCCTGTAAAGCCTCTCAAAATTTCCTGTGATAGAGTTGATTCTGTTCTATAGTGATTCTATAGGACAGAGTAGACTTATCCATAGAGTTTCTAAGATTATAACTTTTTAGAAAAACTGCTTGCTTCATCTTTCTTCCACAGCATGTCTGATGGATTTGAATCACTGAATTTTTCATTAGTGGCTGATTTCTTGAAACATTTTTTTCTGCCATGGCTCTTTCCTTACTGGGGATGCTCCATGCATTGTTGTTGTTGTTACGTGCGGTTGAGTCACTTGCAACTCATAGCGACCCTATGTACAACAGCCCTAAACCCTGCTCTATCCTGTGCCAATTGCATTGCCTCTGATACACCCATCCTGATTACCCCAGTCACTGAATCAATCCACCTCATAGAGGGTCTTCCCTTCCTGCGCCGTCCCTCCAATCTCCCAAGCACGATGTCCCTCTCCAAGGACCTCTCCCTCCTTACCACATTTCCAAAATATGTCAGATGAAGCCTCAGAATCCTTGCCTCCATGGAGCAGCCTGGTTTAACCCTCTCCAGGTTGAACCTGTTTGTTTTCTTGGCAGTCCATGGTACATTCAATCCTCTTCTCCAGCACCACAGCTCAAAGGCATCAATTCTCCTTCTATCCTCCCTAGTCATTGTCCAACTCTCTGATGCATAACAAGTGATTGCAAAGACCATAGCCTGTATCAGATGCACCTTAGTCTCCAGAGTGACACCATTGCTCTTCAGTACCTGGAGAGGTCCCTAACAGCAGACTTTGCCAATGCAATACTTATTTTGATTTCCTGGCTACTGGTGCCAAGAGTGTTGACCGTGGTGTCTTTGCTAACTTTTCAGCAGATTTTTGGAGGCTGTAAATGGTACAGGAGGAGATTGTCCAGCTTTGTCCTCTGGAAAAAGGGGCTGGTGGATTAAGACCACCAGACAGGCCCAGTTGTTGGGTTAGTAGTGCGCTGTACCCCAGAGCTCCCTTATCTAGGATTGTTGTTATGTATCGTGAGTCCAACTGACTCATAGCTGACCTTCCAGCAGGTTTTCAGAGCTTGTAAATAGTACAGGAATGAGCTCAAATTGTGTGCCTTTGGGTTGACAGCATAACTCCTTACCATTGTTTTTAAATGGCATCAAATCGAGTATGACTCACAGCGACCCTCTGAACAATGGATCTAAACACTTGCCTGTCTTGTGCCATCCTCATTTTCTTCAACATGTTTTAGTCCACTGCAGCAATGACTGTGCCCATCCTTCTGGTTGAGAGCATTCCTTTTTTCCCCTCACCCTCCATCTTGCTTTACCATTATTAAACCACCAATTTTGGTCAATTGTCCCCAGAGCTTTGAGCTAGCTTGTTGTAGTTGGATTTGCTGCTGAAAACTGCATTTTCTTCTCAGAGAGGCAGAACCAGCATTTTAACAAGACCCTCAGGTAATACTTATGCCACCGGTGGGGCTCTATAAGAATCACCCGGGGAATTCATAGCAACTCCTTAATAGTCCTTCATCCAGGCTGTTATGAGGCTGTAAATCTTAACAGCAGAAGCCTGTTCTTCTCTCTTTATCAGAGCTGCTGGTGGATTTGAACCACTAGATACGTTAGACCTTTTGGGTTGCAGTGCAGCACACCAAGGGCTAGCCACCAGGGCTCCCAGCTAGGCTCCCAGCACCACAACCTCGTCTGGTTCTTGTTGAGGTCACGGTCAAGATTCTGTCCCTTAGGAATTCCAACTGCATGGACTAGGGCTGAGCTCTACTTCACTGGTTCTGGGGGCCCAGTGTGTAGGCAGCTACGCTGTCTGCTCGGCCTCTCTGGTGGTTTGTATTCACTGAGGCTCTGTAGGGGAAAAAGAAGTCCTCTCCACATGTGCAATTCCTTGGAAACCCACTGGAGGGTCAGCTATGACTGGGTGTCATCTTGGCAGCAGTGAATTTGACTTTTTGTTTCCAGATAAAGGGCAATTTCTGGATACCAGCTACTTAACTTTTCAATCAGAATTGGGCAGTGGTAGTTTGGAGTAGCAAGAACTTGATCACAAAAGTAAAGGAATAGGTATTGGACAAGTATCTCCAAAAAATTGGATCAAGGAAAGAAAAAAAAAAAGCTTGAAGCATTGAAACATTTTCCCTTGAAGTGTCTGTGGGAGTAAAGAGCAACTGATCTGTAACCTTAGAAAATGTGGTTTTGAGTTTTATCATTTGCTAGATGTAATCTTAAAATGATGTTATTGTTGTTAGGTGCCGTCAAGTTGGTCATGACTCATTGTGACCTGGTGAACTTTGCCCTATCCTCATATTAAGCATGGAGCTTAGATGGCACTGCCAACCCAAAGGTACAAGGTTTGAATCTACCAGCTACTTCATGGGAGAAAGATGACAATCTCTTCCCATGTGGTTTACTGCATTTGAAATCTTGCTGGTCAGCTATGGGTCAGTTCTGACTTGGTAGTACACAACAATAATAACAACATCAACAACAACAAAATCAATATACATATGCTAAAAATTGGGCTATACGAAGTAGGAAAACTTTATAACTTAAAATATATAAAAATACAAAACAATAACCCTGAGACCAAAGTCAGTTTGGTGGTTTTTTTTTTCTTTCTTTCCAACCAGATCTGATTGGAAGATTGCCTTTCCTTCTCCAGCAGAGCATCAGATGGATTTGAACCAACCAAGTCAGATTTTGAACTGTTTTCATAGTGCTATCTTGAAAGGGGTGTGTGTGTGTGTGTGCATGCACGCGTGTGTGCACACGCACACACACACACACACAAATCAAGATAAACATCTCACTCTTCTCCGTATGTCAGGGAACATACTTATTAGAACTATTTTCTACAACAGAACAAGTTATATTTGAAAAGATTGAAACATGGATGAATTTCCAAGATTGTTACAGGATGAAAAATCAAGTATAAGTCCTGCCAAATGTAGTGGGAGTTGACAGACACTTTTAAAAAAGATTAGAATACAGAAAAAAAGAAAGATAAGAAAACAGATGACTGAGATAAAGACCGGGAGAAATCACCAATGAGAGTAGACACCGATAGATTTGAGTTAAAGGAAAGGAAATAGAGAATGAGAGCTAGCCCAGCATATTCTGACCAAGGGAAGGGAAGAACTGGGGCATACGGCAACATAACTGAGAGTTAAAGGCAATAAAGGGCAATGTCATTAAAGACACAATTCTACAATAACAATCTGAATGGATTAATTGATGGACACACAAGCTGAACAGATGAGGAAAGGTGAATGGGACTACACTTAAGGGATCAAAAAAGAGCGAGTCTTCATTTCTGGACTGAAGCCATACATAACAATACTTGGATACAGTTCTATCTAAGTCTGTCTCAGCTTTTACTAAGTAAATTGTTATTTTGCTTGCTCCTAGTATGCGGATCTCAAATTTCTCTTGCAGAAGAAAAGTTTCCCACTGCTTACAAAATGAAAGAATTGTTTTTCTCAGAATTCAAAACCTCTCCCCTCCCATTCCTAATGCTAAAGATGGAATTGTCTCAGAGCTACTATTTTCAATTCTGATACATTTCCAGCCAATGTATTTGGCCCTCAAATGTGAGCTCTAGGCCTAAACTAAGTCATAGGGCCTTGCAGTTGTTGGCAGGTGCCGCTGAGGTTTACTGAGCCTACGTGCAACAGAAGGAAGCCCTGCCTGACCCTGTACCCTCCTCACAATCTCTGCTGGGCTCCAGACCATTGTTGCTGTCCCTCCGTCTCTGTCAGTCCATCGCATTGCTTTAATTAGGTCTGTACCAATTGGCAATGCAAATGGTTCCATTGTTGGATGGACATTAGGTCCTCGTCGTCGTATACCTTACTAAAAAACAAATAGTAATCTTGGCTTTAAAATGAGCAGCTCCCATTATGCAACAGCTAGGTGGTTTAGTGAGGTCCATGCTATAAACATCAAAGAACGTTCTGTCCCAGCTGACTGGTCTAGCAAATGGCGTGGGTTTTTTTTTTTTTTTCTTTTTCACTCTCTGACCTTTAAAAGGGTGTTAGCTTTGCAATCTTACGATCTTCTCCTTTATTCTGCCATTTGTGTGTATCCCTGCTAGTCTGTCTTCTTATAATATCTGGGTTTTATTTGCTGGTTTGTGTCTTTTTTTTTTTTTTTTATAATCTCCTGGAAAGACTTCTTGTGGCGCTCTCTGTGAGTGGTGCTTTACAGAAGTCTGGATTGGACTTTATCCACGTTTCAACTGTCAGTGTTTTAGTTACAATGGATGTTATTGTTCAGTTTTAGCCTCTTTACACGATAGTCGGGCAGAGATAAAAAAGAGAAAAAAATTTTAACGATTACCCAGTTGCAGGGAAATGTTCCTCCTGGATTGTCTGGGGATTACCATGTGATTTGGAGAATCTTGTCTTTCAATTGTTTATAATTATTTACAGTTTAGTAATAATAAGTTTAGTACTCTTTTGTACAAAAAAGCTTGTTTGCTTATTGATACTATTTATTTTTACTTTGCTTATTTGCTTATCAATGTTTTAAATGCCTTTGGAGGATGTTTTCATTTTGTCATAAAATTTAAATTAAACCTCTTAGTCTTTTCCTTAGACTTATTCCTTTAATGTCCAATATCCCATTCAGAAACTGGAAAGATACTCTACTCTTTTCTATTTTTGTTATCTTATTTAGGCTGTTTGACAGATAGTGGCTCTCTGGTAGTAGTAATACTGACTTTAAGAAAAGAATATCACACCAGGGCCCATTTGTAAAGTAAGAACTGAGCGAGCAGATATGATCCTTCGGCAGCTAAGACCTCTCCCTGGAGGTGGAAGGAAGACTTCCGAAAGCTCTGGAGATGCAGACACTTTCCCTTCCCGTCAGTCCAGCCCAACAGCTTGTTTCATTAGCTTTGATTTTGCCACCTTTCGTAGTCTGACCTTTATCTTCTAATCTTAGAGGCCATTTCAATCTCTCTTCCTTCTGTTCACCTGAACCTCCTGACTGGAGAGATCAATGATTTTAATGCATAAATGATTATTTTCCAGACTCAGCTTTCCCTGTGTATACTTTATATGAAAGTCACTAGTAAGGTTTCACACATTTCTTGATGATCTCAAACCTCCAGAAATGTTACTTGGATAAGAATAATACAAAAATACTGTACACTTTTTAAACTCAGGTCTATCTTTTGTTAGTATTGTAATGAAAGTATTTGATCATTGGTGCATTCCTTTTGCATCTTCATGTTTTTTAGACTATATATTTATACGTAAACATATATAAATATTGTGTATATAAATATAAATACATATATTTATCTAACTATAGAGTGGTAAAATGAACAAAAAGAAAAGAGATTAGAATACTTCCTTAGATTAGAAGTGAAAAATATGTACGTAGTTGTAGTAGTTGTTGTTTCCATCAAATCAGAACCTACACATAGCTAATCCTCCCACAGATTTTCAGAGACAGTAAATATTACGGGAATAGATTTTTCATCCTTTTCTTGTGGAGAAGTTGGTGGGTTCAAACTGTGTGCCTTTGGGATTGGAGCACAGTTTCTTACCACTAGACCACCAGAGCTCCACGTATAAATTAATATAAATATTTTATGTGCATTTCCATTTCATCCAATTCAGGACCCACTTTAGAAGAAAGTATTACACTAGTCTGTCTTCTCATTTTTGTCTCTGGAACATTCCTGTCACCTTTCTTTATCTTTTACAACACTGACATTTTTTCAAAATAGGATTGCTTCACTTAAAAAAATAGATATGTATTTTAATATATGTAAACATGCAAGCACATGTTAAGTATATTAATATACTTACTGCTGGTGGCAAAGTGAAATAGTATAACGATAATATTATAACTGTGGAAGCTAGTTTAGGGCTTTCTCAGAAAATTGGAAATAGACATATCATTTGACCCTGCTATCCCACTATTAAGAATCCACCCTAAAGAAACCAGAGCTGTGACACTAACCCACGTATGCATACCCATGCCTATTGCAGTATTATTTACAATAGCAAATGGATGAAAGCAGCCCTAATGTCCATCATAAAAGAAATGAATTGATAAACTGTGGTCCAGTCACAGAACTATTATACAGCATTGTAAAACAATAAACTTGTGAGAACTACATAACATGATAAATCTGGAAGACAGTATTCTGAGTGATTGATCTCAGTCAAATAAGGACAAATACTGCACAAGACTATTGTTTTAAAACTAAGATTAACATGGGGAATGGGTGAACAGAAAAAAATGGATAGATAATGAATACTGCTCTAGAACAGGTGAAGGAAAATACCATCTGAAAGGAATGGATGATTAGGCATTTTATGTATGACAATTAACTATGTGGAACAAGACATGTATTAAAAAGTAAATTGGGGGAATGGCAGGGGTGATGGAGGGAGGAACATGTGAGTTTTAGGCCTTAACTAAGTGGTATCAATGGATGAATGAAAACCTAATCTATTTTTAAACTTTCACTAAAATCACAATAAAAAATAAGGTGCAAATGAAAGCCATGAAAGACACAGATTTAAATATATGTAACATGCAAGGGGAGCTCTGGTGGCCTAGTGGCAAGAAGTTGCACTGCAATCCCAGAGATAAGCGGTTCGAATCCACCAGATGCTCTGCCGGAGAAGGAGGGGCCATCTCCTCCTCTACCAGTCAGATCCGATTTGACTGTACAGAAAATAATAAAATAAATATATGTAACATGCAAGCATATGTCAAGTATATAAATAAGTATGTTTGCACTTATGCATATATAGTTACATAGATATCTATAAATATAGGGTGTTTTTTAAAACCTTTATTTTAATTTTATGAAAGTTTACAGAAAAGTTCCATTTTCATTCACTTATTATTGCACATTTTCCTCCCTCCCCCTCCCCAGTTAACTTTTTAAAAAACTATATTTTTTTGTTGTTGCACATTTTCTTCCCTCCCTTTCTTTCCTCCTCGTCCAAACAATGCACCCCTTGCTCCAGATCATTGTCATATGAATAATGGCTTCAACCTCATTTGTCCTGTTTTAAAAGAGCAGACTTATGCAATATTTGTCATTTTGTGGCTGAGATATTTGACTCAGTTTAATGTTCTCCAGGATGCCCCATGTTGTATAATACTCTATGAGTTCATTGTTTTTCAATGTTGCATAATATTCCATTGTGTGAATGTACCATAGTTTTTCTATTCATTCATTTGTTGTTGAGCAGTTGGATTGCTTCCATTTCTTTGCTGTTGTGAATAACACAGCAATAAATATGGGTGCTCATACATCTGTTTGAGTCATGTCTCTGTTTCTTCAGGGTATATTCCAAGTAGTGGAATTGCTGGGCCAAATGATATGCCTATTTCCAACTGTTTGAGAAAGTGTCAGATGGCTTTCCATAGTTGTTATACAATTTTATACTCCCATCAGCAATGAAAAAGAGTCCCAATTTCAAGCAAAACATTTCTGAGAAACAAAAATGAAGTGAGAGGTATAGCACTCCCTGACCTCAAAACTTAGTACACAGCAACAGAAACCAAAGCAGCATGGTACTAGTACAATGACAGGCACATAGATCAGTGGAACAAAATTGAGAATGCAGAAATAGACCCAGCTATCTATGGTCAAGTGATATTTGACAAGGAATTCAAACCCATCAAATGGGGAAATGACAACTTCTTCAACAAATGGTGCTGGCAAAACTGGACTTCCACCTGCAGAAAGCTGAAACAGGATCCACATCTCACACCATACACAAAAATCAGCTCAAGGTGGAAAAGAGAATTGGGAGTAAAGCCCAACCCCATAAAGTTAATAAAAGACAAATTAGAATCAAGTGTAGAAGCTCTAGTCTAGTCTTGTATAAAGAGACAACCAAATACAGCCAGAAATGTACAATCTGAAGAGGATAAAATTGATAAATGGGACCTTCTAAAGATTAAATCCCTGCATTCATAAAAAACTTTTCCCAATTGGGTGAAAACACCCCTACTTACTAGGAACAAACATTTGGCGACACCATCTTAGACAAGAATCTTATAACGAAAGTTTACAAAATACTCCTGGGCCTCCACAAGAAAAAAATCTGATAACACAATTACAAAATGGACAAAAGACATGGAAAGAATTTTCACAGAGGATGATATTCAAATGACTTAAAGACACATGAAGTAATGCTCCAAATCACTGGCAGTAAGAGAGATGCAAATCAAAACCACCATAAGATACCATCTCACTCCAGTAGGAGTGGCAAGGTTCAACAGGGCAGCAAGTAATAAATGTTGGAGAGGATGTGGTGAGATAGGAACTTTGTTACATTGTTGGTGGGATTGCACAATGGTACTATCACTCTGGAAGATAGTTTTGTGCTTCCTCCAAGAGCTGAACACAGAAATTCCACATGGCCCAGCTAGTCTACTGCTTGGTACATACCCCAAGAAAATGAGAACTGAGGCTCAAATGAAAACTTGTACAACAAGTTCACAGTAGCATAATTTGCCATCACAAGAGCATGGAAACAGCCCTATTTCCAACCACAAATGAATGGATTGAGAGGTTGTGGTACATTCCTACAATGGAATACTATGCAGCATGCAGGAGCAATAATTTTGTAAATTACTCCCTAACTTGGGAGGGACTGGAGAGCACTATGCTGAGTGAACTAACTCAGTTCCACAAGGACAAATAGTGTATAAAACCATTACTATAGAATGAGTGTGAGGATCCAAGGTGTGGGGGAGGGTGGAAATAGAGGGGTGAGGATGTGGAGGGAAGGATGTTAATCATAGGTTTGCACAATTTTATGGGTGGGTGAGGTGAAGGAAATGGGAAGGATCTTTTGTGAAAAACAATGTATTCAAACTTTATAAATAAATCAGAGTAATACATATATAGATACATGTATATACACACACATAGATATGTATATATACACCACATAAATATGTATATATACACATATACAAGTAATATATATACACATATATATGAGTAATATATACACAAATCAGAGTAATACATATATAGATACATATATATACACACATAGATATGTATATATGCACATATATAAGTAATATATATACACATATATATGAGTAATATATACACAAATCAGAGTAATACATATATAGATACATATATATACACACACAGATATGTATATATGCACATATACATAAGTAATATATATACACATATATATGAGTAATATATACACATATATATGAGTAATATATACACATATATGAGATATATATGTAATACATATATATATGAGATATAGATGTAATATATATATATATTTATTTTAAAATTTCTCTGCAAGTTTGCCAGTGTTTGTTTTTGGCTGTCCTGTTGGACTTTTCTATTGTTGCTGCAGTGAGATTTTATTGTTTATTATATTATTATCTTTATTATGCAAGCGTATAATTGTTGGGCTATCATAGCTCCTATATATATTATGTTGTTTTTTATTATAGTCAAGTTGAGTATGATTCATAGTGACCCTAATGCCTTTCTATAACTATCATTGTTTCTCAAACTCCTGCTTCCAAACCTGTCTTAAACTGGGAGCTCCACCAGACACTGTCTGCTATGGGTAACCATTATAGCATTGGAACATGGTTCAACATCACATTAATCCCAGGTTACTTCAGTGCCAGAGAAGAGTGTTGAATATACCATGGACTGCTAGGAGAACAAACAGGTTTGTCCTGGAGGTGAAGCTGGAATGCTCCTTGGAGTCAAGGATTCTAAAGCTTTGTCTGACATACTTTGGGCATGTTGCAAGGAGGGACTGGTCCTTGGAGAGGGACATCATGTTTGGCAGGGTGGAGGGGCGGCGAAGGAGAGGAAGACCTTCGATGAGATGGATCGATTCTGTGACTGGAGTGGTGGGAATGATTGAGTTTGAGATGGCTAAGTTGGCACAGGATAGAGCGGCCTTTAGAGCTCTTGTACATAGGGTTGTTATGAGTCACAAGTGACTCAGTGGCACACAACAGCAAATTCAGTACAGCAACTTGACAGAAAAGTGCTCTACCACTTAGAAGAATGTTCCTCCAAAATATAATAACAACAACAGACTTTGGTTAACTCTAAACAAGGGGCTTACATAGGAAACAAGCAAGATAATATGTTGTTGTTGATTGTTTGTTGTTATGTGCTGTTGAGTCACCTGCCACCCATAGTGACCCTATGGACAGTAGTTCTGAACCGGTTCTTATCATGAACTGGTCTCACTAATTCCGACATGCCTACCCCTATTTCCCCAGTTATGGAATCAATCCACCTCATCCAGGGTCATCTTCTCCTGTGCTGTCCTTTCACCCTTCTGAGCATGATATCCTTCTTCAAGGACTGGTCTCTCCTGGACAGATATGTATAATACTGCAGAAACCATATTCCCCCCTGCTCCAAATAATGAACACAGCATAGGGCAGGGTGTGGATTAATTGTTCATATAGTTACTATGAGTCATAGTGCACTTGATGGCCCTTAACAACAACATATATAACAAGGGAACTCTTGTGGCCTAATGGTAAGGAGCTATGTTGCCAACTTGAAGTGGTTCCAATCCACTAGTTGTTCCATGGTAGAAAGATGAGCAGTCTCCTTTTGTGTAATTTACTGCCTCTGAAAACCACTGACGAGTAAGCTATGAGTTGATTCTGACTTGACAGTATATAACAACTAGAGCTGGAGTCAGAAAATAAAAATGTCTGAACTCACTCAGCATTTCTTAAGTTAAAGGAACTAAGAACAAATTCAAGCCATGAGTTGCAAGGCTTAAGGATGTTATAGGTAGAATATTAAATGATCCAAGTGGAGTCACTGTACCAAAAATAATTGGCTGGCACAGAAGAATTTCAAGGAACAACTAATGACCAAGAGGTAATGGTGATGAAGGAGGAAGTTTAGGCTGCTCTGAAGACTAGGCCAAAAAGAAAGCCCCAGGAATTGATAGAATACCAATTGACGTATTTCAATAGATGCTGCCCTGGATGTGCTTACCAGCTTGTGCCAAGAAATCTGGAGGACAACTACCTGACCAACTCACTGGAAGAGATCCATATTTATTCCCATTCCAAAAAAAAGGTGACTTGACAATGTGAAAATTATTGAACAATATAACTGATATCACATACAAGCAAAATCCTGCTGAAGATTATCTGGAAAAGACTTGAATAATACATTGACAGAGAACTACCAGAAATACAAGTGGGGTTTAGAAAACGTCATGGCTCTAGAGACTTTATGGCCAATGTCCGATGGATCTTAGCAGAAAACAAAGAGTACTAGAGGAATGTCTATCTGTGTTTCATTGGCTACACGAAGACATTTGTGTGAATCACAACAAATTGTGGCTAACCTTGAGGAAAATGGGAATCCCTAAACATTTGATTGTGCTTATGTGAAATATATGTTTAGACCAGGAAGCTGTCCTCAGAACAGAGCAAGGAAACACTGCATGGTTCAAAATCTAGAAAAGAGTGTGCCAGGGATGCATTCTGCCTCCATACCTTTTCAATCTACATGCAGAATAGAATATTCAGGAAGCTAGGCTTTATGAGAAGGAATGTGACATCAGGATTGGAGGAAGACTCATCAATAACCTACATTATGTAGATGACACAACCTTGCTTGCTGAAAGTGAGGAGAACTTGAAGTGCTTTCTGCAGAAGGTCAAAGACTCTAGTCTTCAATATGGATTGAAGTTTAACATCGAGAAGACAAAGATTCTCACCACTGGGCCAATTAGCAGCACCATGATAGATGGAGAAAGTTTTGAGGTTGTTAACAACTATAGATTGCTCAGCTTCACAAACAGTACTTTTGGCACCAGCAGTCAGGAAATCAAAAGACAAATTGCATTGGGAAAATCTGCTGTCAGGGACTTTTTGAGAGTACTGAAAAACAATGATGTCAGTCTAGAGATGATGTCAGTCTAGGTGTGCCTAATCCAATCCACGGTCTTTGCAATTACTTAGTATGCATCAAAGAGCTGAACAATGACTAAGGATGACAGAAGCCTTCAAATTGTGGTGCTGGAGAAGAGTCTTGAATATACCATGGACTTTCAAGAAAACAGGTCTGTCTTGGAGAGGGTAAACGAAGGTTCTCCTTAAAGGCTAGGATTTTGAAGCTCCATTTCACATAATTTGGGCACATGGCCAGGAGAGATGGGTCCTTGGAGAGGGACACCACACTTGCAAGAGTGAAGGAGGAGAAGAAGGAGAAGAAGCTGAGGAGAAGAAGATCCTGGATGAGATGAATTGATGCAGTAACTGGGGCAATGGGAGTTGGTGTGTTGGAATTAGTGAGACTGGCTCAGGACAGGGAGGGTTCAGAGCTGCAGTACATTGGGTCGCTATGGGTCACAGACCACTTGATGGCCTATAACAACAACCACCACAATATCTAAAACATGCCCACACATTTATGAAAATAATATATAAGAGGAGAAGGTGGGTTTGCACAGTTGTTAAAAAACCATATAATACAGAAATAATTGGAGTAAAAATATTGCTCTAAACATAATATTTTTGTGTTTACTAAAGTATATGAGAATAAGTTGCACATATACTTACTAAATATATATTTTTTTATGTATAGATATATTCTCTAACATGAACACAATGAAATTATCAACTTTACTTTTATAATAGAAATTACTGTGATATAGAAAATACAACTTTGATACTCTTATGTTATTTCTGCTTTTATTTTTTTTCTACTGTCCCAGTAGTTTCTTTTTCTTCCAGTACAGGACCTCCTCTAGAAGTAGGTGTGGCTTTGCTTTTTCTCTTTAATCTCTGGAGCTTTCTCACAGCTTCTCTTTGTGTTTTATGGCACTGATATATTTTGAAGATAAAGTTGCCTCATGTAAAAGCAAATAGACATCTCCTCATTTTGCATTTGTTTCCTTGTAATTAGTTTTGGATTATGTATTCCTGACTAGAATACTATCTACATAGCTCAGGCAGTTATATCTGTATATACGCTGTCCACCTCTCCCTCATAATCATTGAGTAAAAGCTTTGTCATACTTCTCCATGAAGCAGTTAATATTTTTTTTTTCCTGTACAAACTAGTAAGGGAGCTTTGGTTGCTTGGTTGTAAGGAGTAGTAGCACTGACGACCCTAAGAAATGTGGTTCAATCTGGTAGCTGCTCCACAGGAGAAGGATGGGCAATCTCTTCCTGTGTAATTAACTGCCTCTGAAAACCTACTGGAGGTCTGCTACTGGTCAGTTCCAATCTAGTGGTACACAACAACAAAAAGCTAGTAAGTAGTCTGTAGAAGGACATTTTAAAGCTATGGAAATACTCTGCTTCTCATTAGAATTTCTCTTTAAATTCAGCCATCTGTCTTGGCTTCTTTGGACTGCTGTTAACGAAATACCACAAAGTATTTAGGGACAGAGATCTGTGTTGGCTTCTGAGGACTCTGAGAGAGGAACTGTTTCTTAGCTTCTGGTGACTTCCAGCAATCCTTGTCATTCCTTGGCATGCATCTGTCTGTGATCACACAGTCATCCTTTCTTTGTCTGTCTATGTTTGTTCTCCTTTTTTACAAGATACTGATCAGTTGGAATTAGGACTCAGCCTATGTGATCTCATGGCCGCTGATAAATTAAAAAACCCTATTTCCAAAAAATAAAAACAAAACAAAACAACCCTATTTCCAAACAGGGTCAAACATACACACATATACATTATTACTCCAACATATCTTTTAAAGGAGGACAAATCAATCCATAATAGTAATATTTCTATTGTTTACATTGTATCTCAGTTGTTCAGACATTAGGTTTTTAAAAAAAATTTTTACTAGTTTATTTACAAAATTTGAATACATTGTTTTCAAGAATAAATTCTTTCAATTTCCCACACCTCCACATGTAAAAACCTATGATTAATCCCCCATTCCCTGTGCACATCCTCATCCCTCTGCTTCCAACCTCTCCCAACCCCTCTTGGATCCTTATACTCATTCTACAATAATAGTTTTATACAATATATATCCTTGCGGGACAGAGTTAGTTCACTCAGCACAATGCTCTCCAGGCCCTCCCAAGTTAGGTAATAATTTACTAAGTCATTGCTTCTGCGTGCTGCATAGTATTTCATTGTGTGAATGTATCATAATTTCTCAATCCATTTGCTTGTGGTTGGACATTTGGGCTGTTTCCACGTTCTTGTGATGGTGAATAATGCTGCTATGAACACTGGTGTACAAATCTCTGTTTGTGCCTCAGTTCTCAATTTCCCAGGGTATATTCCAAGCAGTGGAATAGCTGAGTCATGTGGAATTTCTATGTCCAGCTTTTTGAGTAAGTACTAAACTGCCTTCCAGAAGATTGTACCATTTTACAATCCCACCAACAACGTATAAGAGTTTCTTTCTCACCACATCTCCAACATTTATTACTTGCTGCCCTGTTAAACTTTCACACTGTTACTGGAGTGAGATTGTACTTCATTGTGGTGCAGAAAGCTGAAACAGGATCCACATCTCACACCATACGCAAAAATCAACTCAAAGTGGATCAGAGAGCTGGGAGTAAAGACTCAAACAGTAATGTTTATAAGAAAAATCTGGGGTCAGGCTTAGAAGTGCTAGTCTATGGTATAAAGAGACTGCCAGATACACCCAGATATGCACAATCTGAAGAGGATAAAATTGATGCATGAGACATTCAAAAGATTAAATCCATGTGTGTATCAAAAACTTTTTCCAACAGGGTGAGAAGAAAACCTACAGACTGGGAACAAGCATTTGGTAATACCATCTCAGACAAGAGTCTTATAACAAAAGTTTACAGAATACTCCTGGGCCTCCACAAGAAAAAGTCTGATAACCCAATTACAAAATTGGCAAAAGACATGCACAGAATTTTTACAGAGAAAAAATATTCAATTGGCAGACACATGAAGAAATGCTCCAAATCACTGGCAGTAAGAGAGATGCAAATCAGACATTAATTTTTTATCAGTGAATCTTAGGCTTTCTTTAGTTTCATATTGTTCATATTGTTTGTATGACTTGTGTCTGCTATAAACTCTCATTTGGCCCACAGTGATTATATGAAGCCTGGTGGGATTTTGTGATATAAAAATTGTGTTAAATAATGTAAGTAAGTTTGTTACCACTTAGTACCACATTTAGTGATGGAAGTGCTAATATCGCCTTCTGCACTACCTTTTCTCTGCAAACAGGGAGATCTTTTGGGGTAGTCCATAGCCGCTGTCCTGGAGAAAGTTGGACAGCCTTTCCCTGTGTGATTAGACCCTAAGAAAATCTGCTTAGGGGATCAGCTATGAGTTGGTTCTAACTTGATGGTAATGAGTACTGAACTTGATTTTCTGCAAAATTCCTAGTTCTGATATGTGTTTTAAAAATCACAATCCTAAATGGTGAAGCGTGGAAACAATTGAACCAACTCTCTGTCCAGCGTTGGCTACATTGGGCGCAATAGGCTTCCCCAGAGCTAAGCTTTTCTGGGCCAGATTCACAGAACTGTCTCACCTGGATTTGTTACATCTAGCTATTCCTTTGTCTCCAACGATAGAGTCCAATGTGGTTTTAATCTCTGTTATGCACATTCTTTATGAATGAATCCCAGGCACATAAAGCTTACATAGACACATTTTGCAATGAGATAGTAATGCCTCAGTGTGCAGGGACCACATTCTCAGTGTGATCTTAAGGTACACATTTGGTGCGGCTTTAAAATTGTGTACTTATCTGGCATTGTGGATGGAGATTTCTATTTTTATTCTTTAACATAAACCACAACAGTCTATTACAGGCAGAGAAAATGGAAACTTGGAGAAGCATGTTGGCAATGATTTGAATATCTGCCCCCTCCCCCGATTCTCACCTGTATTTCATGACACAAAATTAATGAGAATTTTACGTTGGCAAAATCTTCCTACTAAATGATGCTTGCAAATAACACATTCATCAATTAGCATTTGAGAATTTGAATAAACTCTTTTGCAAGTAATTTCAATTTAGTAGCTGTTAAAGAGTGTGCTTTGAAAGGAAAAAAAAATGTGTTTTGGCACTAAGTGCTCTGAGCTCCCTATTCAGTTTGTCAATGTCTATGCAAATCATAATGAGGCTTTCAGTATACAGAGGCCCCCTTTTGAGCCCAGCACATACTATTATATGTTGCACAAAACAATGTACGTTGTCATAAATTGTTAATAGAATCTAAAAGTCAGAGCGACATTCTTAAAGTATTTAATACTGCTTTAATTGGCTTTTTACTTGAATTACCTCCTTTGTTTCCACATGCTAAAGCATAAAACTTTGTCCCATTGTGGTATTCACGCATGAGTCTCATCTAACTGCATTGACTTGATTACTCATATTCTTTGGTGATTATTTCCTGTGATTTGGCTAATTTTTTTTTCCTAGCCACTTATAGTATGTCTGAATCTCATTTGTCAATAACCTCTGGCTATCTCCGAGGTACCTCAGCTTATCCTGACTCATCCCTGCACTTCAGATGAAGATTCTGATCTCCTATCTCAAGACCCAAAAGACTCCAGGATGAAAAATGGAGCTATTGTTGGCAACTGGTCCTTTTCAGACTCTTTGAATAATGTCTTTACTCACCTTCCTTTTCAACTAGAAGAACTTTTTAATACTTTCACTATTTTAAAAAATGGATATTGGTTTGCAAACAAAATTCATATACATTGTGTTTCACACTTTGCTTCATTAACATTGTGTTTCATACAATTATTTCCATACATTGTGCTGATAAAGTTCCTCAACACTGAACTATGCCTACCTTATTCCGTTTCTTCAAGTCCCTGCCAAATCTTTCCAATTTCCTTTACCCCCTCCCTCTATCCATCAAATTGTGTGGCCCAGTGATATCTGCTTCTGATCACTCTTACATCTCTCCTCCTTTTCCTTCTCCCCTCCGACCACCATAACATATTAAATAGTTATCCTTCTATTTGTACAATAATATTTATTTGGTATTTGTCCTTATGAGACAGAATTAGTTCACTTAGCATAATGCTCTCCAGTTTCTCCCAATAATATTTTTTTAAAATCATTGCTCCTGCATGCTGCATTTTATTCCATTGTATGAATGTACCACAGTTTCTCAATCTATTTAATTGTAGTTGGACATTTGGGCTGTTTCCATGTTCTTGGGATCACAACTAATACTGCCATGAACATTGGTTTAAAATCTCCATTTCTGTCTCAGTTCTAATTGCTTTAGGGGTAAATTCCTAGCTGTGGACTAGCTGGATCATATAAAATTTCTATGGTCAGGTTTTTGTTTGTTTGTTTGTTTAGGAAATGCCAAACTGCCTTTCAGAGTTGCTGTACTGTTTTACAACCCCACCAACAGTTTATGAGAGTTCAAATCTCTCCATATCCTTTCCAACATTTACTGCTTTCTATACTGTTAAATTTTGACATTTCTACTGGAGTAAGAGGGTATCTTATTGTAGCTTCAATTTGCATCTCTCTACTGCCAGTGATTTTGAGCATTTATTCATATTTCTGTTGGCACTCTGTCTTCCTCTGTGAAAAGTCTTTCCTCATCTTTTTCTCATTTTGTAGTTTGGCTATCTGTCTTTTTCTTGTGGAGACCCTGTAGTATTCTGTAAATTTTTGCTATTAAACCCTTGTCTGAAATAGTATCACCAAAATTTTTTCCCCAGTCAGGAGGTTTTCTTTTTTACTGTACTGGAAAAATTTTTGATGCACACAGGGATTTAATCTTTAGAAGTTTCTATTCACCAATTTTATCCTCTCCTTGTTGTGCATTTCTAGCTATATTTGCCAGCCTCTTTTTCAAGTCCATAGGCCAGGGCTTCTAAACTTGTCCCATTTTGTCTCTTATGATCATTATAGTTTTGGGCTTTACACCTAGGTCTCTGATGTACCTTGGTTAATTTTTGTGTATAGTATGAGATGTGAATCCTGCTTCAGCTTTGTGCAGGTGGCAGTCATACAAGAACTTAAAAATAATCACAAGACAGGGTACAGCCAACATAGTTTTAGAAATAAAAGGAATACTTGAAAAATGAAATCCAGAATATTAAGACAGAAATGGCAGAAGTACTCAACACACTGGGACAAAAATGTAGAACAGAAGAGATGGAACAGAGGGTCAGTGAGCTGGAAGACAAAAAACCTCAATGGAAACATACTAGAAGAAAAATCAAAGAGGAGATGTAAAGAAAAGAAAGAAAATATTAGAATCATGTGGGATGAAATTAAAAGGATAGCGTATGTATGATTAGAATTTCAGAATATGAAGATAGGGAAAACACTGAGAATATTGTAGAAGAGATACCATAAGAAAACTTCTCAGATATTTAGAAGAACAGAGAAATCCACATTTAAGATACTCAGTAAACACCAAGTGGACGGGATGACCCCACCCCGCCAAAAAAACCCAACAAACCCACACAAAACAATAGCAAGACATGTCATAGTCAAATTATAAAAAAAAAAAGATAAGGATAGAATACTAAAAGCATGAGAAAACAGTCACCTATAAAGGAGAAACAATGAGACTATATTCTGATTGCTATAGAGAAACAATGTGAGCAAGAAGATCATGGGATGGTTTATACAGAAAGTCAAAAGACAATTGCCAACCGAGGATCCTCTACCCAACAATGATGTTCATCAAAAATGAAGGAGAAATTTGGGAGGGATTGGAGTGCCTTATACTGAGTGAACTAACTCTGTCCAGTAAGGACAAATACTGTATAAAACCATTATTGTAGAATGGATATGAGGATCCAAGGGGGAAGGTGGGGAGTTTAATCATAGGGTCACAAAATTTGATGTTTGGACACGGTGAAGGAAATCAGAAAGATCCAGTGTGAAAAACAATGTATTAGAACTTTGTAAATAAACCAGTATAAAATTAAAAAAGGTGAAAAAACTCCCCATAATGCGTGAGAATGATTGTATGAAACATAATGCGAATGAAGAATAGTGTGAAACACAATGTGTATAAACATTGTAAGCAAACCAATAAAAAATGTAGAATAGAATGTATATGAATGATTGTATCAAATGCAATGGGAGTGAAAGATTGTATAAAAAACAATGTATAGCGCAAGCAGGGCGACAGGGCGACATAGCGCAGTAAGTCTTATTTACTGAGGACTGGTGACTTGGTAGCTTATTATCTGGGAACAGACTGCAACCCCTAACTCCCAGCACTGCCCAAGCCCTGCACCCCCCATCCCTGCCACAGCACCGTGTCCAGGGACACCACCCCACCACCATCCCACACCCCCACACTTTTGGCACACCCTGGTGGCCTTGCCACAAACCTGCACCGCCTGGCAGTGCTCCAGAGCCACTAGAGACTCCTTCACACAACACAGCAACAGCCATGGACAATATGATTCTGAGTCAGCACACAAAGGCACACCATGGAGACAGCCATCATCTGAAACCACCAATCAAGCTGCTGTGGGACTGATCTGCCACGAGAAAGGCTGGTAGGATCCTAACTAGGTTTTCTTGGGCAACACCTATTGTCTGGGAGAGTTCCCAAGGTTGAGCCCACTGGTGGGAATTTGGCTGAGCTCTCTCAGGGCACGCCAACTGCCCAGGAAAGAGCGGGCCAGTGATAATTTGGCAGAACTTTTGTGGACACTGCAGACCAGCCAGAGGCGAGTGGGTTGGTGGAAATTTGACTTTGTCTTGTTGAGTCCTCTTGACCCAGGAGCCTTCCTGGGCAGGGGTCATGGTGCAAGGGCAACTGCGTGAGCACCACTGGACAGGAACCAGTGAATGAAAACCACTGGGTGGGGGACGGACAGCTGGAATTTGAATAGGGACCCTCGTTGTAAGCACACCCAGACAACTGAGGCCTGAGTGAGGTCCCCCAAGT
>NW_006399874.1:1479442-1498590 GCF_000299155.1 Elephantulus edwardii
TATATTATTATTATTTATTGTTGTTGTTGTTATGTGCTATCTAGTCACCTGAGACTCATAGCGACCCTGTGTACAATAGCCCTAAACCCTGCTCTATACTGTGCCAATCTCACGGTCTCTGACACACCTACCCCTATTACCCCAGTCAATGAATCAGTCCACGTCATAGAGGGTCTTCCTCTCCTTCGCTGTCCCTCCACCTTCCCAAGCATGACGTCCTTCTCCAAGGACTGATCCCTCTTTGCAACATGTCAAAAGTATGTCAGATAAAGCCTCAGAATCCTTGCATCCAAGAAGCAACCTGGTTTAACCCTCTCTCAAATGAAGCTATTCGTTTTCTTAGCAGGCCATGGTGTATTCAACACTATTCTCCAACACCACAGCTCAAAGGCACGAATTCTCCTTCTATCCTCCCTAGTCATTGTCCAGCTCTCTGGCCTGTATCAGGCACATGCTAGTCTGAAAAGTAACACCATTGCTCTTCAGTTCTTTGGAGAGGTCCCTAACAGCAGACTTTCCCATCACAATTCGTCTTTTAATTTTCTGGCTGCGGGTGCCAAGAGTGTTGTTGGCTGTGGAGCCAAGCAAACTAAAGCTGTTAACAACCTCAATCTCTTAACCATCCATCGTGATGCTGCCAATTGACCCAGTGGTGAGAATCTTTGTCTTCTTGATATTAAGCACCTATCCATATCGAAGGCTGCAGTCCTTGACCTTCTGCAGTAAACACTTCAGGTCCTCCTCATTTTCAGCAAGCAAGGTTGTGGCATCTGCATAACACAGATTATTGATGAATATTCCACCAATCCTGATGCCACACTTCTTTATCTTCATACAACTCAGCCTCTTGTGTAATCTGTTCTGCATATAGGTTGAAAAGGTATGGAGATAGGACACATCCCTAGCATACAGCTGAAGTGTTTGGAATCACAGAAGCCCATAAAGCTTGAGATATAAGCTATCAGATCAAGGGCTGGACAATGGGAGATAGGTGTTGAAGGGAGTGGCTGGGAGCAGAAGGTGATGCTGGTGGATAGTGGAACAGGGAAATAAGTGGGTCAAGACACTTGTGTCAAGGGCGGGAACAACACTGAAAATAATGGCTAATTCCATAATTGGGGAAATATCTTTCATCTGTTTTATTCTGTCAAATCCTTGTCTGTCAGATACTTCTCTAAATCTGAGCATTCAAATTAAAACAGACTAGAAAGCAGGATTCACCGCCCGCTTCCGAAATAGCAGTCCTCTGAAGACCCTATCTACAACAGAACATATATATTATTATTTAGCATATATTAATTTAAGAAGTTGAATAATGAATAAGGGCGACAGAAGAAGAATTGTTGCCTTTGAACTGTGGTATTGGAGAAGAATACTGACTATTCTGTGAACTGTCAAAAGAAAAAAAAACCCAGATTTTTATTGGAGAAGGTACAGTCAGAGTTTTCCTTGGAGGCAAAGATGATAAAGCTTCATTTCATGTACTTTAATCCAACCACTTCACACATCAGCCTCCATGAGCATATTGCTAGAAGAGGTTATGCCTTGGATAGGGACATCATGCTTGGAAAGGTGGAGGAGGGACAGTCTGTGTACATTGTAATATCGTTGGCCTACAGAGACAATTTTACCACCCCATGCCAATTTAGATGCTTCTTATTTTCTATTCTTTTCTTATTTACCCTTGCAAGTATTTCAAATAGGAATGGTGATTGTGAGAATATTGGTCTGTTTCCTGTTCACATGGTAATATCTTCAATCTTTTTCTTTTGAAAATGATGTTGGCTCTTGGTTTTGCATATGTGTTTTTCATTATGCTGAGGAAATTCCCTTCTATTTCTATTTTGTTGAGTGTTTTCATGAGGAAGGGGAGTTGAATTTTTCCAAAGGCATTTTTCCCCTTCAACTGATATGATCATGTAGTTCTTGCTTATTTATCTATTAATTTGATTAATTTCATAGATTATTTTTCTTATGTTGGACTTTCATAACCTACTGCAGAGGCTGACCATATTGCTGTTTCAGGTCACCTTGCAACCTTCACCTTGTTCACTTAGATCTATCTTTCTGAGAACTAATAACCCCTTTGACTATCCATCTCCTAGTGAGTAAGGAGTTGAGCTGTCAACCCAAAGCTGGAGGTTTGAATCCACCAGCTGCTCTGAGAGAGAAATATGGGCGATCTACTCTCATGGTGTTTACAGCCTCTGAAAACCTACAGAAGAGTCAGTTATGTATCTATTCCAACTTCACAGCAATGAATGGATGAGGCCTTTTACAATTGTGTAAGGACTAGTTTCTATAATGACCTACTTGATCCCGTAACAGTGATAGCAGATCTGCTTCCCCAATTGAAGATAGATTGATAGGCATGTGATTTTATCCATTTCCCCCCCACAGAACAGCTAGATTAAAAATCTTTATAAAGAGAGAGACTCAACTCACCCCTTTTTTCACTAATTGTTGTATTTACCGCTTTTCTTTCAGAACCCACACTTTTAGAATTCATAATTTTATCTCCTGCATCCTCCTTGTTCTGTGATATGCACCAATATATAATAGAGTGCCGGTAAATTATTTGACATTTCAAAGAAGGGATAATATTAGCACAATAAGTGAATTATCTGGGAACTGAACCAAGAATTTCCACATGAAAGGTAATCATTCTATCGTTGAACCACTGAGTCTCCCATTAGCACACAATACTCAGTGGAAAAGGCTGGGGAATGAATTTGTAATAACACATTGCCCTTTGATGTAGGAACATTTTTGTTCAGTAGTAAGGGATTATTCTTTTAATGTGGCTGATTGTTGTTGTGATTGATGAACATGAAGCCGTTTAAAAAAAAATGCTAACAATGATTCTGATTACAGCTCTTTGTGAATAGTAGAGAATCTGAGAAAAAAATTGAAAATTGAAAAAAATGAATTTGATGCTAAAAGAGAAACTGATTACAGACATTTATAGCCATGACTTATTTTTCAATTAGCATGTAGCACAATGGCATTAAATATAACACATTAATCTGTTTTATTTGATTGCAACAATCAGTTTTTTCCATAGACACCTGGCCATTAAATTGTGTTACTCAGGTGTATGTTTATCTGCAACAATCCTATTCCCACAAAGATAATACTAATATTCAGTGGCATATTCTATTTATTTGTACTTCCACCAACCTACACATCCAAACTCACACACCCTCAAAATACACATGCATATACATAAGTTGTTGTGTACCACTGAGTTGGAACTGATCTATGACTGACCCTCCAGTGAGTTTTCAGAGACAGGAATTGAAGGGAGACTAATTGAACTGTTTCAACTAACAAATGTAGCCCTGGACATGCTCACAAGTTTGTGCTAGGAAATTTGTAAGACTGTTACCTGACTATCTGACTGGAAGGGATCCATATTTGTTCCTATTCCCAAGAAATGGGTCCAACAGGATGGGCAATTATCAATGTCTTTAATATTGCATTCAAGCAAAATATTGGTGAAGATCATCCTCAAAGGGTTAGAACAGGTATATAGATAGAGAAGCGCCACAAGTTTAGGCTGGGTTTAAATGAGGCTGTGGCACATAGAGGGATGTCATTGTTGATGTCACATGGATCCTAAGCGAAAGCAGAGAATACCAGAAGAATATTTGTGCTTTATTGACTCTGCAAAAGCATTTGACTGTATGGATCACAACAAATTATGGATAGCATTGAAAAAAAGGAATGAACTCCAGAATGATTAATTATGTGAAATCTATACCTGGAACAAGAGACTATTGTCTGAACAAAGCAAGGGAACACTACATGGTTTAAAATCAGAAAATGTGTGTGTTGGGTTTGTAGTCTCTCTTCATACTTATTCAATCAATTAGCAAATTGAACTCTCAAAATGTGCCATAAGGATTAGAGGAAGATTCATTAATTATGTTATGGGGATGACACAACCATGCTTGCTGAAAGAGAGGAGTCCTTGAAGCTTGAAACACTTGCAGCAGATAAAAGACTATAGCTTTCAATATATCTCAATACCAATAAAACAAAAATCCTCACCATTGGCCTAATAAGCAACATTATTATAAATGGAGAAACGTTTGAAGCTGTCAACATTTTAATCTTCCTTGGATCCATAATCAACGCTCTTGGTACCACCAGTCAGGAGACCAGGAGATATATTGAATTGGGAAAGACTATAGACAGGAATCTTTCCAAATTACTGAGTAGCAATGGTGTCAGTTTGAGGACTAAGGTGCACCTGATTCAGGCTTTGATATTTTCAGTCACTTATTATGTATCTGAGAGATAGACAGTGAATAAGGATGATAGAAGAAAAATTGATTCTTTTGAACTGTGGTATTGGTGAAGAGTACTGAATATCCCATGGATTGCTGTAAGAACAAACAGATTGTCTTGGACATAGTACACCCAGAATTCCCCTTAGAGGTCAAGATGACATAGCTTAGTGTCATATCCTTTGACTTGTCGTTAAAAGAGGCTATTGAAGAACAGCATGCTTGGAAAGGTGGAAAGTTGACACAGCAATTGCTGCAATGGGCTCAAGTGTGTCAGAAATATTTTTTTTTTTCTCAAG
This sequence comes from Elephantulus edwardii, assembly GCF_000299155.1. Taxonomy (NCBI): domain Eukaryota; kingdom Metazoa; phylum Chordata; class Mammalia; order Macroscelidea; family Macroscelididae; genus Elephantulus; species Elephantulus edwardii. Next base: position 1,484,034 of record NW_006399874.1, read on the forward strand.
AAAATCAGACAAGAGCAAACAGGATGTTGCAAGTCCTGTTCACGAGGAGACGTTAATCACAACTCATGTATGCTCCAATCATCATATTATCTCTGTTCTCCATAAGGAGGAACAGGTAAGGATTAACCTTACTGACGATGTGTGTCAGAAATATTGATGATGGAACTAGATAGGATAGGGTTCATATCTGATGTTTATAGGGTCATTTCTGAGTCATACTGGATTCAATGGCATCTAACTACAACTACAACAACAGCAATAAACCATACAGGAGGAGATTTCCCAAGTTTCCCGGCATAGCAGCTTGGGGATTCAAACTATGCATTTTTTGAATTAGTAGGGTGATTCCTTATTACTAAGCCACCAGAGCTCCCTACATGTGTATAGATGTGTGTGTGTGTGTGTGTGTGTGTGTGTGTGTGTGTGTATAAGTAAATCTATATCTCTAGTGGCTTAATCTAGGCCATGGTCTTCACAGAAAGCTGGACAATGTCTATGGATAATAGAAGAAGAATCAATGCCTTTGAGTTGTGGTTCTAAAGAATCTTGAACATTCCATGGATTGCCAAGAAAACAAATAAGTCTGTCTTGGAGAGGGTGAAACCAAGTTTCTCCTCAGAGTTTAGGATTTTGAAGCTCCATCTCACTGGCCAGGAGGATCTGGTCCTTTGGAGAAGGATATCATGCTCAGAAGGGTGAAGGGACAGCACAGGAGAGAAATACCCTGGATGAGATGGAGTGATACAGTAAATGGGGCAGTAGGAGTAGGTATGTCAGAGTCAGTGAAACTGGCTCTGGATAGGACAGGCTTCAGAGCTATTGTAAATACGGTCCTTACGAGTTACAGGCAACTCAATGGCACCTAACAAAAAGAAGAAAAAGAAATGGCTTAATGGTAGTAATTTACTTACCTACACATACCATTGAGTCAGAACCAATCCATAGTTGACCCTTCAGCAGGTTTTGAGAGGCAGGAACTCACACTTGAGGAAGTTACACAACTCCCAAAGGGCAGCTGGTAGATTCTGGTGGATTTGGACTGCATGCCTTTAGGATTGCAGTGCAGATTCTTACCACTAGGCCACTAGTTTCCCCTTGTCTTTCAGGTAACTGAGTTTATTAGAAAGAAGAATTAAAGCAGACAACACAAGGTGTTTTGGCAACACAATCCTCGGTCTTCACTGAGGAAAACAAGGTGGCATAATTTAGTTTTTTCCCTTAGTGCTAATAAAGCTTTACAGATTCAGCAGTTCTTTGGAGAGAGGTAGAGTTTTCTAGGAAAGATAGAGTTTTCTAGGAAAGGCAGGGCTATGGAAACGGTGTTGTTATTAGATGTTGTCGAGTTAAGTACTACTCATAGTGACCATATGAACAACAGATCTGAACTCTGTTCTAGTCTGTGCCAGCCTCATAATTTCTGACATACATTTCTGCAGTCACTGGGCCAATCCACCAGGCTGAGGAACTTCCTCTGCTTTGCCACCCTTCCACCTTTCCAAATATAATGTGTATCTTCAAGGAATAGCCTATCCTTATATGACCATAGTACATGAGATGAAGATTCACCATCTTTGCTTGCAAGGAGCAATCTGGCTTCACCTTCTCCAAGACATAACTGTTTGTTCTTTTCACAGTCCTTGAGAAATCCAGTACCCTCCAATACCACAACTCAAAGGCACTAATCTTTCTTCTGCATTATATACTCATTGTCTAGCTCTCAGATGCATAACAAGTGATTGAAGAGACTATGGTCTGAATCAGGAGTACCTTAGTCTTCAAACTAACATCATTGCTCCTCAGTAATTTGGAGATTTCTCTGACTGTAGACTTACCCAGTGCAGTGTATCTCCTAACTGCTGGTACTAAATATATTGATTGTGGATCCAGGTAAGATGAAGTGGTTGACAGTCTCAATCTTTTCTCCATCTATAACACTGTCACCTATTGGCCCAGTGGTAAGAATTTTTGTTTTCGTAATGTTGAGAGAGGAAGACTTTCAATGAAATGGATTGATTTAGTAACGAGGATTATGAGGGAAGATATGTCAGAGACATCAAGATTCACACAGGGCAGAGCAAGTTTCAGAGCTATTGTACATAGGGTTGCTATGAGTTGCAAGCGACTTGATGGCACATAACAACAATGTTGAGATGCAATCCATATTTAAGTCTGCAGTGTTTGATCAGTAGTTTCAAGTCCTCTTCACTTTCAGCAAGGAAGGTTGTGTCATCTGCATACTGAAGCTTATGGAAATGAGGGTTATGTAAATAAGGGGTTATGGAAATGAGGTACTTGATTCCAAGATGGATTCCATCTGGAAGGCTCCTGGAATAGTGAGTATCACTTATTATGAAATGGTATGCATGTGTGTAGTCCCTGAAGACACCCATTTGAGTTCTGTGCTGCCAGGTGGCTTACTTTTGCCTCTAGAGAAAGGTCATACAGAATCCAGAGGAAGGTGGAAAGCTCACACTTGAGGAATCTGTTGAAGCAAATTCTGTCTGGAGAAGAATTTAACAGAAACTAGGTGTTCTTTTGCAACAGGAAGTGGACATGTTTTACTAGGGAAAAACATCTGCCTTGTGATTTTGTGACTGAACACAAGAGACTCTCTCTGACACCTGGCTCTGAATGTCCGATTGTATGAGTGTGTCTATTCAGTTCCATCCTCACCATCTCTGATATAAGTGATTTCTGTTTCTGCAGTCACTGTGTTTATACATCTGGTTGAGTATCTTCCTCTCTTTTGCTGACCATTCACCTTTCCAAGAACAATATCACTTTCCAAGGAATAGCTTCTCCTAGGTATGTGAGGCAGAGATCTGTCATCTTTGCCCCCGAGGAGCACTCTGGCTGTACTTGGCTCCAAACATGCTCTTTGTTCTTTGGCAGTTCGTAGGATGTTCGGTACTCTTCTCCAATACCTCAGTTCAAAGGCATCAATTCTTTCACTGTCCAATGCTCACTTTCACAGCTATTGATTGAAAATACCATGGCCTGAATCAGGCATACGTTAGTGTTCAAACTGACATCAGTGTTGTTAGGTGCCTTCAAGTTGAGTATTACTCATAGCTCCCTCAGCTGCAATCCTTAAAGCATGTGGTTGGGGGCCACCAGAGAGAAGATAGGCGATCTTCTTCCATGTGATTAACTGCCTCTGAAAACCTGCTGGAGGGTCTGTTATGGGTTGGTTCTGACTCAATAGTACACAACAACAACAACAACAACAACAACAACATAGCTACTCTATGAAAGCCATCCTAAAATCTCCTCTATCCTGTATCATCCTTATTGTCTCTACAGCCCATTGCTGAAGTCACAGGGTCAATTCGTCACATTGGAGGTCTTCCTCTCCTTCTCTTGACCCTCCATGTTTCCAAGCATGACATCCCTTTCCAAGGAATAGCTCCAACTAAACACATGTCCAAATTTTGAAAGACAAAGCTTTGTAATCCTTGCCTCCAAGCAACACTCTGGCTATACTTTCTCCACAACAGATTTTTTTTGTTCTTTTGGCAGTCCATGGGATAGTCAGTACTCTTCTCTAGCACCACAACTCAAAGTCATCAATTCTTCTGTCAATTCTTCATTCATTGTCCAGCTCTCTGATGCACAGGAGGTGACTGAGAAGATCATGGACTAAGTCACACCTTAGTCTTCAATTGACATCATTCCTCCTCAGTAACTTGAAGAGGTCCCTGATACCAGGCTTATCCAATGCAATAAGTCTTCTGAAATCCTGATTTTTGGCACCAAGTGTGTTGATTGTGGATCTATGCAAGATACAGTTATTGACCGTTATGATCTTTTCTCCATATGTCATGATGTTTCTTATCAGTCCATTAGTGAGAACCTTTTTCTTCTTGATACTGAGATTCAATTAATAGTGAAGGCTGTGATCTTTAATTTTCTGAAGCTAGTGTTCCAAGTTCTCACTTTCAGCAGCTAGGTTGTGTCATCTGAATAACACAGTTTGTTATTAACTTTTCTTTCAATTCTGATCCCACATTCTTCTTCGTGGAGTCCAGCTTCTCAAATTATTTGCATAGTGTGAGGAATGAATAGGTATTGGGAGAATACACAACCTTGATGTACTCCTTTCCTTGTTTTAAACTAAGCAGTGTTCCTTGCTCTCTTTGGATAACAACTTCTTGGTCTAAATATAGATTTTGTATGAGCATAATTAATTGTCTCTCATTCTCTCTCTTCTCAATGTTAGCCATAATTTGTTATGATCTGCCCAGACAGATGCCTTTGCATATAGTCAATAAAACATATGAAGACATTCTTCTGATAGTCTCTGCTTTTAGCCAAGTTACATCTGACGTCAGCAATGATACCTCTTGTGCTATGTCCTCTGCTAAATCTTGCTTGAACTTATGGTAGTTCTGGGTCTATTTACGGTTCTAACATTTTAAAATACTTTTTAGCACTATTTTGTTTGTATGTGATATTAATGATTGCTTGCTAATTTCTATGTTCTGTTGGAACGCCTTTCTTGGGAATGGGGAAAAAATATGGATATCTTCCAACGGTTGCCCAGGCAGCTATCCTCCAAATTTCCTGGCTCAGACAGACTGGTAAGCACATTCAGGGCTCAATCTATTATTTGGATCATGGTATCCCATAAATTCCTGGGACCTTATTTTTTTGTCAATTCTTTCAAAGTAGTTTGAATTTCTTCCTTCATTACTATTGACTCCTGTTCATATGGTAGTTTCTGAAATTTTTCGGTGTCAACCAATTCTTTTTGATACAGTGACTCTGTGTATTCCTTCTATCTTTTGTGTGTGTGTGTGTGTGTGTGTGTGTGTGTGTGTGTGTGAAATGCATGAATAGTAGAAAGGTGTTTTATTGATTATGTAAAAGCATTTGCCTGTCTGAATGATAACAAATTATGGCTAACACTGAACATTTGTATAACTTTCATCATTTCTTCAAGTTCATAGCGTTTCTGGAGGCAAGCTATATTGGAAGTGGATGACACTTCCTGCTTCCAAGCTTATTTTAATCTGGGAGCTCCACCAAACACTGTCCACCGAGGATAACCATTATCACATTTGACAATTCAGTGTCACAGTGTTTAGCATCACAGCAACGAATTACCTCTGTACAGCAAATTGACAGACCAGTGCTACACCACTTAGAAGAATGTTTAGCCAAAAACAATTAAAACCAGGCCTGAGGGCCATAGATTAAAATTACCCACCTTTGGCTTGGTAGCATAACTTTCTATCCATGAGGCCAATAGAGCTCTGTCTATGTTGTTGTTATTGTTGGGTAGTATAACTAGAGTAATGAAAATAGGACAAACAGAGAAGTAAAAGAATGTTGACACATTTAATGTAACTATTGTCACTGAATAATTTGTGCAGAAATTGTCAAATGGGAACCTAAATTCTTGTATAAACGTCCTCTAAAAATTCAGTAAAATATTTTTTTTAAAGGCTGAAAAGTTGAACTCTCTGGAGTACAGTTCCACTCTGGCAGATCTGAAGTCACCTTTAGTCAGGATGGACTCCACAGTAATCGAACCTGAACCTGAGCCTGGACCTGGATCTTCACTCAACTTACAAGGTGCCTTACAAAAAGTTCTTTATGCTTTTTCTTTCTTCCCATTAGAACACTAGCTTGTATTTACAGTAAAAACACAACAAGACAAAACTCTGAAAGAAGAATAAAGTGAAAATCAAAAAAGAACAGAAAACAACAAAAGCCAATTTTTGTTAAAAAAATTATTTTAATAAAAGTTTACAGAGACTTGGGTTTCCAATCATGCACTTTTGCACACTTTCCTCCTTGTCCATCCCTCCTCCCCAGGTTCACTTTTCTCTTTGAAAAGTAAAAACAAAAATATTTCATTGTTATACAATTTCCCCCTTTCCCCTGCCCCACTCCACTCCACTACGCAGTTTTCATTCTGGACTCTTGTCATGACAATAATACCTAATCATATATTCCTCCTAAACAGTTTTCTCCCTCATCTGTTTTAATGCACTGTACATTTTTTATTCCCTCTCAGTTTCCTCCCAACTCTGATGTCAGTCCAGCTTTACAACAGTGGCACTCTGCAGTATTTGTTCCTTTGTGACTGAGATATTTCACTCAGCACAATCAAAGACCAAGCTTTATGTGGTAATTTTAAAATTCTGTATAACTTGATAAGTACATTAACTGTATTGTATTGCTCAGCCTATTATTCTAATTTGTGCCTCAATGAACTGATCAAATTTGAATTAATATTTAGAATAATAAATTAGAGTGATAGAAATATAATGAAACTTAGAGTGTAAATTTTGTCTGCTGCCAATGTTATAGTTGAGTTATGACATTAATATGTCTGAATATCTTTAAAAGAATGTCTCATTCTCATTTTCTCTTACAATATTTGTTTTACAAAGGTGAGAACTCAACGAGTACAATTAAATCAATCTCAGTAGATGGATGTGGGAGACCTACTTTTGTTAGCAGAAGTGATTAAACAGACATGGGGACTCAGTTTCCTTGTTTACTGAATAATTGTACATCTGTCTCCAAACCAAATTTCAGGATCTAGATTCTTCCCAAACAATGCTCTCACTTTAACGTCAGACAAAATGCAAGCTTGAGATTTCTGCAAGTATTGTAATTTGGACCCTCTTGCAGTAAAAATCCAGCTCTTGCTTTTAGAAATATCAGCTCTGTTACTACAAGAAATAAAGTTTTCTTTCAAAGTACAATTAGAAATTTTGAGGTCTTTTATCCAAAGTTTCGAGCTATTAATTTAAATGTCTTAGTTTATCTCAATGTTTTACCACTTGGTCTAGCATAAATAGGATCAACCAATCAGCTTACCTATTCTTTTCATTTAGACAAAATTATATAAAAGTATCAAATATAGGATCACCAAGAGCCTTGCTTTTTCTCATTATTTGATTTATTGGAAGTGTTTTTTTGTGTGTGTGTGTGTGTATTAGGATTGATACTTCATTCATTGACTGAGTAGAACCTTTACTAATGGGGGCAGAGTCAGCAACTCCTTTAAGACTAGTCAGCCTTGAGCACAGTTTAGAAAACTCATTCTTAAACTCTTGTTTCTCTACAACAATTCTTGGTACCAAAGATGTAGGGAAGGGTATAAATCTTTAAATGAGTCCAGAATGGAGGCTGTATAGTGGAGTGGACTTGGGAGGAGGGATTGTGTAACAATGAAATAATTTTACTTTTCAAAGGGAAGAATGAACTGGAGGGGAGGGGACAGGGAGAAAAGCACAACAATGAATGAATGGATATCCAAAATCTCTGTAAATTTTCATTAAAATTAATAATAATAATTAAAAAAATGGCTCATCTACCACTGGTCTGATTGGCAGCATCATGATAGATGGTGAAGAGATTGAGATTGTTAACAGCTTTACTTTGCTTTGTCCACAACCAATACTCTTTGTACCAGCAGCCAAGAAATGAAAAGACAAATTGTACTGAGAAAGTCTGCTGTCAGGGATCTCTCCAAAAAATTGAAAAGCAATGATGTCAGTCTGGAAATTAAGGTGTGCCTGGCCTAGGCCATGGTCTTTGTGAAAGAGAATTGATACCTTTGAGCTGTGATGTTGGAGAAGAGTATTGAATATACCCTGGACTGCTAAGAGGAAAGGATTAAACTAGGCTGCTCCTTTGAGGCAAGGATTCTGAAGCATCGTCTGACGTACTTTGGACATGTTGCAAGGAGGGACGAGTCCTTGGAGAGGGACATCATGCTTGGGAGGGTGGAGGGACAGCACAGGAGATGAAGACCCTCAAAGAGATGGATTGATTCAGTGACTGGGAGGTAATGGGGATAGGTTTGTCAGAGTCAGTGCGATTGGCACAGGATAGAGCAGGATTTAGGGCTGTTGTACATAGGGTCACTATGAGTTGATGGTGACTTGATGGTACATAACAACAACAACTTGTTGTTCTTAGGGGCTGTGAAATCTACTACGATTCATAGCAGCCCTGTGAATAACAAAGCTGAACCTGACCCTAACTTGCGCCATCCTCACGATGTCTGATATGCTCAAGTTCATTGCTATCATCACTGTGCCAATCCACCTCATTGAGGGTCTTCCTCTCTTTCCCTGACCCTCCAACTTTCCCAGTATCTGAAAGTTGGATAGTGAATAAGGATGACAGCAGAACAATTGCCTTTGAACTCTAATGTTGGAAAAGAGTACTGATGGCCTCACAAACTGTCAAAAGAACAAGCAAGTCTGTCTTGGAGGAAATTCAGCCAGGATGCTTCTTAGAGGCAAGGAGGTGAAACTTCATCTCACATAATTTGGGTATGTTGTCAGAAGGCGACTATCATCAACACGAATGTGCTCATAGTGGCTGGCAAGTCTGAAGTCTGAAGGTCACATGGGAAGCTCAAGGTTTATCCTGACTCATACATCTAAAGGGGCAGGCAAACTCAAGATTGATGGGGGAAAGGACAGGCTTTAGAAGCTGATGAAACCAAGATCAAGAAGATTATGGCAGGCTCCTGGCAAGAATTCAAAGAACCAGAGGTCAGATGGTGATAAGAGAAATACAGGATCTTGATCAAGCCAGAAAGCTTTGCCAGCATGTTAATTTCTATCTGAAGCAGAGCATATCCCAACGACGCTTTCAACTAATTGACTATTGCTGAGCTCATCATAGAACTGCATACATTTCAGTGTTTCTCATCAGTGGAATGACTACATGATTTCTTAAAAAGCAGAGAATTACGGATTGCTAAATTGGCATAAAAATTCAACCATCACAGTTATGACCTGTTGGAAGCAGATCATTGGGCCTGACCCAAGGAGAACTCTGGGTGTGTTCACAAACTGTCAATATTTGGCCCAACATCTAGAAAAGATTGAAATAGTCCATGATTTCATCTTACTTAGATTCACAATCAACATTCTTGGTACCAGGAGTCAGGAAATCAGATGTATCTCACCAGGAAGGTTTGTAGAGACCTCTACAAGTTACTGAGGATGAATGATGTCAGGTTGTAGACTATGGTGTGCTTGATTGCAGCCATGGTCTTTTTAATCACTTGCTATTCATCTGAGAGCTAGACAATGGATAAAGGTGACAGAAGAAGAATGAAAGTCTTTGAGTTATAGTGCTGGAGTATTGAATATCCCATGGACTGCCAAAATTAACAAACAGATATGTCTTGGGCAAAGTGCAGGCAGAAAGTTCTTTGGAGGCAAAGATGACTAAGTTTAGTTTCACATACTTCGGGTATGTTGTTAAGAGAGGCTATTCCTTGGAAAGGGACGTCATGCTTGGAAAGGGGAGGGTACTCTAATGGAGGAAGACCCTCAATGAGATGGATTGACAGTGACAGCAGCAATGGGTATAAAACTTCAACCATCACAGTTATGACCTCAATGTCAGAAATGATAAAGGTTACATAAGATATGACAGGATTCAGATCTCTTGTTCATATGGTTGCTGTGAGCCTCACTCAACTTGACAGCACTTAACAACAATAACAACAAGAATTCCTGTGTCCTTAGTATTAGTAATTATTTTGCTGCTTTAGTTAGTTTATATTGCCTACAATTGAAAGTAAGTAAATAAGCTATTTCTGTTTGAGTTTTTTTTGAAAGTATTTGTAATCAACATGCATTGCTAATAGAATATTGAAAAACATGATGGCTAAAATATTTTTAAAAACACTAGTTGATCAAGACTCTTAACTGGGCACACTATTTGTAGCAAGTAAAAATTTCCATAGTTCTAGAATTATAGATAATTCTTTGTTTTGGAAAACTTTTGTAAAGCTTACTTATTTAATTTGCCTCTAAATGACACATTTGTTAGTTTAAACAAATATAATTCTATAAAATAGATAACAGGGAGGACTATCCACTAAGGCTATTTATCGCCATCCAATTCTTTTCACCTGAGCCATTGTCAAACCCAGGTCTCTGTGAAGCCAGAAAAAAAAAATTCTATTTTCTACAGATAAATACATTAATGACGGAGACAATTGCTCATAATGCATTGTTCAAGGAAAACGATAGGCTATGTAACAACAGGTCTAGCACAGTCCAAATTACATTAAACATTATAAATGTATGAAAAAGTCTGGAAATAAATATGTCTTCATTTCAACTGTGATCTATTTGCATGGTGACTTACAGATAGTTGAAAATTTCCTTTGTGTATTTTTTGTACTTTTCAAATTTTCTAGAGTTAATGTAGTTTCTAGAGTTAAACTTAGTAATAAAGTAACAATGAGCTGTATTTTTAACGGGAAAAAAATATTCCGAGTTACCCAAATGATATAATCAGACTTCTCGCCTGATTTTGTCAGGTGCAGACACTAAAGAAAGACAGGCGAGACAGAGCTTAGGCTGCCATTGGTGATTCTCCTGTGACATTCAAGCGCTCTTGTTGCACTGTCATCTACTGGATTCTGACTCAGAATGACTCTTTAGAACTCTTTAGAGCAGAGCCCCGTAGGGTTTCTGAGGCTGTAAATATAGAATCATATGCTCATATCTTCCTACTAATGAGTTCAATCCACTGACCTTTCCCATAGCAGTTGATCTCATTAGCAACTGTGCTACCAGCACTACTTCTTCTCTTCCTAAGCAACCATTTATTAGAAAGAAGTAAGCTGGGGTTTGTTCCTGATTTAGAGCTCAGAGAAGGTAATGTCTCACAGCTCCGGCTTAAGAGTCAATATTGTAAAAAAAAAAAAAGAGTCAGTATTGGTTTTGAATCCTGTGTAATGTGAATCCTATATGGCATCCACTTCCTAAACAACATGCCTCTGGAAACCTCTATGAACTTTGATAAATAGCGATAGTTATAGAAAGGTTTTAGGCCTTTTTTCAGAAGGTTGTTATGAGTTGTGCTTGGCACGATGGCAATCAACAACAACAACAATATATACTGAGTGAATTCACTCAGTCTCATAAGGACAAATGCTACATTATTATGTGGGAGGAGAACTAGCAGCTGTTGTTGTTAGACATTATCATGTTGAGTATGACTCATAGTGATCCTATGAACAAAAGATCTGAACCCTGTTCTGTCCTGCACCATCCTCACACTTCCTGACACACACGAGCCCATTGCAGCAGTCACCATGTCAATCCACCTGGTTGAAGGTGTTCTTCTCCTTTACCAACCTGACACCCTTCTAGCATCATGTCCTTCCCCCAAAGAATAGCCCCTCCTAGCAACATGCCAAAAGTATGTGATGTGAAGCCTCATCATTCTTGCCTCCAAAGAGCACTCCAGCTGCATACTCTTCAAGACATACCTGTTTGTTCTCTTGGCCATCTGTGGGATGTTCAGCGCTCTTCTCCAACACCACAGCTTAAAAGGCGTCAATTCTTTTCTGTCATCCTTATTCATTGTCCAGAGCTCAGATAGATGCATAGCAAGTAATCAGAAAGACTATGGCCTGAATCAGACACACCTTAGTCCTCAAACGGACAGAATTACTCCTCAATAATTTGGAGAGGTCCCTAATTGCAGATTTTCCCAGTGCAATGCATCTCCTTATATCTTGACTGCTGGTACCAAGGGTGTTAATTGTGGATCCAAGTAAGATGAAGCTGTTGACAGTTTCAAGCTCCATCCATCATGACACAGCCTAATAGTCCAATGATAGGAATCTTTGTTTTCTTACCGTTGAGATGCAATCCATCCTGAAGGCTACATTCCTTGATCTTCTGCAACAAGGGTTTCAAGGTTGTGTTCTCTGCATAATGCAGATTGAGTCTCCTTCTAATCCTGATACACACTCCTCCTCATAGAGTCCAGCTTCTCAGATAATTTGCTCAGCAAATAGATTGAACAGGTATGGAGAGAGAATAAAACACTGATAAACTCCCTTCCCAATTTCAAACCATGGAGTGTTCCCCTGCTCTGTTCGCACAACAGCCTCCTGGTCCAGGTATACGTTCCACATGAGCACAATTAAGTGCTCTGGGATTCCCATTCTTCTCAATGTCAGCCACAACTTGTTATGATCTACACAGTCAAATGCCTTTGTATAGTCAAGAAAGCACAAATTCACATAAAGCACATTCTTCTGGTATTCTTTACTTTCAACCATGATCCATCTGAGATCAATAATTATGTCCCTGGTGCCATAACTTCTTCTAAATCTTGCTTGATCTTATGGCAGTTCCCTATCTATGGACTGTTCTAGACATTTTTGAGTGATCTCCAGTAGTATTTTGCTTGCATGTGATATTGACAATATTGTTTGATAGTTTCCACATTTAGTTGGATCACCTTTCTTGGGAATGGGAACATTCCAATCATTGTCAGACAGCTGTCCTCAAAATTTCCTGACATAGATTGGTGAGTGCATCCAAGGCTACATGTGTATAAATATTTAAAAAGGGAAGGGAAGTGAGGGATTTGGCTAGAAAAAGAGGACTGGTGGAAATCTCTAGGATAGCAAAGCTTATTGGGTGGATGGGGTGTGTGTGTGTGTGTGTGTGTGTGTGTGAAGGAACAGGAAAGTTTTAATGTGGACTTTTAAAGACTGGGTAATAATAGGCAGAGATCAATTGCAATTAATTATGTAACATACTATGTAAAGGAATGATTGTATGCAACACAATGTAAATGAAAAGTTGTATAAAACACAATGCACATGAATATGTTGTTGTTTTTGTTGTTGATTAACTTGAGTCAGCACCACTCACAGTGACCCTACGAACAAAAGGCCTGAAGCCTTTCTATAAGTATCGATATTTTTTTCTTTTCTTTTTTTTTCTATATTTATTTAATTTCATAAACATTTACAGAGATTTTGGGTTTCCATTCATTCATTGTTGCACTATTCTCTCTACCCTCCTCCCAGTTTGTTCTTGTCCAAATGCCACAGTGCTTGTCAAAGCCAGTTCTGATTAATCTTCTTTGTCTGTGTGTCCTTTGCCATTCCCTATCACTCCTCCCTGAGAGAGACTTCACCCTGATCTTTGAAAGTTTTTGTCTTTCTTGCTTGCTAATAAAGATGGATACAACTGATGTTCTCCCTCCCCTGTATTCTTACTTTGAGGACAAAGTTTTTTTTAATTTTTATTTTATTGTTTGTGTGTGTGCGTGTACCGTCAAATCAGATCTGACTGGTACAGGAGGAGATTGTCCCTCCTTCCCCGGCAGAGCATCTTGTGGATTTGAACCGTGCGCCTCTGGGATTGCAGTGCAGCTTCTTGCCACTAGGCCACCAGAGCCCCCCTAAGGAGGACAAAGTTTGACATGACAGCAAACAATAGAGTTTCAGAGAATGTAGAGAGATTAGAATATTCTTTGAGAAGAGTGATGATATCTGGATCTGTAGCAGCCATCTTGCCTCCATGAGGTAACATGAGAACTAAGGCGAGCATGGTAATGACAGCAGAGCGTAAAGGTGCTATAACTTTAGCAATTGCTCCTCTGAATTTCTGTTAAATGAAGGAATTAGAAACCTCTATTTTGCATTGGGTGAATCTGTTCTCAAGGACCCGGTTAAAGTGCTAAGGAGGAAATTATGTCAGTTAAAGTTCAAAATGAATCTTATTCAAGCAAAGATCTTTTCGATTACTTGTTACTTGTAGTTCATGGGGTTGCTATGTTATTGTTATGGCCTGCTACTCATAGCAACTCAATGCACAACACTACTGAACCCTGCCCTATCCTGAGCCAATCTCACTGTCTCCACATACACATACATCCCCATGACCCGAATTACTATGTCAGTCCATCTTATCCAGGGTCTTCCTCTCCTGCACTCACCCTCTACCCTGCCAAACATGATGTCCTTCTTCAAAGACTGATCCTTCCTGGCAACATGCCCCAAATATGTGTACCTTAGTCTCTACGCTGATATTATTACTCTTTAGTACTCTGAAGAAGTCCCTGATGGCAGATTTCCCCTTTGCAATTAGTCTTTTGATTTCCTGGCTGTTTATATCAAGAGTGTTGATTGTGGAGCCAAGCAAGCTGAAACTATTAACAATGTCAATCACTTCTCCATCTATCATGATGTTGCCAATTGGCCCAGTGATGAGAGTTTTTGTTTTCTTGATGTTGTATTTCAATCTATATTGAAGACTGCAGTCCTTAACCATTGGCCCCAAATGGTCTTCCTCAGTTTCAGTCAGCAGGGTTGTGTCATCTGCATGATGCAGGTTGTTGATGAGTCTTTCTCTAATCCTGTACCACATTCATCCTTATAAAATCCAGTCTCCTCAATGATCTATTCTTTATATAGATTGAAAATATACGGAGATAGGATGTATCCCTGATGCAAATCTTTCCTGATTTTGAATCTTGCAGTGTTTACTTGCTCTCTTCTGGTTACTGCTTCCTGGTGCAAATACAGTTTTTCAATGAGCACAAGTAAGTGTTCTAGAATTCCCATTCTAGGGAAAGGATGTACACCCCATTGTTGTTGTTGTGTATCTTCTAGTCAGGTAGTTAACACATCACCATAAATAATTATAATACTAATCCTGTCTCCATACTTTTTCAACATGTATGCAGAGCAGATTATCCGAGAAGCTGGGCTCTATGAGGAGAATTGTGGCATCAGGATTGGTGGAAG
>NW_006399874.1:1499320-1516192 GCF_000299155.1 Elephantulus edwardii
GGTTGGCGCAGGATAGAGCAGGGTTTAGAGCTGTTGTGCATAGGGTCGCTATGAGTCAGAAACGACTCGACGGCACATAACAACAACAACAATCTTTGCTGTTGGTGTTGCATACTGTCAAGTCTAAACTGACTCATAGCTGAGCCCCCCTCCACCCCAGCAAGTTTTCAGAGACAGTGAATCACACAGGGGGAGAATGTTCATCTACCTTCCACAGAGCAGCTGGTGGATTCAAACTGATCCCTTTGGGATTGCAGCTCATCTTCTTAACACTAGGCCTCTAGCGCTCCCTACCCTTAGGGGTTGCATGAATCATTTCAATTGCACTAACAACAACAACAACAGTAACATTTCTTTCCATTTTTATTAGCTGAGTTTTCTTTTGTTTGAAATTGAGTTTATTCCCGATTGCAATTATCTATTATTTCTGAGACATAATCCTGTAATATTATGCTATATGCTGACTAGAGTTACTGCTTACTTGCCAAGTCTCAAGCCTATATCATCCATCATCCATACTCATGCCTCCTTTTTATTTAACATTTTAAATACCCTTCTTACTGTATTGGTAGGAATTATAAATGCAACAAAATTAGTGCTTCTTAAACTTTAATGTCTACATGAATCACCTGTAGATCTTGTTAAAATGTGATTCAGTTGGCCTACGGTGGGCCCCATAATGTTCAAATTTTAAATGCAAATTTTAAATATTAAAAAGCTCCAGTATGAAGGTACTCTTCCCTGTCCAAAACCCACTCAAACATATTTGGCTCAGCCCAAATACAGCATTCATTTGAAATTACCTACAATGTCACTAGCCAGAAATGACTTCTGCTTTGGTTTTAAAGCACATCATTTATACTCCTAATTCAACCCTTACCACATACAGCCTGCTTTTGGTGAATTGCTGTACGTGCTTTTCTTTCTGTGTAACTAAGCTTCTGTCTGTAGAGATTGTTTTGTTCAGCTCTAAATGCCATCATCATCAGTGCAATGATTTTCTCAGGCATCGACTGTTAAATCATTGAATTGTATGAAAAGGAGTGAAACTCTTTGTTAAATGTTAGGCTATTTTTTAAAAATCAGATTACTCACTTAAAAAAAAAAACCAAAACACCACCACCAAACCATCAATACACATCAGCTCAATTAGGGGAAATTGTGGAAGAGGTTAGTGATGTGACATATCTATGATTATTCATTTTTTTTTCTCCTTGAAAAAGACATTATCCAGAATTTAGGATAATACAGAGTTTAGAAATATAGTGGCCGATAGGGCAAAACAAATTTGGGGAGATATTTCATACATAATCAAATAAATAGTTAACGAACAATAGGTAAACCTATTGTACGAATTTTTGAATCCGTTGAGTCATGGTGTAAGTGCAAAGTCCAATATGCTGTACATTTAAGACTATTGTTAATGTTAGCTACTAAACTGGCTCCAACTCAAGGCAATCTCATCGTCTTTGTTATCTAGTGGTGCTGTAATGAAAATGCCATAAGGTGGCCTTGTTGTTGTTGTTGTTGTGAACCATTAAGTCAGAACCAACCCATACCTGACCTTCTGGTGGGTTTTCAGAGACAGTTAATCACACCGGAGGAGCTTGCCCATCCTTCTTCCACAGAGCAGCTTGTGGATTTGAACTGTGTGCCTTTGGGATTGCAGCACAGCTTCTTGCCACTAGGTACCAGAACTAAAGAACAGAATTTTTTTCTCTCTCTCAGTTTTCTTATTGTTAGGTGCCATCAAGTGGGTTATGACTCATATTGTTGTTATGTGCCATTGCCTATAAGTTAGCTTTGACTGATTGAAAAAACTATGTACAATAGCTCTGAAGCATGCTTTATCCACCAGTCTCACTGACTCCGACATACCTACCCCCATTACCCCAGTTACTGTGTCAATCCATCTCATCCAAGGTTTTCCTCTCCTGTGTTGATTCTTAGCAGCTTTATATACAACAAAAAGAAACACTGTTTGATCCTATGATACTTTCAAATCAATCTATTATGCTTAAGACCATTATGGCAGCTACTACTGTGTCAATCCATCTTGTTGAATCTTCCTTTTCTTCATTAGCCTTTTATGTGACCAAGCATGGTATTTTTATCCAGGAACAGCCCCATGGATGACATGCCCTAAGAATGAAAGAAAAGCTCTGCCGTCCTCACTTCTAAGGAGTGATTTAGCTACACTTCTTCAAAAGCAAATTTATTTGTTCTTTAGCTGTCATGATACCATGTAACTTAGTGTTCTTTGCCAATACAATAATTGAAAAACATCTTTATGCATTTTCCAACTTTTACGTTACATAGAGGTAATTGAAAACACTATGTCTTAGGGCACATATAGCTTTGCTCTCAAAGTGACTTCATAACCTTTAAACATTTATTTTACAGTAGATTTTGTTTGGTTTCTTGACTGCTGTTTTTGTGGGTATTGACTGAAGATTCAAGTAAAATGAAATTCTTAATAATTTTAATCATTTCTCTGTTTATCATGATACTGCTTACTGGGCCAGTTGTGAGGAATTTTGTTTTATTTATGTTACAGTATAATCCATACTAAAGGTCTTTTGAGTTTTATTACTAATGATCAGTTTGCACATAATTCCATCCTGTGTTCATAGGATTATTTCTAGCACCAAGATTGTATTTTTCAACTTTGTTTCCAATTTGTTTATTCCAATTTCTCAAACAAGAATTAAAAACACAAAGAAACTCACAAACTAAGACCAAACAAAAAAAAAACCAAAACCCTAAAACCAAAAATAACTCAAACTCATTGCTGACTCAAGGTTGACACTCCAGTGGTTTTTTTGGCTGCTATAAATCACACTGGAAGATGTGGTCCACCTTTTCCCTGTGGAGCTACTCGTGGATTTGATCAGAGAGATACCACTTTACAGTTAGCAACTCAACTCCTTATAGACTATACCACCAGATACTAAGGCATCTTAATTGCGTGTTCGATAAAAGTCTGACTGCAGATATTGGTGGAAATCCTCAATTCCTTCATCCTTGGCTTTAGTGATTGATGTGTAAATTTGAGTAATTCTCATATTAACAAGCCTCCCTCGCATTCCTATGTATATTATCCAATCTCTGACAGCATTGCACTTGAGGATAGATCTTTGACTATTCTGACAATGTAGGAGGCTGAACATTTCAGTTCAGGGAGTGAGCTCGAGCGCAAAGCTCTTTCTGTCTGCTGTATGGGAAGGTCCTTTCAGCTGTTTCTAGGGCTTCTGGCGTTTATTGGGCATGGATCTTCCCTGTTTGTGCTTGTTTCTTTGCTTAATTTGCTCTTTTATGTTTAAAAGTGGTTGACTGATGATAAAAGTATACTTTTAGTGCCTCATTAGCATAACAAAAATAAAACAATCTCAAAAATGAGATGTTACCACAGGTGCAGAGTTTTAGAATTTACAACACATATTTATTCAGAACATCTCTTAATAACATTTGTGGACAAAGAAACACAATATTGGCTCTTCCTATGTCAGCCTCATGATCATTGTCATCCATTGGCTAATTTTTTTGGGAATAAATTGCTAGACCTTTCTCCTTAGTTTGAATTAGTCTCAAAAATCTACTGGAAGCATCATAGCAACATACAAGCTTCTGCTAACTGGTGGTGGCCATGTACAAGGTTCATTGGTTGGGAATTAAATCTGAGTATTCATGGAGTTCAAGAATTCTACTAGTAAAAAAAAAAAAAAGAATTCTACTAGTGAATGACCAATGTTTCACATTTGGAGTGGGCATATACTAATGAAATTACATGGCATTGGTTCTTTTGAACATAATTAGGGAATACCATTTGTGGGATGTGAGAAGGAAGGCAGAGCAGAAGACTGCCTTCTCTAGAAGTCTCCAGGTGACTGGATAGCAGGGCACTTGCTCTGCCTCACTGTGATGCTTGTGTAACCTTGTCATAGGCCACACTCGGCCTTTCCTTCTATGGAGGAGCATGCATTTCATTTCAGGTAGAATTCTCAATTTTATCTTAAAATCCAATTCATACAAACAGAAGAGAAACTTCCATTTTCAATAGTCTTTTTTCTTCTTCTGCCACGTAGGTCCTTGGGGAAGCCAAAAGAACTTTCACCAGTATGGTGAGAAGTAGATAGCTGGATATATTGCAAAACTTTTTTCACCACATAACTCCAAATCCTTACTATTACTTTTAAAGAAATCACCTGGGGAAACTTAGCAATGATAGTTTTTCAAGACGTGGTCCCAATGGCCAGGAGGCTTATGTTTAGCTCTGTTTTAATTTCGTTTCTGTCTCCTGTGCCTGATATCCAGTATTAGTTACAGAGTAAACAGTGCTTCCCAAAGACAGACAGGGTCAGCTGCTCTGGGAATGTGACCAGTGACCTCCAGGCAGATTAACGTCCTGCAGGCTGCTTCCAAGTCAGTTAAGAGGTTGTGTTCTTGCCGTAAAAGTGCAGACTGCTTGTGGAACATGTTTCAATTCCAGCTGATAAAAATGAAAGTATTTCTTGGGCACGATAGCTCAAATGGCACAAAGCTGTTACTTTGGGGGCAAGGTGATTTGTCATGTCAACACAGCTGTGACAGCTACTCTGCTCTGCTCAGGAGGGGAGGGGGAAGATGTCACCCATTTGATTGCATTGACTAAGCCATAAAGTCACAGGACAAGTTAACTCCCAAAGTCCTTTCTCAGAACATGCTTTTTAATTCTAATGTTCAAAGAGTAGTAACTTATTTTTTTTGTTTAGCTAGTTTTAAAAGTTTACCTTGTCATCACCCCTGAAATTATGTTGGGGTGGTGGTGATGAGGGGGTTGTGTGTGTGTGTGTGTATGTGTGTGTGAGATAGAGAGATACTGAGAGAGAAACTAGAAGTAGAGTGGGGTAGAGAGAAAGGGATTTATTACTAAAAAGTATATTTACTGTCCCAAAGGCTTAAGAATATATTGACTATTATCAAGTACAAGAGCAAAAACCTGCTTAGTCAGGCAACTTAGTGGAAGAGGCCATGAACAAGAAAAAGGAAAGTATAGTACTTCCTTTGGAAATTGTACATGATAGTTATAGAGTACTTGAACAAATAGTGCATACTGGGCTTGGAATTTCAATTGTTTTTGTCAGTTTTATGCTAAAGAGTCTGAAGGCAGGAATTCGTTTTCTATCAGAATCATTATTATTTAGAAATGATCATAGTCGTTGATTACATTAGTTTTCTTTTTTAAAATTGCAATTTGAATGAAAGAGTACAAAGCAAATTGGTTTTCCATTTAAACATTCATGTTTTGCTTTATCATGTTAATTATAACTTAGTGTAATCACACATATTCATACTTCTTCCCTGTGATTTTAATTTCCATTAATCCTTCTATCATACCAGCTCCTATCTTCTGAGTCTGATTATACCAATTTTTTAGAAAATCCTCACATTTAAAAAAAATCCTCACATTTTAGTTTTCAATAAGTTTTGAGAAAATATTTCATTTTTTGAGGCATATCTTTCAGAAAGATCATACTTTTTTAAACTTCTCTCATTTCTTACTTGATTGAAATATTTTCTCATGCTAGAGACAAATGCTTTACCATAAAAAGGTGATTATATTCAGAAAATACTTCTTCTTTTATGTTCATAAAAAGGCCTTTTCAGCTATCATTTTAAGACTATAGCCCTAAATCAAAATGTGGGGGAAAAGAAATAAAAGATATATTCCAGTAGAAAATGTTTATGTTTCATTGAACAATAGTAATTACAAAGGTAGAAATTTGTTAAGCTGTCATGATCATAATTATCACATATGAATGTTTAATATTTGCTTGTATTTTTAAATTTAAGTTTGCAAAAAATGTTTGTGACAAATGTTAGTGAAAAACTCAATGTTATGAAATTCCTCTACAGACTTTTTAGTGTCTAAAGTTGTAAGCCTGTATCACAACTCTGCTGTTGGGTTGTAGGAGTAGTAAAAGACATTGTTGTAATTGCGGAAGGAGAAGATGAAAAGTCTTCGTGAAGTTATTAGCCACCATATAGATCCAGTCCCTGCCTCATGGTGACTAGGGATGCTCCCTGGTCCTGTGTTATCCCCAGTATGTACTGGGAGTTGGACCTTTGCAATCTCTGTTTACCATTGACAGGCTTTTGTGCATAGATCATCAGGCTTTTCTTGCTTAACTAGTTGCTCCGCTGAAACTTACACAATATTTTAGTGTTGTGGTGGTGTGCTGTTGAGTTGGAACTGACACATAGATGACCCTCCAGAGGGATTTCAGAGTCAGTAAATAGCACAGGAACAGATTGTCCATCCATTTCCCGTGGAGCAGCTGGTGGGTGGGTTCTAACTCTGCCTGTGCAATTGCAGTGCAACTTCTTACCACTAGGCCACCGGATCTCCATAAACAAGATTTTAGTAATCCAGAAATCTCTATTGCAGAATGAGTGACAGCTATGCATGAAATGGGTTGGCCAAAAAATTGAATCTTGTCTTCCTTAAAAAAAGTAAGATTCTTGTCCTGAGTCACTTTTGTCTTCATAAATTCAAGGTTGACTCCTCTAACCAAAGCTATTGCAGTTATGAACCATGCGTGCCTTTCAGGGACCTGCACTGCTCTTGTACTTTTTGCTTCATCTACAAGATGTGCAGGAAGACAAGAAGAGTCAGAAGAAATGTCCAGAAGAATAAGAAGTGACAGCTGCAACTTGAGAGTTCACAATTGCAAAGTTATTCATAGACTCATGTAAGGATACTGAGAAAATAAGAAACGAAACCAGGGACTTATTCTGGATACCTTGGTCTTTAGGCCTCATCTTTTCAACACATTACTGTGAACATCTGATGGAGCAGAACCTTCTGAAAGAGAGGCTTAAAACTGAGCTAAACGCAACACCAATAGATCAGAACCCAGCTGCCTGAGTGAAATCTGCTCTCAGTTGTAGATCTGAGCTTGATCTGCATTTCTTCTTAGATATCCAAGGAAAACCATCAAATATGGTCTCAACAGTGTAGTTCTTGGAATGGAGTCGATATGGTATTTCATGTTGTATCAGGCTCCACTGTTACTGTTGTTGATTGCCATCAAGTTGAGCACGACTCATAGCGACCCTATGAACAAAAGGCCTGAAGTCCCTCTACAACTATAGACATATATCAAAGTTCATAGAGCTTCCAGAAGCATGTTGTTTAGGAAGTATATGCCATTCCTGTTTCCAACTGGTTACACTACTCAAAGGATATTTGCGTTGCACAGATCCCTAGCTTGATCCCTGGAGAGCATAAATACTTGTGTCTTATAGGGTGGTATGTTGAATGATAAGGAATCGATCAATATAAAAGGCATTGGTTGTCTGAGAGGAGAACTTATGTTTCAGAAAACAGATATTTATCCTTGTTGGATATAAAGGGGAAGATGCTGACCTGTCTGAACTATGATTTACTGGTTTCTCTTCTTTTAAAAGAACTTTCCAGAGAAAATGTAATTTGTTTTTAGCATGTTGTGTGTGTCTACTTTATATCTGAGCTTTTGTTGTGAAGATAGAAGATCTTTCCATAGCAGGTATGGAGAAATGATCATAATAGACAAAAAAAATGACTACATTTGTACCTTCAGCTCAGTAGGTGACTAGTCATTCTATGCGTCATTTCTACTTCAGCTTTTGTATGCATTCACCAAATAATTTTGAGCTCCTAGGATTTTACCAGCTGCTTATCACATGTAAGGTACAAGGTGATAAGCAAAGGAACAGAGTGAGATGGCAGTACCTTAAAGCAAGTATTATTTGCTGAAGGCCATTTATTTCAAATTTAAATGAAATTCATCCTTGCCTACCAGAGAAGAGATTTTAATTTCCTGTTTGGGGTGTTATATTGTGGATATTATGTTCCTGGGGAAAATGATCCACTTAGAAAGACTTTTTAAATCTTTGATTATTTTTACAATTTATTGAAATATAGTTCATACCCACAAGAAGATTTTGAAATGTACAAACAATTCTAGTGTTTTTAGTATAAATCACAGTTGTCTATTATCTCATTTCATAATGTTTTCACCACCCCTGCGAGAAAATTTTGCCTGTCAGCAGTACGTCTCCATTCTTTACCCCTAGTCCTTGGCAAGCCAAATCATGTTTTTCTTTCTATGGATTTGCTTACTCTGGACATCTTATATATTTGTATCACACATGGTCTTTTAAGTTGCCTTATTTTGCTAAGCATGCTATATTTAAGACTCATCTGTAATACAGCACATATCAGTCCTTCAGTTTTCTTGTTTGTTTTTGAACAATATTGTAATGCATGGACATACCATATCTTGTTTCACCATATATCAGCTGATCGGAATTTATATAATGCTGTGCTGTGCACATTCATACAGTACTTTTGCAGAAAGGTATTCCCCCCCCCCCATTTCTCTTGAGTATATATCTGGACGACGTAGAATCTCAAGTTTATATGTTGTTGTCATGTGCTGTTGAATCACTTGTGACTCATAGGGACCCTATGTCCAACAGCCCTACACTGTTCTCTATTCTGTGCCAACCTTATTGTCTCTGACCCACCTACTCCCGCCACCCCAGTGACTGAATCAATCCATCTCATTGAGAGTCTTCCTCTCTTGCACTGTCCCTCCACCTCTCAAGCGGAATGTCCCTCTCCAAGGGCTGGGCCTGCCTTGCAACATGCCTAAAATATGTCAGATGAAGCCTCAGAATCCTTGCCTCCAAGGAGTAGCTTGATTTTGTCCTTTTTAGGACAAACTTGTTTGTTCGTATACTAGTTCATAATATATTCAATGCTCTTCTCCAGCATCACAGCTTTCTAGTCATTGTACAGATTTTTGGTACATAGCCAGTAATCGCAAAGATTATGGACTGGATCAGGTACATCTTAGTCTCCAGAGTGACACTGTTGCTCTTCAGTACTTTGGAGAGGTCTCTGAGAGCAGACTTTACCAATGCAATTAATTTTTTTATTTCTTGACTGCTGGTACCAAGAATGTTGATTGTGAAGGCAAACAAACTGAAGCTGTTAATAATCTCAATCTCTTCACCATCTACCATGATGCTGCCAATTGGCCCAGTGGTGTGAATCTTTGTTTTCTTGATGTTAAGCTTCAATCTATACTTAAGGCTGTAGTCCTTGACCTTCTGCAGCAAGTACTTCAGGTCCTCCTCAGTTTCAGCAAGCAGGGTTATATCACCTGCATAACGCAGATTGTTGATGAGTTTTCTTCCAATGCGGATGCCACATTACTCCTCATAGAGCCCAGCCCCCTGGATGATCACGTCTGCATATTGATTGAAAATGCATGCACATAGGACAGATCCCTGACCCATACACTTTCCTATTTTGAACCATGCAGTGTTTCCTTGATCTGTTCTGATGACTGCTTCCTGGTCCAAGTGAAGATTTCACATAAACACAATCAAGTATTCTGGTATTCCCATTCTTCTCAGAGTCAGCCACAGTTTGCTGTGATTCACACAGGCAAATGCCTTTGTGTAGTCAATGACACACAGATAGACATTCCTGTGGTACTCTGTGCTTTCAGCCAAGATCCACCTAACTTTAGCTATAATATCCTATTACCCTGGCCTCTTCTAAACCCAGCCTGCACTTCTGGCAATTCTCTGTTGATGTACTATTCCAGTCATTTTTGGATAATCTTCAGCAGAATCTTGCTCGCACATGATATTAACGATATTGTTCTATAATTTCCACACTCTGCTGGACCATCTTTCTTTGGAATAGGAACAAATATGGATCTCTTCCAGTCAGTTGGCCAAGTGGTTGTCCTTCAGATTTCTTGGCACTGTTTGGTGAGTGCATCTAGGGCAGTGTCTGTTTATATAGAAACTGCAAAGTGACAGAAGAACCAACAAGTCTTTCTTGGAGGGAGTGAAGCCAAGCTGCTCCTTAGAGCCAAAGATGATGAAACTTTATTTCATACACTTTGGGTATGTTTTCCAGAGGCACCACTCTTTGGAACAAAAAGAAATCTTGCTGGGAAAATAGAGGATCAGCAAAAGAGAAAGACACTTAATGAGATGGATTGACACAGAGACTGCAATACTGAGCTTGAGTATGGTAGGGATTGTGAGAACAGTGTAGGAGAGGGCAAAGTCTTGATTTGTTGTTCAGAAGGGCACAATGAGTTGTAATAGACTCAATGGAATTTAAAAAGAACATAGTGACTTTATGTTTAACATTGTCAGGAACTCTCAAATTGTTCTTGAAAGTGGTTACACCATTTGAAAATCACTTGCATGAGTGTTCTACTAAATGACAACATTTGTTATTTTCTTTTAAAGTGAGCATAACAAAAACAATGTAGTTTTTCATTAGGATTTTACTTAGTCTTTTACCTTCTCCCTCTTTCCTTCTACTCTTTTTTTTATTTTCTTCCCTTCCTTTGCAAGCATATTTACATTTTCACTGGTTCTAAGTAGTTGGATAAGTCACCTTCTGATAAATTTGCTTTTGTGCAGAGATGAAATTAAAATGCAATGATAGCAATAAATTTAAAATATAGTGTGGAATAGTGCCATTGGTGATAAGAGTTATATGGAAGAAAGTAATCAATGAGAAAACATAGAATTGTTGTAAGACAACAGGGGAGGACTTGGATATAGTGAGAGAGTCAACCACTTCACCAACCATGAGGAGAGCTTTACAGTCAGAATGAAACTTGCGAGGAAGGTATGAGCTTAGTGTGAACATGGAGACTGGTATGGTTCATTCTTATCTACGTGACAAACAAGGAGATCTGGGCTAGTTCTTGCATGAGCATACTTTTATGTAAGACATCTCCAAGTGATACTTAGAATATATATAAACATGCCTCTGACAATGAATAGATTCAATAATATTCAACATACTAGCTTTTTCTTTTTGAGTTCCTATGACCTTATATAAGCCTCTATTAGGGTGTGGTTTATATCCCATCCTAATTCTCTCTCCTTGGTACAAGAAATATATCTGCACAAAATAAACAATTAATTATTGGCTAGGAAGATATTTTGGTTGATAAACTTTTGAGAACACCCCCTGACTTTTCTAGCCATCATCCCTTCCACTTGAAGTACCAACTTTCTCCTTACAATTTTAATAACAACTATGTGCATGAAAGTATGCTAGCCAGTATCTTCATACCTCAATCTCCCACATTTTGGATAGCCAATTTCCAATTTGTGTATCCAATCAAATTAGTATGCTGAAGAAACAAGTATATTTCTTTTGCTGGAATCTTCTGTTCCAGTTAGAACATTTAACACCTGTGTCCATAAGCTAAGTCTGGTCCAGAGCAAGCCATAAGCCTATAGAAATCAAAACTAACTCACAGTATGAAATATCTTCATCCCATTGGGTTCTGGTCAACTCATCTCTAGTCACCAATAGCTAGGTCCAAGTGGACATCAACTGCAAACTCAGGCATCCATACGTCTTTCTGTGTTCCAGACCTACTAGTCTCATCACTCAATTTTAGCCCCCACATGGGATCAAGTCAACAAGAAGGCGGTCCTTGTGACTCCCTGTTCCTCAAGCCAGCAACCTTTTTGTGCTTATCCATGCCCTGCAGTTCTAGTGTGTCAAAAAAACCCCACCTCTACAGGGTGAATCTTCTATCCACTCGGTACTAACTGAAGACAGCCTTGCGTTCCCATCACTATAACATCCAATATTCACTTTTAGAATGTAGCTTAACATTACAGCGTAGAAGAAAAATCAGTATCCATCAAATATATAAAAATAAACACATAAAATTGAACATATTTCATCTTAAACAAGTGTATCTTGGCTTTACTTTTCTGGTTTCTGATGTTTACCTGGAGAACATTGTTATCTTGTTCTGAGTCTGTCTTCAAGTATTAACATAGTGTTAGATTTCCCTCACTGCATGGCCTTTTTATGCATTCCTTTATCCTTAGTTACTATTTCTCCTTCCTTACATTTGTCATTTAGTTTTATCCAAACTTTTCCATCTTAGAAAGGGCCATAAGGTTTGACAGTCCAAATCATAAGTAGCAAGACCTGTCTGGCAAGAGCTTCCCCTTCAGTACATTCTCATTCATGTTGAATAGGGTTACATAGGTACACCACCAATGAATGGGTTGTCTTGGCTACTAGGAAGGACAGCAGTATTTATCACTAACCTTCCTTTTGCAAGATGGAGTGAAAACGCTTTTCATCTCATCAGACCCTTGGGAATTCTTCCATATAAATTGAAGAGTACTGTTACAGTTGTTTGTTTAGGAATCAGATAGCTGCATCCCTTGTCCTGGGATGGACCACAGCATCTGGCAAGAGTGAAACAATTTCACATGATATGGAGAAGAATTGTTTAACAGTATCAGCATCTTTTGCTAGCCCCTCTTTCCCAGATATCCCTGAGAAACATAGGAATCTGTCCAGTGGTAAACCCCCTTAACTCCTCTCATATTGAGTTTGAGCATACTCTTTTGAAGGCATGTGAGCCATCCCTTCATATCCTCATTCCCCTTTGTTTTAAATAACAGATGTTTCAAGTTTCCATTCCAGTTCTCTACCAGACCATTACTTCGAGGCTAGGAGGCAACAATGCTCATTTAAAATAACATATCTTGGCCTGTTGCTTCATTCTGTGGATTGTAGATTTCTTGGTCTGAGTAAATATAACTTGGTGGCCCAAATTGTCATGGAATCTTTTGTTCCAGTCATTTAATAGTGTTCTTGGCTTTTGTATTTTTTAGGATATGCAAAGCCCAGTCTGGGGTAATTATCTATTCCTCGGAGGATCCATTTGTAGCCACCTGGTGCCACAAATGATATTGGTCTAAAATAATCTAGTCAACTATATGTTGGGGATATCCCCCTGGGAATGTGTCCCATAGTCATCTGCAAACTCTCTTTCTTTTGCTGGAAAGAAAACCTATCTTTATTGGACTTTTGTGCCTCACAGGAAGAGTAGTATGTCTAGTTTTAGAGTAGTATGTTTAGTGTTAGAGTAGTATGTCTAGTTTTTCCTGTGCATTGCTGCAGCACCCCCATGCCCACTCATTTCATGAACGCAAAGAAGTGTACCAACATGACCACCTGCTGAATCCTGTCACCCTCTGATCCTCGCAGGGGGTTCTTCTGATGGACATTGACATGTCCAACTCCAATGTTGCTCCTGATTACCAGAGTACTTCTCCTAGGATCATTCTCCACATTGGTGTTCATTTAATAGTCCAGTTTTCCAGGGTCTAATTTTCGAACAATATGACCAAGCTTCTAGCCCATGAGTCAGTAAAAAGCCAAACATATGAACTCTCAGCATTGCCCAATTCCTCAGTCACTGCTAGGAAGACAGCATGCAATCTAGACCATTGTGCTGATCTGTTCTTCCTTTCCCTAATCAAGGTCTTCCCATCTACCAGCCTTAATGAGATAACTTTCCACATCAGATGTCCACATACAATGGAACTAACATCTCTGATCCAGTAGCCCTTTGCTGAGCGTAAAGTTGTTTATATGGCACTGTCCATGTGGCAAAGGGCTCTGGCAGCCTCTCCAGAGGTTCCAGGATAGGACTAATGGGAAAAGAGGCTACGCTACATGTTTGTGGATACAGTGAATGTCTCCCTGCATTCACCCCAATGGCATAATCCTATGTGACCATTTCCATCTTATCACCTAACTCTTTTGGAAACCACCTTCCTTATAAGAGCCTTTGCTGACATCACTTATGACACAATGGACATTTCAGGTCTCATAAGAATCTTACGGTCTTCTTTCTGTCTTTGAAACAATTTAAACCAATGCCCAATAGCAGGCAAGTGATTGTCTTTCCAATGGTGTGTATTGTGCAGCAGCCTCAGAAAATTTCCTTGTCCAGAATTCCAATGGCTGTGTCAGAGCAGCCTTCTCAGAAGTTTGCCATAAGCTCCAATCAGCACAGGGGTCAAGTACTTACATATTCACGTCTGAATGTGGACCACGAGGACCTAGAGGCAAGTGTGAGACTTAGAGGCTTATAGTGAGACTACTTTCTGTATTTCAGCCATAGCCTGCTGTTGTTTAGGTTTCCATCCAGACATGGTTTTCTTTCTAGTAATTGCGTGCAAAGGAGTTAAACATATTCCAGGATGTGTGATATGAGTTCTCCAGAACTGGAACATACCAAGCACACTTTGGGTCTCCTGTTTAGCACTGGGAGTGGATAGGGGCACTAATTTAACCTTGGTTGCCTATAAAATGTCACAAGTGGCTCCTGCCCAGATTGTTCCAAAGAATTTTGTTGCTGGACCAGGGTCCTGAAATTTTTTTTTTTAATTTATAAACAACCCCTTCTGTTGGTTGTGTGGGCAACCACTGCTTTCAAATCATCCCCAGCCTGTTCTTTAGTGTTGGATATATAATGTATCCATCTATCTAATATATACTGGATATCTTGACCAAGTCCAAGTCTCTTCTAACCTTGCCCTGTCAATAGGATGGAAAATTAAAATAACTCTGTGGTAAGACTGTAAAGAAAGCCTGATATCCTTACCACATGAAAGCAAATGATGGCTGGCTCTTTTTCTGAGATTGGAATGGAAACAAAAGCATTTGCAAGCTCCCTGAGTACCAGGCTTCTTTGGTCTGTTGTATTTTCTGCACCAATGATACTGCATGTGGGACTGCTGAATCTACAGGTGACACTAATTTATTTAGGCCTTGATAGTCTACTGGTATCACCCAGCTACTATTCCCTTTTTATATGCTATACAGGGCAGTTATACAGAATTTGTGGGCACCACCACTCCATCCTTTAACAGTTCTTGAATCAAAGCAATTATTTCTTTTGGTCCACCAGGTATCCTATATTGCTTCAAATTAACAATGTGAGTGGGCACAGGCAATTCCAATAGTTTCCATTTAGCATGTCCAATCAATACTGACCTTACTTGATTGTGCATGTGTAACTCTACTTGGACCAGGAAGCACTCTTCAGAACAGAACAAGAAAACACTGCATCGTTCAAAATCAGGAAGGGAGTGCTTCAGGAATGTATCCTGTCTCCATATCTTTTCAATTTGTATGTGGAACAGATCATTCTGGAGACTGAACTTTATGAGGAGGAATGTGGCATCAGAATTGCAGGAAGACTTATTAACAACCGGCTTTATGCAGATGATACAACCTTGTTTACTGAAACTGAGGAGGACCCAAAGAATTTCTATGGAAAGTAAAGGACTGGTGTCTGCAATATTGTTTGAAGCTTAATGTCAAGGAAAAGAATATTCTTACCACTTAGCCAATTAGCTGCATTGTGATAAATAGAAAGGATATTAGGATTGTTAACAATTTCAGCTTGCTTGGT
This sequence comes from Elephantulus edwardii, assembly GCF_000299155.1. Lineage (NCBI taxonomy): Eukaryota > Metazoa > Chordata > Mammalia > Macroscelidea > Macroscelididae > Elephantulus > Elephantulus edwardii. Next base: position 1,514,635 of record NW_006399874.1, read on the forward strand.
TCCACAATCAACACTCATGGCACCTGCATTCAGGAAATTAAAAGACAAATTGCCTGGCCTTATTATCCAGTTGGTCCAAGAACAAGCCAAAGAGCCCAGGAAGAACCCTTTTCTCAAGAAAAACCGCTCTCTGCATGCTGAATGATCCCTCCTCTGAACGGTGCAGTAGAGATCCTGGGAGTTGGAGAAGTTAAAGCCTGCTTCAGAAGTTCCTGTGTATCCAACAGCTAAGTAATGCATCTACCCAAGAACTGGAGCAAGTGGTGGGCCCTGCGGTGGCACAGCAAATTCATCTGTTCTTCACCCAGTCCAGCTGATGACAGCTGCATTTCCTCCTTCAGACTACAAACAGCATCATTTCTTATTTTAAAAACCAAGAACAAAGATTTCCTGTCACAGCAACCAGTGAAAGCAGCAGGGGGCCTCCCTGAAGCTTTGCTCTGGGGGTCAGACCTTCCTTAGCAGACCCCAGCTGGCACTGCTCTCCTTCCTGGACTAGAAGAACCTTTGTGGATCTCACCGAGAGTCTGTTTCATTAGAGACTCTCATACTCAGCAAATTTTAAAGCATGACCTTGACCTGCATCTGTCACAGGAAAGGTCTTCTCAGCCTTCGGGCGGTGGATGTGAGCATCTAAAGAAAGCAAATCTACAATTAAGCACTGTGTAGCCAAAGCCCCTTGTTCCTGTGTGGCTGCTCTTCAGGTCTGGTCAGAAAGAATATTACTGTGTGTTGCCAATGTAAATAAAGAGTTGTACTGAAAAAAAAAAGACAAATTGCATTGGGAAAATTGGCTACCAGGGGTCTCTGCATATTACTGAAGAGCAACGAAGTCAGTCTAGAAACTAAGATGCACCTGCTCTAACCTATGTTGTTCTTAATTGCAATTATTTGCTATACATCAGAGAGTTGGACAATAACTAAGGATGGTAGAAGAATCAATGCCTTAGAGTTGTGGTACAGAAGAGTATTTTACATTCCATAGACTGCTCCGAGAACAAACAAATCTTAGAGAAGATGAAAACAGTCTGCTCCTTGGAATCAAGGATTTTGAAGTTCTGTCTCACATACTTTGGGCATGTGTCCAAGACAGACCAGTCCTTGGAGAAGGACACCATGCTTTGGAGGGTGGAGGGACAGAGCAGTAGAGGAAGACCCCAGATGAGTTGGACTGACACAGTAACTGGGGTTATGGGGGTAGATGTGTCAGAGACAGTGAAATTGGCTCCAGATAGACCAAGGTTCTGAGCTATTGTGCATAGGATTGCTATGAGTCGCAAGTGACTCAGTGGCAAACAATAACAACAAGAACAAGAGCAAGAATTTCTTGATCTTGCCAGGCTACCTTCCAGACTACAGTATTGGAGACAATGGTTTAGAAGGTATTTCTGGTTGCTTTCCCTTGGTTTTTTTCTCTTTCTAGGTAGACTCATTGAGGCTCAATGTCAAGAAGACAAAGATTGTCACCACTGGACCAATCGGCAGCATCAGGATGGATGGTGAAGAGATTGAGATTGTACACAGCTTTAGTTTGCTTGGCTCCATAGTCAACAGTCTT
>NW_006399874.1:1517627-1558292 GCF_000299155.1 Elephantulus edwardii
TAGGGTCGCTATGAGTTGCAAGTGACTCGACGGCACATAACAACAACAACAACAGCAACAACAACAGCAACAGGTAGACTCTGAGGTTAAGGGACATAACTCTGTCCTGGTAGAACTTCTTTCAGTTCTGATATGAGCCACTTTAGTTCCTACAGTCTTTTTCCTGCATTCACTGACATTATTGATAGCAGAAACCAAGGAATTATGGTTCACTTTTTTTATCACTGCCGTTTTGTGCATATCCTATTAACTGGCTTCTCAGGAGTTGGGTCCTCTAACTTCATATTCCATGAGTAACTTTTGCCTTGGGTAACTGATTGCAAACAATATTGGCTGCATTAATCCATGGATATTCCTTATCTCATCTAGAGATCGTAGGTTTCTCATTTACTTGTTTAGTCATTTTTCTCCAAAGACAAATGTTACAGAGAGTATGATCCTTGGTAGTGAATCCCACTATCCTGACACCATTCGTATTCACAATTTGTTCTGTTAAGAATAGCAGCAGATCAGTAATACAAAGTGTGGGGTCAATGGTGTCCCAAATAATTGATTTTTTAAAAAAACTCTATGATTTCTAGCATCAACAGTTTCTTCTTCATTCAGTTCCCTTCTCTCCTCTATGTTCCTTGGTTTCAATATTTTGCTGGAAGGTCTCAGAGAATCAGACTCTTGTGACTGTAGGTATGTAGGCCAGTTTTGCAGAGACTGATGAACACTGTAGACTATCAGAAGCTGAAAGTGGACATCCTAAAAAAATACAGGGAGCCAACATAGAAGTCCAATGACTTATGTGTGATGTTATATAAGCCTTTAGTATGGTGGAGGTTGTAGCCTATCATTTTCCTCTCTCAGCACAAAACATACTTCAATATAAAATAAATAGTTAATCATTGGTTAGGAAAGCCATTTTAACGATAAACTTTTGACATCCTAAGCCTGAAGTACGATTCTGCCTTCACAAGGCGATCTTCTGTCTTTCTCTGTATCTTCTTTTAGAAGGATTTAAAATCACTCAGCTGGGGATTAGGACTCACCCTACGCCAGTATGACCTCATATTAACTGAAGCATCTTCAGAGACATATTTCCAACCAGCGATAAAAGTATTTCTGCAGAGGAGTGCAAGAGCAGTTGGTTAAGCACTTAAGCTAGAGATCCTGAGTCAGTACTTTAACTCTGTTCTGGCTTTAAAAAAATTTAAATGAGGAAAATAATGAAGTTGCTATGAACTAGAATTCAAGCCATAGAAGTTTTTTTTATTGTCTTTGAGGGTTCATTGAGGTAACATAAGGAAAACCTTAACACATCACATGGTGAATGGTATAAAAACTATGCTTAATGACTGACAATGACCTTAGAAGACAGAGTATAACGGCCCCATAGTTTCCAGGGCTGTAATCTTTGCAGAAACAGATTACTGTGCCTTTCTCCCTAGATATGTGATTGAACTTCTGGTGGTTTTGAATCACCAGCCTTTCAATGTGCAGCTTAGTACTTAACTATAGTGACCCCAAGAATTCTTGGTGAGTATTGTAGAAAGGAATATATAAGAGTGACATTATGTTTTTTGAAGCTCTGGTGGCCTAGCGACAAGAAACTACACAGCAATCCCAGAGGTACAAGGTTTGAATCTAGCAGGTGCTCTGCTTGAGAAGGAAGGGCAATCTTCTCCTCCTTTAACAGTCAGATCCCATTTGATGGCAGGCACACACACAAACACATCATGATCATCGTCATATAATAATAATAATAATAATAACAATAATAATAATAATAATAATAATAAAAAGGGTGACATTATGCTTCTTATATCCAGTCATACCTCAATTGTAATTTTTTTTGAGGATAGATTTCAGGAATTTATTTTAATTTTACTAATATTTTTAAAATCTGCCTGCTCCCGAGAGAAAGTCTTCACTCATTATAGGTACTCAGAACAACTTAGTTGAATAAAAATTTTTATCACCGGCTGGCCAAATCCACTTAAGATTCTGTCAAGAAAGCAGTGCTCGATGTACCTCCCAGGTTTCATTTCTTTTCCTGCTCCTGACTGACCCTTCTCCTCCCATCCTCTTTTTCAACTAACTTTGCACTCACCATCCCTTAAACTCCTTATTATCGGATTCTACATTGTCCCTTCAGGCATCAAACTGGCACCCTGAACAAGAATTAAGTTATCTTTTGCACCCACCTCATGATTCTTTTTCCCAGAGAGAGTTTAGAAGTTCTAGTCACATAAAATTTCACATATTACCTAGCTTTTGACAAATGCCCACCTCGCAGATGAATAAATCTGAAAGGCTTTGCCTTTCAAGCTTGTTAGGGGCAACAACCAGCATGCATGATTTCTTTTCTGGGATTCAGAGTTGAGCCAAAGGGGGAATCCCCTTTGCCTATGAATTCAGTATAGTATTTCTGAACTCATCATCTTGAAGAAGGGCAGCTTAATTTCCTATTAAATGTTTCAGTGCTGACGTATGTCCTCAGCCCTTCCATCAGGATATCCATAGTCTCGAGAACAATCATGCCTGACAACAGAGAACCAGCTGTAATCCCTCTAGAGCATAAAGTCTCATAATGCATCTTCTAAAACGTTTACATGAGAAGGAAAACCTCATAGGAAAATATAGGTCAGGAAAAGATGTTAAAAGGACTCCTTGAAAAGGTTCAGGGAATAGGCCACCATGGAGATGAGTCTTCATTTACTCTGAAAGCTGTTTTTGTTCTTTATTGCCATCCACATAATGGGGGAAAATTAATTACCACCAAGTTACACAATTAATTTTCTTCCAGATGAATAACAAATCTCTGAAGAATCCTGAAAAAATTTGTTCCATTAGAAAAGTGAATTTTGTCTTGTAAGTCATAACTTTGCTCCCATTGGGGAAACCAGGGTAATGAACGAGGAGAGAGGAAAAAGTTAGTTTTGGGGAAATATAAAACACTACTTTTATTTCATGGCATGTTTCTACGTCCTTTGCCAATATCTCGAGGTGTAAAATTGACAGTATTCTTTGAATAGTGTGTCTCTACAGTTTTAGTTAGTATCCCCTTGATCTTTCTCTTTATACATTTTTTTGAACTATAATTGTTTAAATATTTGTAAAACCAGGATGGGAATTAATATTTGGAAGATCTAGTTCTGTTGATACACAAATACTATATGATTATAACATTTTCTACCTTTAAACAGATGTATTTTTTTTCTATAATTATATTTTATTAATTTTCATAAACATTTACAGAGATTTTGGGCTTCCACTCATTCATTGTTGCACTATTCTCTCTACCCTCCTCCCAGTTTGTTCTTGTCCAAATGCCACAGTGCTTGTCAAAGCCAGTTCTGATTAATCTTCTTTAAACAGATGTATTAGGTCTATATTCCACACTATATTTTATTCTGCTTCAGTGTCTTTTAATGAACACTTTGACTGTGACTTTTTGTCACAGATAGCATTCTTGGGTCAGAAAACCTAACCTGTTGGAATATTCTGGTGAAAGGCTTGCTTTGATAGCTAATGACATTTATCATTATCTAAGGCCAGCTGCCTGACTTCTCCTCAGTGCTCTGTTTATGGGGTTTGAACATCTATAAATGGAAACACTAGCTAACCAGAAATTATCGCCAGGGCTTTCTGATAGTGTCCTGGGCTCTCACAACTTGGAAGGTCCTGCAATATCTAACATGTAAGCATGTCAAGTCATTTTCTAGACAGAAACTGAACCTCTCTGTTTCTATTTCTCTGTCTCTTATTCTCTTTCAACATGGAATTTGAAAAGCATGAAAAAGGGAGCCTATTAGACAAGAATTTAGAGGAGAAAGTAACGGTAAGACTTGGGAGACTTAGCACGCTCAGATTTGTAATGTAATTGACAGAGGGGGGGAAAAGCAGCTGTTACTGATTGAAAAGTTGCATTAACTAGTCTGTATTTCCATGCTTTGCTGGTCAAAACCATTGAGATTAACTAATTCAATGAACTTTATGGATAAGAGTATAATATTTATTAAGAAAATGTGATTATTTTATGATTTTTAGATTGTAAACACTGCTGATTCAGTTAAGTGGTCTGTTTTTATCTTTTTTAAAACCAGAATTCACTTTTTCCTTTGAGATGTTCGGACTGAGTTGACACTGGGAAATTATTTTCTTTATTGACATGTAACATAGCAGGGCTTCAAGATCTGATTTCTCTTGGAGATATACCAAGTTTAAGTGTCAAATAAAATATATAAATATAGCAGTGAATATTTTAATATTTTATGGAATAAATTAAGGAACTTCTTTTCTAAGGATAATGTTGACTCTTCAGATATTCTTCCCTATAAATGGGTCATAAATGTAATTTTATCTTGTTAACTATAATTTAAATGACCGTGGTTAATAGAAGCCATTTAGATTTGTTCAATCATAATATATATATATATAGCCTTGAGTAGAATGTGCTATTGATGGTTTACATCATGGATATAAATTATGTTGATAATTTGTTGTGGCTATAGTTACCATTAGAAAAGAACGTTACTAATTTTAATTACAATTTAAGTAGCAGAAGATAAGACCACATCAACTATAATAAAACCATGGCTTTTTTTTTTTTTAAAAAAAAAAAACCCAACGCTTTTAAAATGCTTGGAAATTCATTGTTTTGGAATGACTGAAATGAAGACTTATATACAGTTAATGATAGTAATACTTGAAAAGTGAAAAGATAATCATATTTAATTGAAAGTTCTAAAATATAGTTTTCAAGAGTTTCAAGGTTATAAAGAAAAAAATTGGAGAAAACATACTAGTCTTTAAGGGCTTGAGTCATCATTCTGAATATTACTTTTTTGACTTGTATTTTAGGTAGTTGTTCACAGAATTAAAGGCCAATGTTAGCTTTGTTTTCTGTTTGTATTGAACAATCTTCAGCACTGTAGAACAAAGCAGGTGTGTAGAGTTGGAAAGACCTGGGTGAGAATTCTCTTTTTATTCAGTCTGGATTGTTCAAACTATGGGATTTTGTTTAACCTTTCTGAGTCTCAGTTTAGTCCCTTGGAATATGAAAGAAAATAAAACTTAGCTGGAAGACTATTAAATGGATTAAAAACTATTTTACATGTTCCTAGCCATTGTCTGTTATTTTTCATGTTGATTTTGACTTGACTAATTTCAAACAGATACATTTAAAGTTTATAAATACAGAGACAGTTGAAAAGCATTTCTATGTAAAGGGAAAAATAAGCTAACTCTAAAAGCTTAGTTGTTATAAACCCCTTTGGAACTAGATGAAGGTGTAAATAAATACTTGCATAAAGAGTTGCTATGAATTAGTGTGAAACTTGACCCTGAGTTTCCTGACAATCTTTTACAGGAAGTGTTGCAAGTAAGCATTACTGGATATGAGGCAAGGGAACAAAAGTAAAAATTATTTCCTCTGATTTGAATTGGTTTGATAAGTTAATAATTTTATTTCTGGAAGATCAAGCATTCCCCACACAGAACCCTACCTCAGATGCAGCTATAAATCTACAAATGGACAAAAGCTTCACATCAGAGCAGAGAAATAAGTCAGTCACGGAAGAACAATCACTGTCTAAGATCATTGTTATTTAAAAAAGTAAAACTACTAAAAGGTTTATGTATGGAGAGCATTAACCTATTGTGATTACAAGGAGGAGGAGAGAATTAGTGGACAGACATATGGGCACTTTATTGGAACAGGTAAAGGGAATTACAATGTGGAACAAATAGATGATCAGACATCCTAATTAATGATATGGAAAATATGCAAATTATTTGACTGAAAAACAAAAACAAACAGTAAAGTGGGTATCTGACACAAAACTCTCTGTTAGTCAGGGCTAGCCTCTGATTAAACTTCCAGAATATTATAGGATAAGATGATGTTATATCAGGAAGTGTGAGAGTTTTCAATGTGGATCTAGAAGACACTTTTATGTAGAAGAAAAAGGTGGCAGATACTGACAGAAACATCTATGCAACTAAAAAACTTTTTGAATACAGGAATTCTGATAACCCCACATTTGAAAAAAATCATTATGTTCATAATTCTCTGAGATAAAGAAGTATGCAATATAACTTTGAAAGTTCCTTGTAAACTTACTTTGATTCAGCTCTCTGGCTATTCATGTGAACAAACCCATGGAGTGTGGGCTTCCTCATCAAGACTAATGTGATGAAGTATGGCTGGCTATTTTACGGGAAATAGCTCAAACAATGTTTTTGCAGAGTTCACGGTTTTCTTTTAAATAGTAAAATTTATCTAGAATGCATACTTTTGTTCTAAGTAGAGATCTTTTCCCCCATTAAATCTTTAAATATGTCTATTAGGAGCTCTATATCTTAGTAGTTAAGCATTTGGCTTCTAACTAAAAAATGAATGATTTAAATGCACCAAATGTGGAGTTGAAGCCCACTGACCAGCTTCTTGGAAGCAAGATGAGACAATCTTCTTCCACAAAGATATACAGCTTTGGAAATCTTAATAGGCAGTTCTGTACTGTCTTATAAGGCTTCTGTGAGTCAGAATTGACTCAGAAGCAATGGATTCTATCTATCTATCTATCTATCTATCTATCTATCTATCTATCTCTATCTATATAAATAGATATACAGATAGAGAGAGAGAGAGAGAGACAGAGATAGAGATATAGATATATATATAGTTGCAGTGGCTGAGTGGTAAGAAACCACACTTCCAACTCAAAGCCACATGGTTTGAATCTACTAGCAGAGGAAAAAGTTGGTCAACCAGCTCCCTTGCAATTTACTTCCTCTGAAAACCTGTTGGAGGGTCAGCTATGAGTTGGTTCTGACTCAACAGCATATAAGAACATATTGACAACATTGACATTTAAAGCTGCCTTTTTCATAAGGGTCATTACCATTAAAATGTTATTGTATACCTGAGGTAAGTGGTGAGGCCAGAGGAGTGGAGCAATGGGGAAGGTTCAATGGAGGCTTGAAAAGACGGGGTGATAATAGGCATAGAGCAATGGGAATAAAATGATATAAAGTACAATATAGGTGAATGATTATACAAAACACAAGGTGCATTTATAAAACATGATGTATATGATTTTATGCAAAACCAATAAAAATTATAAATATTATTGTATTAAGAAATATGTATCATTGGCTTTATTTAAAAAGAATTGTAAGAACCATGCCTCATCAGAGGAAAAAAAAACTAAAAAAGAAATATTTTGTAGATTTTAAAAATTCACCCAGGGAGACAAAATAAGACAGGATTCTCTACTTCACATGCAATAGAAATTCTCCTTTTCCCCAGATGAGTGAGTTTGTTAACTTTAAGTACAGATTTCCTCTTGTGAATTTATCATTCCTTGGTGATTAAAAGTAGAGATTCATTGTTGCTTGCCAACTAAATATCTCTTTCTACTTTTTTGTGTTTTAAACTATTGATGTTGACAACTTTAAAATGTATTACAATACAAGATCCTCGACAGAATGGGATAAATATGCATTACAAAACTCAAAATCATAAAAATAGCCAGGCTTGCTGGTCTAAGACAGACTGGTGGGGGTGGGGGGGAAGTATCCCTTTTATATTCACTCATCAGTAGATAATGTGGGGAAAAATGTGACCTTCAAATGTTTCAAAACTCTTTAAATAAAAAAACAAAACAAAACACTAAACTCTTTAAATCCACCAATGCCAATTTTAGTTTCTTATAAACTGATTTCTGTTGTTCTAACATTTCAAACAAGAAAATGGTAATCAACATGAACTCAAAAGGACGATTCTACCTGAAATCTATCTTTAAAAACCCAAATATTAACTCATGTTGACCTTCTTAACCTTTCTTAATACTGTAAGTCATACGAAGACCACCAGAAATGAAAAGAATATAAATAATCTGATTATACTGAAGGTGACTTCTTTTAGAAGGGCATTGTGAGAAGGAAGATGTGGAGGAAAGGAAGAGATTATATATTTGAAACAGTACCATTTTGTTTCATTTCCCCACAATCATGTTGCAACTGTATATACATCATTTTTCTTTTCCTTCTAATCAGTCTTGTTCAAGTAGAAGTAGTAAGAAGTGATATTTACTAAGAGAAGATCAAGAACTTGTGTTAACTGAAGGAAGATCAAGACATGCATTTTGACCTTTTGTCTTTCTGGCAATCACTTATCTTTGGAGGATATATTCTTTTATTTTTAAAGTAGAATAAATATCTTTTATGTTTCTTTGACATTTGTGACCATTCCATCTTGCTTCTCAAACTATGTTCCTGCTTCTCAAACTGCTCTACAAGAAAAGATTTTAGTTTTGCTGAAGAACATTTAGGAAGGGCATATGCGTAAGGATATGAGGTCTATAGTGTATGTCTTCTTAAATACATTCTTTTTTTAAAAAAATTATACTAGTTTATTTACAAACTTTGAATACATTGTTTTTAAAACAGATTATTTCAATTTCTCTCACCCCCTCAAATTGTACAACCCCATGATTAATTCCTCCTCCACATATCCTCATCCCTCTGCTTCCAACCTTTCCCACCCCTCTTGGATCCTTATACTCATTCTACAATGATGATTTTATATAATATTTATCCTTGTGGGACTGAGTTAGTTCATTCAGCATAATGCTTTCCAGTTTCTCCCAAGATAGGTAATAATTTACAAAATCATTGCGCCTGTGTGCTGCGTGGTATTCCATTGTGTGAATGTACCATAATTTCTTAATCCATTTGTTTGTGGTTGGACATTTGGACTGTTTTCATGTTCTTGTGATGGTGAATAATGCTGCTATGAACATTGGTGTACAATTCTCCATTTGTTTCTCAGTTCTAATTTTATCAGGGTATATTACAAGTAGTGGAATAGCTGGGTCATATGGAATTTCTATGTTCAGCTTTTTGAGGAAGTGAGAGAAATTGAAATAATCTGTTTTAAAAACAATGTATTCAAAGTTTGTAAATAAACTAGTATAATTTTTTTAAAAAAGAATGTATTTAAGAAGACATACACTATAGACTTCATATCCTTACACATATGCCCTTCCTAAATGTTCTTCAGCAAAACTAAAATCTTCAGAAATGCACAATCTGAAGAGGATAAAATTGATACATGAGATCTTCTAAAGATTAAATCCACCAACAATGTACAAGAGTTCCTATCTTGCCACATCCTCTCCAATATCTATTGCTTGCTGCCCTGTTAAACCTTCTCACTCTTACTGGAGTGAGATTGTACCTTATTGTGGTTTTGATTTGCATTTCTCTCATTGCCAGTGATTTTGAACATTTCTTCATGTGTCTGTTTGCCATTTGAATATCTTCCTCTGTGAAAATTCTTTCCATGTCTTTTGCCCATTTTGTAATTGGTTTATCAGTCTTTTTCTTGTGGAGGCCCAGGAGTATTCTGTAAAGTTTTGTTATAAGACTTTTTTTGTCTGAGATGGTATTACTGAATATTTGTTCCCAATCTGTAGGTTTTCGTTTCGCCCTGTTGGAAAAAGTTTTTGAAGCACACATGGATTTAATCTTTAGAAGATCTCATGCATCAATTTTATCCTCTTCAGATTGTGCATTTCTGGTTTTATTTGTCTGTCTCTTTATACCTTGGACTAGTGCTTCTAAGCTTGATCCCAGTTTGTTTCTTATGAACATTATACAGAGACTAGACAAAGATGCCCACTGTCACCACTTCTTTGTGGAGGTGCTTGCTAGGGCAATACAACAAGAAAAGGAAATAAAAGGCATCCAGGCCAGCAAAGAGATGGTTAAACTCTTGCTATATGCAAATGATTTGATAGTGTACACAGAAAATCCCAAAGATTCAACAACAACAACAAAAAAGTGTTAGAGTTAGTAGGCCAGTTTAATAGGATAAGATCAATATCAAGATCGATGTCCAAAATTCAATAGGATTCATCTACAGGAACAAAGAGAACTGAGAAGGAAATCAAGAAATCCTGGAAAACCTACAACCAGGAGAAGATAACGTAGATGAATGGGATCTTCTAAGACTCAAATCCCTATGCACATCCAAAAACTTCTCCAACAGGGTAAAAAGGGAAGCCACTCACTGGGAAAAAAGTATTCGGTAATAACATATCAGATAAGGGACTTATATCCAGAATTTATGAAATACTTGAGCACCACAACAAGATAAAGGTAAATAATCCAATAGAAAAATGGGCACAGGATATGAAAAGGCACTTCACTGAAGACGACATTCAGATGGCTAACAAGCACATAAAGAAATGCTCAAAATCCCTAGCCCTAAGAGAGATGCAAATTAAAACAACTATGAGATACCATCTCACCCAGTCAAAATAGCAAAATTTAACAGAACATCAACCAACAAATGCTGGCGAGGTTGTGGAGAAACTGGAACCCTGATTCACTGTTGGTGGGAGTGTAAAATGGTGCAACCCGTGTGGAAAGCAGTATGACGCTTTCTCAAAAAAGTTGCAAATAGAGATACCATTTGACCCAGCAATTCCACTACTGGGAATATACCCTGAAGAGACCATAGCTGACATCCAAGCAGATATATGTACACCCATGTTTATTGCAGCTTTGTTCACAATAGCAAGGAGTTGGAAACAACCTAAGTGCCCATCAACAAACGAATGGCTAGAGAAGCTGTGGTATATTCGCACAATGGAATACTATGCTGCATTAAAAAACAAGGAACTCATGCAATATTACTCAAAATGGCTGACTCTGGAGAACATTATGCTGAGTGAAATGTCCCAGACACAAAGGGACAAATATTGCATGGTGCCACTGTTGTAGAATAGGACTGTCCTTGGGGTTGGGGAGAGACTGAGTAAGATGGGTTCAATAATGTATGCTGCTCTGAAACAGAGAAGGGAGAAAACTGTTTAAAAGAGATATGTGAATAGGTATTTCGGTCATGACAGGAGTCTAGAGTGATGGCTACATGGTGGAGGGGACCTGGGGGAGGGTTTGTAAAACAATGAAAGAATCTTTTCTTTTACTTTTCCATAATTTTTGACTCATGTACTTATAACTTGTTAGTTAAATTTGTCTTCTAGGTTGCAACACCCCCATGATAACATCTTCAAGGACATGAACATGTACGGCTAAGCACAATTAATAACAGTGCATCTAAATTCCAAAATCAATCTCCATAATAGTCTATGTGTTTCCTACTGCCAAAGGGGCCCTTTAGAGTAGTGAGAGAAGATCTTCACCCTGAAACCCACAGCGTCCCTTTTCAGCAGGAAGTAGCTAAGAGAATACGCCATCCCTTTTCCCTTTTGAATCAGGGTGAAGTCTCTCTCAGGGAGGAGTGATAGGGAATGACAAAGGACACACTGACAAAGGAGATTAAACAGAACTGGTTTTGACAAGCACTGTGGCAATTGGACAATTAAAACAGACATTTGGAGGGCGGGGGAAGAAGAACAAATTGGGGAAGAGGTTAGAGAGAACGGTACAGCAATGAAGGAATGAAAACCCCAAATCCCTGTAAATGTTCATTAATACTAATAAAATTTAATAATAAAAAAAAGAAAGTGGAATTATGAAATTTATTTGGAGAGGCAAGAGACTCCGAATAAGCAAAACACTTCTGAGAAACAAAAATGAGGATGGAGGCATAGCACCTCCTGACCTCAAAACCTACCATAGAGCAGCATGGTACTGGTACACTGACAGGCACATAGACCAATGGAACAGAATTAAGAACCCAGAAATAGACCCAACCAACTGATATTCGACAAGGAATTCAAAGCTATCAAATGGGGAAATAACTTTTTCAACAAATGGTGTTGGCAAAACTGGACTTCCTCCTGCAGAAAGCTGAAACAGGACCCACATCTCACACCATACACAAAAATCAACACAAGGTGTATCAGAGACCTGAGAGTAAAGTCCAAAATCATAATGCTCACATTATTTTTTAGTGAGCTTCTCTGAAGATTACCATTAACCAATTGCTGTGTTGCTGGTTATGATTTCTTGTTGTTGTTATGTGCCACTGAGTTGACTGTGACTCATAGTGACCCTATGTACAACAGCCCTAAACCCGGCTCTATCCTGTGCCAATTTTACTGTCTCTGACATACCTACCCCCATTACCTTAGTCATTGAATCAATTAATCTTTTCGAGGGTCTCCCTTTCCTTTGCTGTCCCTCCACCTTCCCAAGCATGACATTCCTCTCCAAGGATTGGTCCCTCCTTTCAACACATTCAAAGTATGTCAAATAAAGCTTCAGAATCTTTGTCTCCAAGGAACAGCCCAGTTTCACCCTCTTCAGGATGAACCTGTTTGTTTTCTTAGCAGTCCATAGTATGTTCATTATTCTTCTCCAACACTATAGCTCAAAGGCATCAATTCTCCTTCTATCATCCCTAGTCACTGTCCAGCTCTCTGAAGCATAGCAAGTGATTGCAAAGGCCATGACCTGTATTAGGTACACCTTAGGCTCCAGACTAACATTGTTTCTCTTCAGTACTTTGGAGAGGTCTCTGACAGTGAACTTTCTCAATGAATTATACCTTTTCATTTACTGGCTGCTGGTGCTAAGAGAGTTGATTGTGGAGCCAAGCAAACTAAAGCTGTTAACAGTCTTAATCTCTTAACCATCAATCAAAATACTGCCAATCAGCCCTGTGGTGAGAATCTTTATTTTCTTGATGTTCAGTTTCAATCCATATTAAAGGCTGCAGTCCTTGACCTTCTGCATCAAGTTCTTCAGGTCCTCTTCAGTTTCAGCAAGCAGGGTTGTGTCATCTGCATAATGCAAATTGTTGATGAATCTTCTTCCAATGTTGATGTCAACTCTCTCCTCATAGAGCCCAGCCTCTCAGATAATCTGTTCTGCAGATAGATTGAAAAGGTATGGAGATAAGATATATCCCTAGCATACACTATTCCCAATTTTGAACCATGCAATATTTCCTTGCTCTGTTCTGATGACTGCCTACTGGTCCAAGTATAGATTTTTGCATGTTTCTTTTTTATTCTGATTTATAGTAGATTTACTTAGTATTTCTTAAATGAACCTATGAATGAGATACATTTTAATGAGAATTCAATGACAGTGAATATTCTGAGAATGAGAGTCTTCTGGACCATAGTTTGTTTTTATTTTTTGTTAGATGCCATTTTAAGTCAACTATAACTCATTGCAACTATGTGAATAATATATCTGAACCTTGCCCTATTCTGATATTAATATATTTGTTAGATCTTATTTTTGAGTGGCATTTTCAGAATAATGATACAGAGTTATAACAAAGTTATGTTTAGTTTGTATCTAAACATAGAAGTTACTTCTGGAATAATTTAAAAATAAGTGCTAGTTTTAATGTGATATTTAAAAAAATAACTAAATAAGACTAAGGCAAAAAATCCTTATTAGTGCGCAAACTCTCTTTTAAAGAAGTAAATGCATCAGCAAAGAATTCCACTTATCTTCATCATCCACTGAACTTTCTTAATGGAAAGGAACAATTTATGCATTAATACAGTAAAAGTGCTTAGATACCTTAGGGTATTCGGACATAATATTTTATTTTTCTGTGCAAGAAATGATAAGAACAAATAGATCTTAGGCATGCTCCTAATAATTTCCATCGCATTAGTAGAATGCATCTCAAGAGATGATTCTATCTACTCAAGTAATGAATGTTTAATAAATATTAGAAAATAATGATAAGATAAGGAGTATACAGTCCAACTTGTTTTACATTAATATTTGGAAGAAGCAAATCAGCACATTATTTCATTTCTGAATACCATAAAAATTGCTTTTTTGAGTAGCAGTAATTGTCTGAGATTGAAAAAGAAAACATCTTATCTGGCAATTACTTTGAAACAGGTCATATCTTTTATGAAGAACTGAAAATTTAGATTTTAAGTAATTGAAATTTTACTTTTATATAAAAACTTAATTTTGTGTTCTCTTGAATTTGAGGATAAAAGATAAATCCAACGGTTGAAGATTTAGTCATAATCTCATGATAAGATATTCTCAATTTCAGAAAAAGAGAGTGAGTCCTTTCACTGTATCTAATGAAAAAATAATTTGGAGAAAAATTGTAGGGAGAATGTAACAAGAAAAAATGTGCGTTTTAAACTTTTGTGATAATTTAGTGAACAATTTCTCTTAAATATGAAAAAAAGTGATTAATTATTAGCTTTACTTACATGAGAACAAACAGGTTTGTCCTAGAGAGGCTGTTCCAGGCTGCTCTTTGGAGGTGGGGATTCTGAGGCTTCATCTGACATGTTTTGGGCATGTTGTAAGGAGGGATCAGTCCTTGGAGAGGGACAGCATGCTTGGGAGTGTGGAGGGACAGAGAAAGAGGAAGATCATCTATTAGATGGATTGATTCTGTGACAGGATTGATGAGGATAGGTGTGTCAGAGACAGTAAAGTTGGTACAGGATAGAGCAGGTTCAGGGCTATTATGTATAGTATATATGTATACTATGTATAGGGTTGCTATGAGTTGCAAGCAACTCGATAGCACGTAACACAAGAACAACAATACAAGTAATATTAGCTACTTTGTAAGAAAGAGTGCTGCACTGGGAAAATTTGCAATTAGGGACCTCTCCGAATTATTGAGGAATAATGATCTCTGTTTGAGGACTAAGGTTCATCTGATTCTGGTCATAGTCTTTCTGATTACTTGCTATGCATCTGAGAGCCGGACAATGAATAAAGATAATGTGAAAAGAATTGATGACTTTGAGCTGTGGTATTCGAAAGGAGCACTAAGCGTTAATGAATAGCCAAGAGAACAAACAGATACGTCTTGGAGAGGGTGCAGCTGGAGTGCTCTTTGGAGGCAAGAATGATGAGGCTTTGCCTCACATACTTTAGACATGTTGCTTGGAGGTGATTCCTTAGAGAAGGACATGATGCAGGGAAGGGTGGAGGGTTAGAGAAGGAGAGGAAGACCCTAAACCAGGTGGACTGACACAGTGACTGCTGCAATGGCTGTCATGAGTCAGGAAGTGTGAGGATGGCACAGGATAGAATAGAGTTCCGATCTTTTGTTCATGGGGTTGCTAGGAGTCATACACCTAAAAACAACATAAGAGTTTTAGCAAAGGAAAAACAAGTGGGACTGTTTTGTTTATAATTTATAATTTTGTTTATAATTTAATGAAAAATTTGTGTTTTGTTGGCAACTTTTTCTGAGCTGCCAAGTAGGGATTATTAGTTAAAATGTATCTTCTGCCAAACCAAATCTTTCACTGTAACACACAATCCTGAAGAGCTTGGTTGTTTTTTTTTTCTGTTTTTTGTTTGTTTGTTTTTTAAGACCTTGTTTTTAACGAAACAGGATGCCAAGCACTATAGTGGAAAAATTGCATAAGACATACTTTATTCTAACTTAGTATCTACTTATGTGGTTTTCTTTCTGTGTTTAACAAGAGTCTCTGGTCACAGGCTCTCTGTGGGTTTTGAATTACCTGGGGGAAAAGAAAACCCTTTATATTGCTGGTGTTTCTGATGTGTTGCCTGGAGGGCATTTTCAGCAAGGCTGTGGTGTTGTTTCTGATCTAGTCATCTTTCCACAGTCAACATCACATAATGATATAAGTGGCAACTTTTGTGTCGTTTGTATATTATAGGAGTCTTAATAACTTGTTTTGGTGATAACCAATTTGAAGGAAAGGCAAAACAAACAATGCCATTTCCTCCCTAGACATCAGGTGCTCATTTTGGGAGCCTCTATTTGTTTCCTGTAAACCAATATAAATTTGCTGCATTCTGAATTTGATGACTAACATTGCCCTGGATGCTCATTTTGTCTGAATGGTATTAATAGAAGATGCAAGTAAATTTGTTCCCAAATGTATTCTCTCTTTTGTTGCTGGCTCATGCTTGTGCTTATTGATAACATCATCAAGGGGCATGATATGTGTTCGAGTTGTTGTTGTTGTTATGTGCTGTCGCCCTAAACTCTGCTCTGTCTTGTGCCAATCACACTGTCTCTGACACTCCTATCCTGATAATCCCAGTCACTGAATCAATATCCACCTCATAGAGGGCTTTCCCCTCCTGAGCTGTCCCTCTACCCTCCCCAGCATGATGTCCTTCTCCAAGGACAGGTCTCTTCTTACAACATGTCTGAAGTACGTTAGACGGAGACTCAGAATCCTTGCCTCCAAAGAGCCACCCGGTTTAACCCTTTCCAGGATGAATCTGTTTGTTTTCCTAGCAGTCCACGGTACTCTCAATACTCTTCTCCAGCACCACAGCTCAGAGGCATCAATTCTTCTTCTGTCTTCCTTGGTCATTGTCCAATTCTCTGATGCGTAACAAGTGATTGCGAAGACCAGTTGCACCTTAGTCTCCAGAGAGACACCATTGCTCTTCAGTACTTTGGAGAGGTCCCTAACAGCAGACAGTCTCATGGCAATGCACCTTTTAATTTCCTGGCTGCTGGTGCCAAGACTGTTGACTGTGGAGCCAAGCAAAGTAAAGCCGTAAACAATCTCAATCTCTTCACCATCCATCCTGATGCTGCCAATTGAGTATTCTGAAGAATGTCTCTAACCCATTTATGTTGCATGTTGTACATTCTACACCTCAAGTGGGATTCCCCTCTCAGGGTGATCCATTCGTCACCAGTATATTTTTAATTTATGTCCTCTTTCTATGTGATCAAGGAGACAGGGTGGTGCAATGGTTAACATACTTGGTTTCTAATCAGAACTTCAATGTTTTGAATCCAGTAGTTGTGATTTGTAGTCTGGGAAACCCTATGGAGTAATTCTTCTCTGTCACATAATGTATCTGTGAACTGAATTGATTTTATGGTAGTGTGGTGTTTTGGATTTTGTTCTCTTTCCAAACATATGGTTGCTGTGACTTAAAATTACCTGATGGCAACTGATTTGGGATTTTTGTTTGTTTTCTTTGTTTTGTATGAGAGAATCAGAGCGCTGTAGTTAGTTAGCATCCGAACTGTTCTGTTGAAAAAAAAATTTCCATAAAGCAGATGTATGGCAGTGAACGAAAACTTATCGTTAAGTGTTAGACAGGCTCTTTCAAGACAAAAAGAATAATTTCAGAATCAAGATTTGCTGACTTTCTGAGCTCAGTGTGGCTTCTGGTTTTTTATTAAGATCAATTATTTTCTATTTCCTAGGGTTATAAGAACTATCTAAGAAATGGAAAACAATGTTATAGGATTGATTAATCAGAACTAGGTATTTGAGACCTCACTGATTAAGGTAATATTATCCAAAGGACTAAGACATTCCTCAAATATTGTAAATGATAGAAAAATTCTTTAACTCCAAGCAGATTTATGGTTGCAAAAAGTAACCATGAATCCTGATCATCTGGCAGATCAAATCAGCGCTAAGTAACTGTTCTTCAGATCTCTTCCATTGAAGGAATAATTCTGTTCCAACTTCGCATCAGTCTTTTCTCCATAAAGTTAAGTTCTGTAGCAGGAAATAAAAAAAAAAAGAGGGAAGTGAGATGACAGGAATGATAGTGCAAAACCCTGGGGATAAATGGAAAATCAGTAAGCAGTGAGAATTGAAGTTCTAATTGATATAATTGTAGATTGAGAATAAACAATAATTTAGGGAAATGGAGTAAATACAGCTGTTCTGAGTACCATTTTAATATAGTGCATTTATGAAAACACCAGTTTTCAGAAACTGTTTTCAACATTGTGCTTCTTGGGGGGAGGGAAGGGTGTTGCCCTTCTCTTCCTAAGTGACAAATAATGTGAAAAGCATGTTAGATTTGAGTCTAGGAGACTTTACACTAGAGGTAAAGTTCCTGTTCATTTGCGGTGTTGGAGCAGAGGATTGAATAGCCCATGAATTGTTAAAACAAATCTCTGCTGCAGGAAATGTGAAGAGGGTGCTCCTGAGAGGGCAAGCCAATGAAATGCCATCTCACACATTTTGGGCACGTTGTCTAGACATCGTGATGGGAAAGCTAGAGGGTGAGATAAGAAGAGGAAGACTCACAGCAACATGGATTGGCATTGTGACTGTCAGATGGCACAGGACAGAGCAAGGTCAGATCTGCTTTCAGAGTATCACTATGAGCCACAGTCAACTTGTTGGCATCTACAATAACAACAACAACAAACAACAACAACTTCTTTAGTCAGTGATTTGTCCTCCCCTCTCCTCCTATCCCTGGTAATTATCAAAGAGTGCTTCTTTCTATGTGACTTTTGACAAATCTATTGACCATTGCTTTCCTCATGTACAAATAGTGAGGCTGGGTAGCTTCACAAAGATTGATACTCTCCAGAATTTTATAAAGCTCTACAGAATTTTATAAACTACACAAAGTGTCTTTTTATTGTGTGCTTAGTAAACACTTTTCATACTGAGAAGAACGGGAATCCCAGAACACTTGATCGTGCTAATGTGAAACCTATACTTGGACCAGGAGGCATTCATCAGAACAGAGCAAGGAAACACTGCATAGTTCAAAATTGGGAAGGGTGTACGCCAGGGATGTGTCCTATCGCCATACCTTTTCAACCTGTATGCAGAACAGATTATCCGAGAGGCTGGGCTCTATGAGGAGAAACGTGGCGTCAGGACTGGTGGAAGATCTATCAACAGTTTGCGTTATGTGGATGGCACAACCCTGCTTGCTGAAACTGAGGAGGACCTAAGTGTTTGCTGCAGAGGGTCAAGAACTGAAGCCTTCAATATGGATTTAGGCTCAATGTCAAGAAGACAAAGATTCTCACCACTGGGCCAATTGGCAGCATCAGGATGGATGATGAAGAGATTGAGCTTGTTCACAGCTTTACTTTGCTTGGCTCCACAGTGAACACTCTTGGCACCAGCAGCCAGGAAATTAAAAGGCGCATTGCCATGGGAAAGTCTGCTGTTAGGGAGCTCTCCAAAGTATTGAAGAGCAACGATGTCACTCTAGAGACTAAGATGTGTCTGATACTGGCCATGGTGTTTGCAATCAGTTGTTATGCATCAGAGAGTTGGACAATGACTAGGGAGGATAGAGGGAGAATTCACGTTTTTGAGCTGTGGTGCTGGAAAAGATTATTGAATATACCATGGACTGCTAAGAGAACAAACAGATTCATCCTGGAGAGGGTTAAACCAGGCTGCTCATTAGAGGCAAGGATCTTGAGGCTTCATCTGACATACTTTGGACATGTTGCAAGGAGGGACCAGTCCTTGGAGAAGGACATCATGCTTGGGAGTGCGGAGGGACAGAGCAGGAGGGGAAGGCCCTCTATGAGGTGGATTGATTCAGTGACTGGGGTAATCCGGGAGAATGTGTTGGAGATAGTGAGACTGGCACAGGACAGAGCAGGATTCAGGGCTGTTGTACATAGGGTCGCTATGAGTCGCAAGTGACTCGATGGCACGTAACAACAATACTGAATCAAGTCTGCTGATATAAACATTAGAAACTTTGAGTTGGTACTTTTGTATCTATACTGACCATGTTTAGCATAGAAGTCCTTGCTCTTTAGTTAAAACCTTCTTTTTTAGTATAGAAAGTTCAAAGCTCATAACAATTTAGGAAAAGGATTATCAATTAAATAACCTGGCCTCTCCCTCAATGCTCTATTTGCATTAGACAAGCTTTTCCATAGATGATTGAAGGTTGTGGGATTCTACTCTTCTTGCAGAGATAATAATGAAATAGATGAAGAAAGTTGTTTCTTGGAGTCTTGGAAATGAAAATGAAAGATGCATTACTTTACCCCTTCCATATTACATGTAGTAGAACATCCTGGTGGCTTTGTCTGTAGGGAGTTGTACTGCCCTCAAAATTCACCAGCAGCTCCAAGGGAGAAATATGCTCTCCAAAAACTTGCTGAAGAGTCTACTATGAATTAATTCCAAATCAACAACAATGAGTACGGATTGGAATCTGATTACATGTAGTACAAAGTTCTGGTGGCCTAGTCTGTAGTATGCGAGATCTAGTGGCCTAGTGAGTAAGGAAGTAGTTCTGTCAACCCAAAGACAAGTGGTTCGAACCCACCAGCTGCTCCGCTGAGCAATCTCTCCCCATGTGATTTACAACCCTTCAATACCCACAAGAGGCTTGGCTATGAGTTGGTTCTGACTCATTGGCAGTGTGTTCCAGTTTTAGTCTGTAGAAAGTTGTGCTTATCCAAAAGCTGTAAGACACTGACAGTTTGAATTCACCAGATTCACCAGATCTAGGTCCATGCTAGAATTGTGTGATTTACCGCTTTGCATGCACGCGCGAGTACACACACACACACACACACACACACACACTCACTCACACACAATGAGTCAGCTCTCGCTGGACAGCAATGAGTTGTTATTGTTCTTGTTAATGCACATAATAAAACATATACATCAAGAACACAATTTATCTTAAATATGTAATGTCCATCCTTTAAATACTTTTTCAAAAATTGTTTTTTCTTGCTTATCCATTCCCTTTTAAATCCTTACCTGACATAGATAATGCTGTTGTTGTTCTTTAGAACTTTAATTTTGACCTCTTTATATCATCTACGACATCATCCAAATAGGAAAAGATCCATTGTTCTGTCTTTTAGGAAAACTCTCTGTGTGGTTCTAATCTGTCCTGTAGGACCGCTGAGTCAAAAATGACTGTGGCTGTGAATTTGGGCTGATTCAACTAAAATGGAGAAAATAAAATGCTATGCATACTTAAACCCTAGACATGTATTGATCATAACTCAGGAAAGAATCTGACAGTTGAGACATAAAACTAATAAGCCTCCAGATTTCTTCTTGAGGGCCTAAATGAAGTCCTTGAAACTATCCACTGCTAACTGGAGCAGTGTGTGTGGATGATGTAAGTCTGAGAGGCACTGAATGGATCTTTTGATAGATGGAAGAGAGACCAATTGAGGCTTTAAAGGAGCTGTAGTTTCTCAGTGACATTATAACACACTGTACGTGCGGCATAATGTTTTCTAGGTTCTCATTGCGGGAATTACAATTACATACCTAGTTGTTCTGCATGTCTCCCTTAAGGGGAATTAAATAGACTGTTGTATTAGTGATGGCATTCTTGTAGAGAGTCCCAGGCTTTGCAGGGCTACATGACTTCCATAAAAATAAGGATATGATCTAAGGCAATGGTTAGTGGATGCTTTTGGTTTAACTGCCAGTGTTTTTCTTTTATTTACAGCCTACTACTTTCTCAAGGATCAGTTTGTCAATTTTTTCTCCATTAATGACTATTTTCTCTCATGTGCAGCTTTTAGGAGGATGTCTTTTGCAGCTTAACTTCAAAATAGGTCTCATGCCCTTGTGGATGTCAGAATGATGCAACCCAAAGATCACTTTATGCTGTTAAACACTAACATGATGACATGAATTTTAGAAACATATGAGGAAGCCTGTAGGACTGTGTGTGCAAACCCGATATAATTTCTCAGGAGATTGCTTGTCACAGAGGAAGAAAATGTCAGCATGAATTAAGAAGCTTAGCACAGAGAGTGAGAAGTTCTTTAAGAATGTGTGAAGGAAATAACTTTCATTCCCGCTTGGTTTTTCCAGTTGAGCTCTGCTTTTAATCTGATAATTCCTATATGTTTCGTTGTTCCATCTGTTTCCGTTCCAGCATTCCAGCTTGGGGGTAACAGATGTGGAACAGTAGCTTGTGGATGTCTTGGCTACAGGCATTCCTGTGCTGATGGTGGGGGAGAAGAAGGAGGAGCTGGTCTCAGAGACGTTAAATTTGCTTTTCATGGCACATGTGGCCCCTAATATTTGTATAAAATACTTATTAGGTTCACTTCTAAAAGAACCCAGGTAGTGCGGTGTTTAACTATTGGGCTGTTAAGAGTAAGGTTGGTGGTTTGACTATACCAACTGCTTCTTAGGAGAAAGATAAGAAGTCTCCCCCCCTCAACTTACAGTTCTGGAAACCTGGAGGAGGGTAGTTATGAGTCATAACTGCCTGGTGGTTGGCACTGGGTTTCATTTGATTTTGGTTAGGTTCCTTTCGGGCTGTCGCCTCTCTGAGTGGTGCGAACAGTTCACAAGCTCATTTGCTCACTGAAATGTGGACAAGTTCCAGTCCATTCACAGGCACCTCAGAGAAAAGACTTGGAAATCTACCTCAAGGGCGGGGGGAGCCACTGACAAGCCTATGGAGTAGAATTTTAGCCAATGTCACACGAGTGCTTTGTCATGAGTCAAAGTCAAGTCAACAGTGACTGATTCTAGCTGCAATCATAGATAGCTCAGTTTGATTTAAGCTATATTACCACTTTCCCAAACATTTACAGTGGGGTTTTCATGTGGCATCTTCTCTTATACTTTATTTTTCAGACTTTTTCTTTTAAGTTTACTCACTTTTATTGTATCAGAACCAATAGAATGACAGGATAGGAACATATATGTTCCTTCAGCTGTGTTGGCTGTGAAACCTCTTGGTTTCTCTTTAAATTCTCTCCATCTCCAATGCTGTATTTTCCTTGTGTTATCTTCCCATAGTGTTGAATGTTATGGAATTCTTACTCCTCACTGAGTGGTAAGTGGCAATATGTGAAATTCCTGCATGGACTATGTTGGCATTACGTGCCAAAATGTCCATTCTGAATATTTGATTAATGCCATTTCTAAAGATTTGAGAAATGCAACTGGGACATTTTATCAGGAAAGGTCAATGTGTGGCAAAAGACATCATGCTCAGGAAAGCAGAGGGTCGGTGAAAAAGAGGAAGTCCTTCAACAAGGTGGACTGAAGTGACAGCGATCATGGACTGAAGTATGGCAGAGATTGTGAGGGGATAGGATCAGGCAGAGATTTTTTCTGTTGGGAAAAGGGTCATATGAGTTGGAGCCAATTTGATGACATCTAACCACAACCTCAGCCTTCTTCTGAAAGCCATTGTGATTCTGGTGATTTTCCAGACTGGTTAGGGACTTTGGAGGTAAGAGTTCAGATATGGACTCTGCCTTCTAATTATCATGTACTCAAACTGCATGAGCTGCAGTTTTCTGATATGTAAAGTGGGGCACAGCTTGCCTCCTAGGGGTGTCACATTTATTAAACATGACAAGATATTTGAACAGTGCCTTTGTGGAATAAGAACTCAAGAAATCCCTATATACTTTGAAGGGAAGTGAGTACCACAGTGACATACAAGTAACCTCTGAACTTGTGACTGAGTTTGTTCCTTTCAGACAAAAGCACATGCGTTTAAAATCATGAATTAGATTAGTAAGGTGCAATGCTATTTTCCTATTAGGAAGTATTATAGTACCTTCATTAAGTTTTAATTGTGTATCTTTAAGAAATACAATTAAAGGTTAAGGGTGATAAAAAAAAGGTTTGAAGCTAAGAAAGTTTAAAACATGATTCCTGCTCTTGGCAACAAGTATTGATCATACCATGAACAGCCATAAAACCAAACAAATACGTCTTAGGAAAAGTGCAGCCAGGTTCTTCCTTATAGATAAGGATGCTGAGACTTTATTTCATATACTATGGACATGCTATTAGGAAGAACTAGTTCTTGGAAAGGAATATCATACTTGGAAAAGTAGAGGGTCAGTAAAGCAGAGGATGACCCTCACAGAATGACATGGATTGGTGTAATGACTGCAAAAACGGGCCGAAGCACAGGGGAGATTTTGAGGATATTGAAGAATAGAGAAAGATTTCAATTTATCATAAATAGGGTAGCTATGCATTGGTGTCCCCACAACTGTACCCAACAATAACAACAACTCTGACTTTGTAGCTGTCTATGGCCATGCCACACTGGACACAGTCTATCTCATCTGAAAGAGAGACTTTGTACTATATCTTAATGGATAATTATACTACTATATACATTCTAAGGGCTAAATATAAAAATGCATAGAAATTAGTATAATAGCTAAGTTGAGAGATATTAGTAATTAGGAACAGACCTTGTATGTAGTTCATACAATCAGTAAAAAATGCACCCATAACTGCTTGACCTATCAAGGTGCTTTGGTAGCCTAGTAGTAAGGATCTACACTGCTAACATGAAGGCAGACAGTTTGAATCTACTAGCTTTTGCACAGTAGAAAGATGGACAGTCTCCTTTCATGCTATTTACTGCCTCTGAAAGCCTGAAAAAGGGTCAGCTAAGGGTTGGTTCCAACTTGACAGTTCATTAAAAAAAACAACGATGTAACTAGTATAAAATGCACCAATAAACACTACACTTAATAAGGTTGGCTATTTGTAGGATGTTGGAAACTTTATGCAGGTATGCATGCAGAATATTCAAAAGAAGGCTAGAAATAGTCCATAGTGCTGGTTCAAAAAAAATGTTAACTCCAGATACTATTTATTCTATAGGCTAAAGTAATTTATATCACTTACCTCTATCTGGAGAATTTTCTTCCCTGAACTGTGAGATCTTATCTTAGCAAATAAGGATTTTCTAAGTTAAATTACCATTTTATTAAAAAGAAATATTCTATAAAGTAGTAGGTCCCTTATTTTAGTGGTGATATTGTATACTTTGTACTTAGGGTTTTCAAAGGCTTGCTACTTCAGAAGTGGATGGCCAATCCTTATTCCTACTCTGTCCTATTTGAATGCTCAGATTTAGAACATTATCTGACAGAAAAGCATTTTAAGGAAAAGAGCGGATTAAAAATATTTCCCAATTGTGGAAATAACCAATAGATTCAGTGTTGTCCCATCCTTGGCAGATGCTTTTTGACTCATCCCTTTTCTTACTCCACCAGTATTTACTTCTACTCCAACTTACTCCATTCAACACCTATCTTGCCTATCCAGTTCTTGAAGTGATGGCTTGCTTATATGTCAATCTTTGTGGGCTTCTGTGATTCCGAACACCTCAAGCTGCTGCCAGTTTCTTCTGCTGCAGGTAGCATCTCTTGAGTTTAGGAGTCTTGAACTTCTGCTCCAGGATTGACTTCTTGTAGTTTATGGCCTCTTCCCCTCCATTTATATTACACTGTTGTTACAATGGAATAGTTTCCCAGAGAAGGGTGATGTATCCTATAGATTTGCTTGCTGTACAATGTTGTCTTCCTGGCCCTAGAGCCTTTGACCCTCAAGCCCCAAAATTTTAAGGTGTCAGCCTTGACCCACAGGCTTCTGGGAGATGTAGTCACTCATACCTGTGTGATGTGGGGTCAGCTGAGTCACCTCCTGCCGCATGCGTTTTACCCCCTACACTATGCCTGCTGCCACCATGCCTTGTGCTCCAGATTTTGAAGATGTCAGCCTTGACTTATGGGCTTCTGGGAAATGTAGTCTTCCACACCTGTGTGGCTCGGAGTCAGCTGAGTCGCTGAACAAAATCAGTCCTAAAGTTGCAATACTTAAGGATCTTTTGGGCAGAATATTAAATGATCTAGGAAGCATTAAAAGGAGATGGAAAGAGTATACAGAGTGATTATACCAAAAGGAATTGACAGACACAGAAGAATTTCATGAAATAATGTATGAGCAAGAGCCTATGGTAATGAAGGAGGAAATTCAAGCTGCTCTGGAAGAACTGGCAAAAAACAAAGCCCCAGGAATTCATGGCATATCAACCGACATATTTCAACAAAGAGACACTGTCCTGGACGTGCTCATCAAGTTGTGCCAAGAAATCTGGAGGACAGCCACCTGGCCAACTGACAGGAAGAGATCTATATGTGTTCCCATTCCAAAGAAAGATGATCTGACAAAAAGTGTGGAAATTATTGAACAATATCATTGATATGACATGCTAGCAAGATTCTGTTGAAGATTATAAAAAAGTGACTGGAACAACACATCAACAGAGAACTTCCAGATGTGCAGGCTGGGTTTGGAAGAGGCTGTGGTACTAGTGATATTGTAACTAATGTTAGATGTATCTTGGCTGAAAGCAGAGAGTACCAGAGAATCTGTGTTTTAATGACTATGCGAAGGCATTTGACTGTGTAGATCACAATAAACTGTGTCTGACTCTGAGAAGAATGAGAATTTCAGAACACTTGGTTGTGCTAATATGAAACCTATACTTGGACCAGGAGGTTGTCATCAGAACAGAGCAAATAAATATTGCATTGTTCAAAATTGGAAAGACTGTGTGCCGAGGATGTGTCTTATCGTTATATCTTTTCAATCTATATATGAAACAGATTATCTGGGAGGCTGGGCTCTATGAAGAGAAATGCGGCTTTGGAAATGAGGATTGGAGGTAGACTCATCAACAATCTGTGTTATGTAGATGACACAATCCTGTTTGCTGAAACTGAGGAGGACCTGAAGTGCTTGCTTCAGAAGGTCAAAGACTGCAGCCTTCAATATGGATTGAAGCGCAACATCAAAAAAACAAAGATTCTCACCATTGGGACGATTGGCAGCATCATGATAGATGGTGAAGAGATTGAGATTGTTAACAGATTCACTTTGCTTGGCTCCACAATCAACACTCTTGCTACCAGCAGCCAGGAAATTAAAAGATGAATTGCATTGGGAAAATCTGCTGTCAGAGACCTCTCCAAAGTAGTGAAGAGCTAAATGTCAGTCTGGAAACTAAGGTGCACCTGGTCTCAGCTATAGTTTTTGCCATTTTGCTATGCATCAGAAAGCTAGACAATGACTAGGGATGGTAGGAGAATTGATGCCTTTGAGCTGTGGTGCTGGAGAAGAGTATTGAATGTACCATGGACCGCTAGGAGAACAGACAAGTTTGTCCTGGAGAGGGTAAAGCCAGGCTGCTCCTTGGAGGCAAGGATTCTGAGGCTTCATCTGACATACTTTGGACATATTGCAAGGCGGGATCAGTCCTTGGGGTGGGACATCATGCTTGGAAGGGTGGAGGGACAGTGCAAGAGAGGGACACCCTTGATGAGATGGATGAAGTCAGTTACTGAGATAATGAGGGTTGGTGTGTCAGAGACAATAAGATTGGCACAGGATGGAACAGGGTTTAGGGCTGTTGTACATAGGTTCGCTAACAACAACAACAACAACAACAGTTGTATACTAGTATGACTTTTCCGGAACCTAAATATATGTTGTGACCTGTGGAAATTCCTGTCTGCTAGCCAGGTAATTTTACTCTAGGAATTTGTTAAAAGCAATGGCATATATAAATATTTAGTGGTAACTCTGTTTACAAAAATGAAAACAATAAACACAGTTGGGAAATTAGTTACTGAGTTATAGCAGCATTTCACAAGGATACTTAAGAGCAGTAGAAAAGAAAATGCATCTTTTTTACCAAACTACAGATGCCCTATCCAGTGAAATGCTCTTTTTGGAGATTTCTCTGTGTTGACAGAGCTCCAGTGTGGGCACATAATGAGAGGGTGCATTTTTGCAATCAGAGAAGGAATCATCTAAAAAAGTGTAGTTAAACCCTAAGATGGTAGTCCATGTAAAGGCAACAAATTTAATTATATTTTTCAGTTTTCTTGAAATTTCAAACAGCCTAGAGTGATATTTTTTTTTGTTCTAGAATCACCTCAAATTTTTATGATCTGCTGACTTGACACAATTGTTAGAAAGGAAAGCAAGGTAAGCTGATATTTGGAGCTTTACTTTTCATGTGAGAACAGATTTATGGAGGATTGCATGCTTTTATCTTTCTGCCTGCACAGCCTTGAGCACAGGCAGACTGTGAGCTCCCCAGGGTCAGGATCTTTATGGGTCTGACACCTGGGGCTCTTCTCGATACATCAGCTGAGCTGTGCAGACACTGCTTTCTTGCATCTGTGTGTGTGTGTGTGTGTGTGCCCATGGCCATTTGTGTTTGTGTGCACACGGTCATTTTTGTCTTGTACGTGTGTGTGCGCATGTGAAAAATGCACTTCTCTGATTTGATGAGTGGTAGAGAGCCCAATATAAGGCTTAAATCAATTACCTTAAAGTCTAGTCACATCTGGCCAGCTGGCTGTTTAGTTCTTCCAAAGGCCTATTTTCCAGAAATATTGGAGAATCACCCAAGAAGAGACTTATGTGAAAGAAAAAAGGGCAATGTCATCCTTGTGGATTTTTAGGGAAATGAAGGACATTGAGTGCTGTGGATGAAATTGTGCTCCTGCAACTATGTGCTGAAATTCTTTGCCCTCTACCTGTGATCGTAAAGCAGTTTGGAATGAGGATTTCTTTTTAAATGTAAGTTAGGTATATCTGAGTAGAGGAGATTAAATAGAATAATTTCTGAGTTATAAAAATAGTGTATTAGACATGAAGAGGGAGCTCTGGTGGCCTAGACCACAGTGAGGTGAGCTGCTAACACAAAGACAGTGCCTGTCTGGCAGCTCGAGCTGCCCAGAGGCTCTGTTAAACACAGATGTGCAATCTCTGCCAGTGCGCTTCACAGCCTTTGCAAACCCACTCATGGCGGAAGCTGTGAGTCATTTCCAACTTGACTGAAAAGAGTTTTGAGTTTTCTTTTGAGAGATGGAGATGTGTGCTTTAGGGGGAGGGAAGAGGAGACAGGTGTCCTATAAACACCATCTACAAGACAAGAATAAGAGAATTCCAAGGACTACATTTAAGGAAGGAATCCAGATGAAAGAGACCCAGATTTCAACTCTCAGCCTGCAGAATGGTGAGAGTTTAAATGTTGATTCTTTAAAGCCACCTACTTGTGGTAGTCACCTACTTGAGGTTATTTCAGACGAGATCGGGATTGTTCAGGGTGGTATGGCCTTAGACTGCTTGCGGTATTTCAGTTATAGCAGTACTAGATAACTAGGATTTCAAGTATGGCAGACTGCTTCCACTTTTGATTGACTTCCAATTCAATGTCATCAGTTATAGATGTATATAATTATGATTGTGAGCTGAAAGTAAAGAGACGATGTACTTACTGCAGAAGATAAAATAGATACTAGCCTTAAGTATGGGTTCACATAAAAATAAAGAAAATAAGTTGCTCATAATTATACTGCTGGGCAACTTCATGATAAATGTAGAAAAGATCAAAATTGTCAAAGATTTCTTTTTACTTGGATTCATACTCAACACTCATGGTAGCAGCAGCCAAGAAAGCAAATGACAGAGTGCATTAGGCAAATCTGCTTCCAAGGTTCTCGTTAAAGAGGTGAAGAGCAAGGCCATCTGTTTAAAGACTAGGGAGATCCTGATCTAAATGGAAGTACTTCCAATTATGTGACTATTTTACAATGAGTAAGGGAGACTGTTCAGGAGGGTGGAGGGACAGAACAGGAGAGGAAGACCCTGAATGAGATGGATTGATACAATAACTAGGGCAGTGGAGGTAGATATGTTAGAGTCAGGGAGACTGGCTCAGGACAAGGCAAGCTTCAGAGCTGCTGTATATAGGGTGGTTATGAGTCACGAGCAACTCGACGGCACATAACAACAACAACAAGGGAGACTGAAAAAGAATGGATATCTTTGAACTATGATGTTGTCAAAAGTATTGAATATACCATGGAATGAATTTCAAAACATCAAAATAGTCTGTCTCGTAAGAAGTATAACTGGAATGTTTCTTAGATACGACCATTGTATAACTTTGTCTCACATCCTTTGAACAGGTTGTCACAAGGAGCTTGTCCCTGGGCTTAGAAACATGGATAATCACCAAAGATTTTTTAAAAATATTTTTTTCCTCCCCATTCATTCATTGTTGCACATTTTCCTCCCTGCCCAGCCCTCCCCTCGCCTGCCCCAGTTTGCTTATCTAGCAAAGATGTTTAAGAGAATGAACTTACTCTGTAACTGCACCACTGGGCTTAAAGCAGAGAGGAGATTGTGAGAACAGCAAATAGGACTTGGCTTCATTTTGTGACACACAGGGTCCCTGTGAGTTGGAACTGATGTAATGGCACCTAACAATGACCACATGCTAAAAACAGTGAAACTGGTGAGTTGTTTTCTGTCAATATTAGTGCTCATGGGGCCCTCTAGAAACCAGCATGCCTGGTGCTGGTGGTTTGGGTGGAGGTTCAGGCATTATCAACATAGAACCTTGGACACTTTGTTGTTGTTGATATTCTTGCATATTTTACATTGGCAGTGCCTTCAGCAGAGCATGACAAGAGGAAAGCTGCAATCTTCACGTGTTAGCCAAAGGCACATGTTGATAGGGTAAGGGAAGAATCAGAGTTTGTCGACATTTCTAGCCCGAGTTAAGGAACAGTCATATTGTTATTGTTAGGTGCTGCTGAGTCAGAGTCAGTTAACAGCTAATCTTTCAGTGGATTTTCAGAGACTGTAAATCCCATGGGAGGAGACTGTCCATCTTTCTCTCTCAGAGCACTTGGTAGATTAGAACTGTGTGCCTTTGGGTTGACAGGGCAATTATTTTACCCACCAGGCTGTCAGAACACCCTTAAATATAGCTGTAAATACTATATTGTTTAAATACTTGAAACTAAACATGACTGATGAGTCTTGGAGAGGGTGCAGCCAGAGCTCTCTTTGGAGGCAAGAATGATGAAGCTTTGCCTCACATGCTTTGGACATGTTGCTAGGAGGGCC
Source organism: Elephantulus edwardii (assembly GCF_000299155.1). Lineage (NCBI taxonomy): Eukaryota > Metazoa > Chordata > Mammalia > Macroscelidea > Macroscelididae > Elephantulus > Elephantulus edwardii. Next base: position 1,548,038 of record NW_006399874.1, read on the forward strand.
TGTTCCTTGGAGAAGGACATGATGTTGGGAAGGGTGAAGGGTCAGCGAAGGTGAGGAAGACCCTCAACCAGGTGGATTGACATGGTGACTGCTGCAATGGGCTCTAGTGTGTCAGGAAGTTTGAGGATGGCGCAGGACAGAACAGGGTTCAGATCTTTTGTTCATAAGGTCACTATGAGTCATACTCAATGGCACCTAACAACAACAGCAACTGTTGAGTCAATTCTGACTCATATGACTCTACGTCAGGTTTCTGAGGATGCAAATATTAAGGGGAAGACATCGACCATCTTTCTTCATGGAGTTGTTGGTGGGTTCAAACTGCAACAGACCCATAGCCTTTAGGGTTAACAGAACAACTCACTAAAGACTCCCAACAGAGCTCCCCTATTGATGAGAAATTTGACTCCAGTTTTCTCTTACGAGGTTAGAATTAAGATGTCTCCCCTGTCCTCTCATGATAATCTAGTACAAAAAAAAAAAAAAAAAAAAAAAAAGAAAGAAAAGGCTTTCATTTTCAGATACCAGGAATCTCTGATTGTTAAACACTGATAGTTATGATTGGATACTTAGGAAATCAATGCAATTTGAGTTATCCATTGAGAATTTTCATACTAACTTTAGAAGGGTCTATGTATTTTTTAATTTTTAAATTTTATTAATTTTAATGAACATTTACAGAGATTTTGTGTTTTCATTCATTCATTGTTGCACTATTTTCTCTACCCTCCTCCCCAGTTTGTTCTTCTTCCCCCCCCTTGAAAGTCTGTTTTAATTGACCAATTGCCACAGTGCTTGTCAAAGCCAGTTCTGATTAATCTCCTTTGTCAGTGTGTCCATTGCCATTCCCTATCACTCCTCCCTGAGAGAGACTTCACCCTGATTCATAAGGAAAAGAGGATGGCGTATCTATGTATTTTTATTTATTACTTTTATACTGGGTTATATACAAAGTTCATAAAGTATATACATTGTTTATCACACTGAAATTTAAAAAAAAATATTCTTGCTTTTATCCTACCAAATTCCATTGCTGAGAGGAGTATTTTTTAATGTATCTTGCAATACCAAGTATGTAATGTGAATAAGGTAGAGTGGAACATTTCCAGATATCTGGAATTCTTAAAGTCTTTGATTTTTATTTTTAGAAAATAATATCTGAGAAGTAAGTGGGATCAATTTTTTTATTCTTCAAATATTTAAAACTCTGCTCTGCAATCCCAAAGGCATAGGTTTGAATCAATCAATTTCTCTGCAGAAAGATGAGAGATCTCCTCTCCTATGATTAACTGCCTTTAGAAAACAATTGGAGGGCCAGTTATCTCACTGGACAGCACACAACAACAAAAAGCACAATTGGTGTTATCCTGGCATTTTTTTCCTCACTTTTCTGTTTGCTAATATTTCATTGATAATAGCAGCACTTTATAATGGTGTTTTTATGAAGTTATCAGAATGTTTTGGAATGCATTTCTTACTTTTAAGTAGAATTTAAAATGTAGTATTGGGATAGAGAACCAAATCCATAGTAAGCAATAATTTAAAAAAAAATAAAGAGCTGAACGTCACGAATTGAATTGTATCCCTCAAGATATATGCAGGTAACTGATACAAAGTGGAAAATATGTAATGATCACCATGATTTACTGATTCAAATAGTTGTAAAAGGACTAAAGGTGGAATATAATACTCCTTAATCCCATCCTTATATAATATATACAAAGAAAATATTCCTAGAGTTTGACCTCTAAATACCCCATTTTTTGGAATATTTTTATTAGTGTGCATATAATCATACATGCACATTGTTATTTCAACATGTACTTTTTGTTTTATACAATCAATTATATGTTGTTGTTATTGTTTTTATGTGCTGTCGAGTCATTTGTGACTCGTAGCGACCCTATGTACAATAGCCCTAAACCCTGCTCTATCCTGTACTAACCTTACTGTCCTTGACTCAATCATACCATTACCCCAGTGACTGAATCAGTCCATTTCATCAAGCGTATTTATCTCTCATGTTGTCCCTGTACCTTTCCAAGCATGCTGTCCCTCTCCGAGGACTGATCCTCCTTGCAACATGCCCGAAGTATGTCAGACAAAGCCTCAGAGTCCTTGCCTCCAAGGAGCAGCCTGGACTCACCCTCTCTAGGATGAACATGCTTGTTCTCCTAGCATTCCACGATATATTCAATACTTTTCCACACCACCACAGCTCAAAGGCATCAATTCTCTTTCTATCATCCCTAGTCATTGTCCAGCTCTCTGATGCATAGCAAGTAATTGCAAAGACTATGGCCTGTATCAGGTACAACTTAGTCTCCAGACTGATATCACTACTCTTCAGTACTCTGAAGAGGTCCCTGCCTGTGGACTTTCCCAGTGCAATTTGTCTTTTCATTTTCTGACTGCTGGTACCGAGAGTATTGATTGTGGAGCCAAGCAAACTAAAGCTGTTAACAATCTCAATCTCCACCGTCTATCATACTGCCAATAGCCCCAGTGGTGAGAATCTTTGTTTTCTTGATGTTGAGCTTCAATCTATATTGAAGGCTGCAGTCCTTGACCTTCTGCAGCAAGTACTTCAGCTCCTCATCATTTTTAGCAAGTAGGATTGTGTCATCTGAATAACGCAGATTGTTCATGAGTCTTCCTCCACTCCTGATGCCACATTTCTCCTTATAGAGCTCAGCCTCCAGGATGATCTGTTCTGCATATAGATTAAAAAGGTAAGGAGATAGGACACATTCCTGGCATACATCCTTTCCAATTGTGAAACATAGAGGGGTTTCTTGCTTTGTTCTGATGACTGCCTTCTAGTCCAAGTACAGGTTTCACATAAGCACATTCAAGTGTTCTGGGATTCCCATTCTTCTCAAAGTCAGCCACAGTTTGTTGTGATCCACACAGTCAAATGCCTTTGCATAGTCAATGAAACAGAAATAGACACTCCTCTGGTACTCTCTATTTTCAGCCATGTTCTGCCTAACATTGGCTTTAATATTCCTAGCGCCATAACCTCTTCTAAACCGAGGATGCCCTTCTGGCAGTTCTCTGTTGATGTACTTTTCCAGTCATTTTTGGATATTTTTTTTCATTTTTGGATAATTTACAGGAGAATCTTGCTTGTATGTAATACAAATGATATTGTTCCATAATTTCCACATTCTGTCAGATCACCTTTCCTTGGAATGGGAACAAATATGGATCTATTCCAGTCAGTTGGCCAGGGGTCTTCCTCCAGATTTCTTGGCACAACTTGGTGAGCACATCCAGGGCAATATTTGTTTGTTGAAATATTTAAATTAGCATGTCATCATAAACATTATATTTTATATTATTAATTACTATTGCTCCGTGCACATTGTCAATCAGTCTTTTCAAGTCCCTATTGAACCTTTCTCTTTACTCACTGTCTTCTACCTCCCTGTACCTCCAGAAACTAACCTCTGCTAGTCTCATGATTTTTTTTTTACTCCCTTCTTTTTCTGCCCCCTTCTCTCCTTCCTTTTTTAAAACATTTATACTCTTCTTACTCAGTTATCCTACTATTTTTCACAACTTTGGCCTTATGTAATATTTTTCCTTATGTGTCTAAGATAATTTATTTATCTGAAATGTTGTTGCCAAATATAATTTTCCATATCTGTAGGCTTTCTTTTAAACATATTGGAAAACTTTTTGATAGAAATTTGACTTTAAGAAGGTCTCATTCATTGCTTTTATCTATTTCAGGTTGTGCATTTTTGGCAAGCCTATTTATGCTGTAGGCTTCTAATTTTGTTCCACTTTGTGTCTTATGATCTTTGTGGTTTTAGATTTTGACCCTAGGTCTCTGATTCACTTTGAGTTGGTTTTTGTGTGTGGTGTGAGTTGTGGATCCTATTTCAGTTTTCTTTAGGCAACTGTCAGTTTTGTCAGCACCATTTGTTAAAGAAGTTGTCATTTTCCCATTTGATAAGGTTTGATTCTTTGTCAAACACCAATAAACCCTAGATTGATGGGTCAATTCTTGTGTTCTTGATTCTATTCTACTGATTTATATATTCATCATTCTACCAATATGATAATGTCTTGATTAATATGTCTGTATTTGAGATTGGGAAGAGATGCCTCCAAATTCCTTCTTTTTAAAAAATTATTTATTAATTTTAATGAAAGTTTACAGAGACTTAGGGTTTCCAGTCATTCATTGTTGCACTATTCTCCCTGCCCACCCCAGCACCCATTCACTCTTCTCCTTAAAAAGAAAAAGAAAAACTCTTTCATTATTATACAGTCCCTCCCTCCAAGTCCACTCCCTCCACAATGCAGCCTTCACTCTGGACTTGTGCAATGACAAGAATGCCCATTCATATATCCCTTTTAAACAGATCTCTCCCTCATCTGTTTCAATGCAATAAACATCATTCCTCCCTTCTTTTTCTGTCTTCTCTCAACCCTGATGTCAGTCCCATTTTACAACAGTGCAAACTCTTTTTATAAAAAATAAAAATAAAAATCAAAACAACATAGCACTTATCTTTCTGAGTTTCTTTCCTTTCCCAACTAAACTGGAAATTGACTTTTCTCTCTTTTTGAAGAATGAATTGGTGTCTGTATTGGGAGTGCATTGAACCGATAGATTGCTTTTGGTACCACTACTGTTTTTTATATCACTATTGTGGTTTTCTACCATTGAGTTTTCAGAGGCAGTAAATCGCATGGAAGGAGATTGCCCAGTTTTCTCCCAGAAAGCAGCTGGTGGATTCAAACCACATACTTTTGAGCTGAAAAGTGCTGTTCCTTATCCCTATGCCACCCCAGACCCTCAATAAGATGGACTGATACAGTGACTATAAAATTAGTTTGGCTCATGTTGGAGATTGTGAGGATGGTTCAGGATAGGGCAAATTTCAGATCTGTTGTTTGTAGGGTTACTGCAAGCCATCACTTGACAGCACTTAACAACCACAGCATTTTTAGAGCTGTAGTCTTTGATCTGCAGCAAGCATTTCAAGTCCCTCTTACTCTCAGCAAGCAAGGTGGGTCATCGGTGTAACACATAATATTGATGAGTCATCCCCCAGTCCTTATGCTACACTCTTCTTCATAAAGCCCAACATCTCTATAATGATTTACTCAGCATGTAGATTAAATAGGTATGGGGAAAAAATACAACCCTGATGCACAGCTTTCACAATTTTAAACCATATGATGTTAGCTAGTTCTGTTCAGACATAGCTTCTTGATCTAAATTTCATATGAGCTCTATTAAGTGTTTTGGAATTCCCATTACTCTTAATGCTAGCCATAGTTTGTTTTGGTCCACATAGTCAAATTCTTTTGCATAACCAATAAAAGACAAAGTATTGTCATGTACCATCGAGTGGCCTGCAACTCATAGTAAACCCTATGTACAACAGCCCTAAACTCTGCTCTATCCTGTGCCAATCTCACTGTCTCCAACACACCTACTCCCATTAATTACTCCAGTCACTGAATTAATCCATCTCATCAAGGGTTTTCCTCTCTTGCGCTGCCTCTCCACCCTTCCAAGCGTGATATTTCCCCTCCAAGGGCTGGTCCCGCCTTGCAACATGTCCAAAGTAGGTCAGATGAAGTCTCAGAATCCTTGACTCCAAAAAGCAGTCTGATCTCATCCTTTCTGGGATGAACCAGATTGTTCTAGCAGTCCATGGTATTTTCAATACTCTTTTTCAGCACCACAGCTCAAAGGCATCAATTCACCTTCTATCATCTCTTGTCATTGTCCAGCTTTCTGATGCATAGCAAGTAAATGCAAAGACGATGGCCTATATCAGGTGCAATTTAGTCCGCAGACTATGTTTTCCCTCCATCTTTTTTTAAAATACGTCCTGGATCATTTAAGATTTTCCCATAGCATCTCAGTATTGAAACTTGAGACTGAAATTATTGTTCAGTTATTTCTACTTTAAAAATTTTGTGAGTTCCTTTTTATTCTCCAATTCCAGCTCTTTCCATATTCCATTGTACTACTTTGTCTTATCTTCTTGAGCTGCCTATTAAACTATTTTATTCATCTCCTTTCTTTCAGCATCTCTTTCCTTTGTTTTGGCTTCTTGACATTCTTGTGCAAATGTTTATTCTTTTCTGACACCTTTTTCTTCTTTTCTTTTTCTCTTTCCTTGTAGTAATCCTTTGCTCTCCTCATGGATGATATAAATGATATCATCCACAACTCATCTGGTCTTTGATCGTTAGTGTTCAAACCTATTCTTGAGATGATTTTTAAATTCAGGTGAAATAGACCCAAGGTCATATTTTGGCTTTTGTGGACTTGTCTTCATTTTCTTCAGCTTCAATTTGAACTTGAGCATGATTAATTATTGCTGTCTTCTACAGTCAGGACCTGGCCTTGTTTTGACTCTTGATACTGAACTTCTCCAATGTGTCCGTCCATAGATGTAGTCATTCTCTTTAAACAGAGAACTAGATTTTGATAATATAAAGAGTTTTTGTTGGAAATATAAAGGTAATAATTTTTATATCATATTTAAAAACTGTCTTACCAAACTGTTAACTAATTGCCTAGAAACAAAATTATTGGCCAATTATTATTGTAAGGTTTTAGACGCAAATAAAAAAGGAAAGTCTAATTTAATCTCTTTAATATAAAACAATTTCTTATACATTTCAGTTGGCAGGTAAAGTCAGAGAATAATTTTGTTTATTGTAGTTGCTTTTTATCAGGATACATTTTCTTTTTATCAAGATACTTTTCTTTTGTTTTCTTCTTATTGCTTCCTCACTAAAAGAAATAGCCTAAATAAAATAAAAAACAAGGAAAACCTTTTGCTGAACTAAGAAAAGTCTTTATTGTGAATTTATAGCTTAATGTTTTGGTAGTATAACTTTTGTGGAAACCATCTGAGAGAAAATAAGACTGGTACTTTAATTATTTTATGGACAATGAAACTTGCCTGTGGCCATATTTATTTCTCAGTATCAACAAAACCAGTTCTTAATCATAAAACTTCTGATCTCCAGGTCTGACCTTAGCCTCTCAGGTCTACACTCTTTAAAGCATGCAATAGGACATAAGAGGGAACTATTTTACAAATAGTAAAAGTCTCATTCTCATTGCCATCTTTCTTTCAAAGAACCAGTAACTGTTGGTGGATTTGAACCACCAGAGAAGTATTCCCTTTGGATTAGCACTGCAATTTCCTGTGGGATATTCACCAGACCTCCTTTATAAAGAGTATGTTGTTGTTGTTGTTAAGTGCCATTGAGTCGTAGACGACTCATAGCAGTGCAAGTCATGAACGTGTATAACTTACATCATGTTTCTAAATTCACAGTTTCTGGAGGCAAGTTATTTTGGAAGTGGATGCCACTCCTGCTCCCAAGCTTGTTTTAATTTAAGTATAGGAAAACAAATTTACTAGCTTTAAATTATAACATAAATAGTGAACATTTACTTAGCACTTTTCTTGTTTAATCCATTTGCAAATATTCCCATTTTAGAGAGAATGAGTCAGAATACAGAAAAATTCGGTTACTTTCCTAATTTCAAACTAGCAGTAAATGGCAAATCCATGACTCAAAAGCAGACATTCTGTTTACAGAATTAATCACAGCATGTTGTGCCCTTGATCTGCCATCCTAGATAATATCAATTGTTGACACTCTTTGGTATGTCCATCTAGAAATTGCCTATATTTACGGATGTACATTGATATGCATACCTTGCATGCTTTTGAAAGATGAAAAGAAATGAATATGTTAATAATTTCAACATCAAAGTAATGACTCTCACACCTGCATACCTCTATATTTTTTAACTTTGTTTTGAAATAATTATCAATTCACAAATATTTGAAAAGAAATATACAGAGAAAGATTCCAATGTACCTTTTACCCAGCCTCTCTCGAAGTTAACACTTTTTCAAATGTAACCTTTTATTGTGATCTAGGTATAATTTTCAGAAAAAAAAAATTATATCTAGATACAGGTCATGGTCTTCACAATCACTTGTTATGCATCAGAGAGTTGGACAATGGCCAAGGAGGATAGAAGAAGAATTGATGCCTTTGTGCTGTGGTGCTGGAGAAGAGTATTAAGAATACCATGGACTGCTAGGAAAACAAACAGATTCGTCCTGGAAAGGGTTAAACTAGGTGGCTCCTTGGAGGCAAGGATTCCGAGGCTCCATCTAACATACTTTGGACATGTTGTGAGGAGAGACCGGTCCTTGGAGAGGGGCATCATGCTTGGGAGGGTGGAGGGACGGCGCAGGAGAGGAAGGCCCTCTATGAGGTGGCTTGATTCAGTGACTGGGATAATCGGGATGGGAGTGTCAGAGAAAGTGCCATTAGAACAGGACAGAGCAGAGTTTAGGGCTCTTGTACATAGGGTTGCTATGAGTCGCAAGCGAATCAATGGCACTTAACAACAACAACAACAACAACAACAACAGGTATAATTTTATAGAACAGATTGGTTTTACATTCAAAGATTCATACATATGATGATTACATCCTACAATGTAAGAGCATCTGTTCCAGAACTTTCCAGTGTTTCCATTTTCCATTTATTTTTTTCTTCCTTTCCTGGCTTTTGAATTTTTCCTCAAGGCAAATGCTACTCTTTGGAATTCATATGGTTGGCTTATTACAAGGAGTACATGTCTTCTTAGTGCTATTATTCACTTTATAGACATGCTTATTGCTCGGCTGGAAGTTGAGGCCTTAGCTCAGTTTCAGGCTTGAAGGGTAATTAAGGATCATAGTTGTGTACTGCTGTGTTGTTAGTGACTTACAGGTGACCATCCAGAAATTTTCATAGGCTGTAAGTCACATGTGAGATTGCTCATCTTCCTTCTGGGGAGCAACTGGTAGATTCAAAACGTGTACCTTTGGGTCAGCCGTGCAACTTCTTACCACTAGATTACCAGAACTCTTGGATATAACTATAAGGCTGATTTATGTTTCAGGGATTGAATATGAATTTATTTGTGCATGCAGGTATATAATGCTTGGCAATTCTAACACATGTAAAGCTTTGTATAACCACCACTGTAGCCAACACTAGCTTCCTTCATTCCATCTCTTTATGGACAAACACCCCGCTTTCCCCATTTCTAACCTGTAGGAATCAGTAATATTACTCTAGCTCTAAAATTGAGTTATTTTGCAAATTATGCTATTTCTTTTTTTTTTTTTGCTTTCATTCATTCATGCAAATTATGCTATTTCAACTGACTATGGATGATAAAAGGAGAACTGATGCCTTTGAGCTGTGGTGTTGAAGAAGAGTATTGAATATACCATGGACTGCTAAGAGAATGAACAGGTTTGTCGTGGAGAAGGTTAAACCAGGCTGCTCCTTGGAGGCAAGGATTCTGAAGCTTCATCTCACATACTTTGGACATGTTACAATGAGGGACCAGTCCTTGGAGAGGAATGTCATACATGATAGGGTGGAGGGACAGCACAAGATAGAAAGACCCTTGAGGAGATGGATTGATTCAGGGACTGAGGTAATGGGGGTAGGTGTGTCAGCGACAATAAGACTGACACATGAAAGAGCAGGTTTAGGGCTATAATGGTTAGGTTACAGGGTTGCTATGAGTCGCAGGCGACTTCACAGCACATAACAGAAACAACAAGCTGATAACTATTTTATTAAATGGAATCATGCTATATATAAACAATATATAAACTCTTGATATTCAATCCCCACCCCACCCCTGCCCTTCACACAGTTTCCTTGAGGGCTCACCAAGTAATCATATGTGTCAATAGTATGGGTATATTTTCTTTTTAACTGTGTAGACAATGACAAATTATGGATAACATTGAAAGAATGAGAATTCCAGAACAATTATTCTTGCTCATAAGGAATCTGCATTTAGAACAAAAGGTAATAATAATTTTTAAAAATGGGTAATTTTTCAGAAGCATATCACTGCTTTTTCTTTCAATAACCTCATTTTGGACTTGAACTTTTCAGTAGTTTACTTTTCAGTAGTGTTAACTGCTTATACCACCCAGGACCCCTTCTCAGTGTATATTGTAATTGCTTATATTTATTAGAGAGTCAGAAATGACTCATAACCAAGCCTTTAGTGGACTTTCAGAGGCAGTAAATTGCACAAGAAGAGATTGCTGTTCTTCTTCAAAACCAAGGAACAGCTGGTGGATTTGAAATGAGAATCTTTGGATTGGTAGCACTATTCCTTACTAATACCACAGTTGGTCAAAGTTGTTGTTGTTGTTGTTGTTA
>NW_006399874.1:1565223-1566071 GCF_000299155.1 Elephantulus edwardii
AACTGTTAATCTTGGAATAATGAAATACACTGAAGAAACTTGATTTCAATTTAGTATTTATGTAATTTCTCTTCATCTTTGGGTTTATTTTAGATATTTTTATACCTTCCCACTCTCCACTCTTTTTAAGGAAAGCTACTCTACCTACAGCTTCATGACTTTAATATTTTGTGCCAGGTGCTTCCATTACCTACCTCTTTGTAACTCTGAGCCAGAGTACCCAGTCAGTGCAGCACCACACCAGTGATTTATGTGTGGCATAGAGCTGGGTGGAGAACTTTATTAGAATTAAGAAATAGGTACAAGTTAGTGATGGGAGAGATCATGTACAAAGGAGTGAGAAAGATACATGGGAGCCTAAGTAGTAGAAGCCTACAGTTGGAATTAATTTTTTTAGGGAAGATTAAGTGATCAAAATGCTAAAGATAGCATTATAGGAAACTCAATGTGTTGATGTTCTTTGAAAGGTATGAGAATGAAGAGGAAGTAGAGTCTGCAAGAAAGATAGAAGTTCTTTCACACCTGGAGTGTGAAGTGAATGTAGACTGGGTTGCAATGTTGACTGTTGCACCAGGAAAGTTCAGATCTATGGGAAAGTTATGCTTTGTTAATTTATCTGAAAGAGTTGCTAAAGAGATGATGACTTACAGTGTGCAAGTCCAAGAAGGATAAAAGTCAAACTTCTCGGCCTGGCTGGCTGGGCACGGCCGTGGGAGGCTAACTAACAAGTTAAAAGTACATGAGTCAAAAATTAACAAGCCATAATATTCCGAGTAGAGGTTCTAGTAGTGGCACAAATCAAGTTACAGAGGGAAGGTGGTTCTTACAATAAAAGGCCTATAGACTAG
>NW_006399874.1:1566171-1575542 GCF_000299155.1 Elephantulus edwardii
TACAATGACTCAGTATATCCCTTCCATCTTCTTTTAATACTTCCTGGATCATTTAATATTCTGCCCAAAACATCCTTGATTACAGCAACTCTAGGTTTGAATTTGTTCTTCAGTTCCTTGAGCTTAAGAAATGCTGAGTGAGTTGGTCAAAGATGTGCATTTTTTTGCTTTTATTTTTTAATATCACTATCAAACATGTTTATCTAGCTTTTTGGGGAAACATCAAATGATTTCCTTGTCATTGGGCAGTGTCTTTAATGGTTGTAATTTTTCTTTGTACCTTGTAGTGTGTTTCTGCACAAAGAACAAGGAAGACTTAGACATTAGTTAAAACATCACTGGGGTGAGTAATTCAATCTCTATGGGTTTAAATTTCACCTTCAATGAAAGGAAAACATGGAGGTTTCCCCCATCTTTAATTTATGTCATTTTGTAGCCTCTTGGATGGGTAATGCTTTACTTCTGGAACCTATGATTCATGAGACACAATGTCTGGGTTTAGTGTTTCATCTACAGAAGAAGGCAATTCCAAAACTTCTCTGAAGTTTTCTTATCAGGGGAAATCATTCTTATACTGATACAATAAATTATTCATGTTGCACTTTAAAAAGCCTATATCACTTCTGAAAGAGTTATATTATGAAAACATCAAACTTGAAGTTCCCCTGACAGGACAACAGAATAAGTAATAAGGAAAGATTAAAAATGTAGAAAGTAATAGTTCTTTTAAGTTGGGAACAAATTTAAAATGCCAGTTCCTTTTAAAAAATATTTGAGTTAGCATAATGCAGTGTACTTAGTATAAAAATTACTTGTGTTAAAGGGCACTGCCTTCTAAAATAGGTGTTTTTTGTTTTGTTTTGTTTTTTTTTTTTTTTGCTACAGGTATTATTTTCAGTCCCACAATCACAGTGTGTAAAGATGTGATAGAAAAAGAGAGAGAATAGAGAAAACTGCTTGGCCAGTTCCAGAGTTAGACTTGAGGCTGGATTGAAGCGATTTAAAGACTTACTAGGGCATATCACTAGCTAACAGAAGAGCTCAAGAGTTTCAGGACTCATATTGGTTTATTTACTTATTTGTTTTTTATTTTCATTCATCCACTGATGCACATTTTCTTCTCTCCTCCCTTTGCTTTCCCCCAATTCACTTTGTAATGCCCTTCTTGTTCCAGGTTGTTAATTGTCATACACATGATACCTAATCATGCATTTCTTTCCTTCAGCTATTCCAGTGTAGCATTCATTATCTATCCACTCTTTTTCTGTTCTCCACACCCTTCCCCACTGACCTGCCAATCTTCTTATTTAACAATGATCTTATATAGTATTTGTCCTTTTGTGACTGATATGTTTTTCTCAGTATAATGTCTTCAAATTTCATCCATATTGTGTAGTGTTTTACAAGTTCAGCATTTTTCAATGTTGTGTAGTATTCCATTGTGTGAATGTACTACATTTGTTTCACAGTTGTTTGTTGATGGGCAGTTTAGTTGCTCTGATCTCTTTGCTTTTGTGGATAATGCTGCCATAAGCATGGTTGTGCATACATCTGTTTGCATCATGACTCTGATTTGCCAGTATAATCCCAGTAGTGAGATAGCTGGGTCAAATGGTACTTCTATTTTCAACTTTTTGAGAAAGTGCCAAACAGCCTTCCATAGTGGTTGTACCATTTTATATCTTTGTTTCTTTAATACATCACTGGATTTCAAAGTCAGACTTAGAGATAACTCCTACTTGCACAAAAATTATATTTACTTTTTCAGCCTGATTTATAACTTCTTTTAAAAATAGATTGAATTTATATGAATTTTTACAGAATAAATTAATTTTCCATTCAACAACTAAAAAATATTTTTGTTTTGTATTTTACCTGGATTTTGATATCCTCTATGTAACAGCTCTCTTCCCACTTCCTCCCTGGGTTTCCATTTCTATTTGTTGTTCTTGCCTGCCTTTCCTTGCCTTCTGAGCTTTATTTTTGCATAAATGTTGCCATTTTTGTCTCTTCTGGTTGTTTTGAGTAGTGTATTCCTCTATGGTGTTGCTGTCTTTATCACCTGTTTCTTGGCTAAAAGTTGGTCCCTGGAGATACGTTTTAGTTTCAGGCTGGAAGGGTGATTAAGTTTAAAAATCTTAGGGGTTCCAATAGATTTTACCAGGGTAGCAAGTCTGGCCTTTATATGTTTATATGAATTTTTGTTTAACAGTTTTATTTTGTTTTTTACCAATCCTTTCCTGTCCAGTACCTTTTATTGAGATCTTGATCAAAAGTGAAGGGCAGTATCCAATCACTCTGTGCAAGGTCATTTTTTCCTCTTCCTCAAAAAAAAACCCTAACAAAGTTTTTAGCACACACTCTGAGATAGGCCTAGTGGCAAGGAATTTTTCTGTCAACCCAAAGACACACAATTTAAATCCACCAGTTGCTCTGTGGGAGGAGGATGGACAATCACTTCCCATGCAATTAAACTGGTTCTAAAAACCTTCTGGACGGTTAGTTATGGGTCGGCTCCAAATTGACAGCACACAACAACAACAACAACAACAACAACAGCAACAACAACCTGGGGCAGGCAGGGCTGTGGGAGCTTCTATATGTTATCTCATCTTTATCTCATAATAGCCTTGCTTGCAACCAACTCAACAGCACTTAACAAGGATAACATAGCTGTACTGTTGTTTCCTAAGAATCCGGGGTTTACTCTTTCTCCTACTGAACTGGATGTGGCAAGTGGGTTAAGGGAGACTTTGCACTAATGTTGGATTCCGAATTATCTTCTTGAAGGAGTTTTAGTCACGAAGCCCCTGGCTGATATTACTGTGGGTGTTTTATCAAACTCCACTCAAGCCAGAGATTAATTTCCCGAGAGTAACTCTATATTAGCTTATATGAAAGACTACACAGTCTGAGATTGTTGCTAAGATAAATCTTGATGAAACATTCATTTTAACATTAACCAAGGTGTCTGCTCAGAGAACACCTGGCGGTTCCAGAATGACTTACTCTATACCTATCCCTGCTTGAAAGCTGGCATCCCGAGCATCTGCCATCCTCACTGGAGGCTTCCTGACCAGGTGATTTTATTCTTGGTTTGTCCCTCTCCCTGCCACAAATGCTGAAGTCCTGTGCCTGCCCAGAGAACATCTGGAGCCTCTGGAACATCTTCCTCTATACCTGGCCCCACTTGAGGTCAAAGGGCAGCAGGCCCTCAGGCCAAGGGGACAATACAAATACTCAGGGTCCAATGAAGACATTGCCCTCCCCAGAGGACATCATCCTATCCTGCCAGCTGTGCACCTTAACTGGAAGGCCCCACTGATCAACATCCATTGGAATATGATACAGGATTAGAAGGGCAGAGACAGAGTTCTTCCTAAAAACCATCAGAGAGAGTTGGTGAAGAGAGTCGGGGAACCTCGCTGCCACTCTGCAGACCAAGGACAATAGACTTCAGTAAAGTGGGCTACAATCAGAAAACAATAAGCCTCCCACCCCTGGTAACTTAACTACTGGACCCAAATGTAAGGAATAGAAACAATTGCCTCCCCACTGACCCCACATCCAGAAAACTAGACCAGAAAGAAAAGACCACAGATAGGGTGAGTTGCCCTCTCTCTCCCTACTGGAGGACTGAAGTCCCCTTGAGAAGCAAGTTCTCTGTGAGGACTAGGAACACAAAAGACCTGTACAAAGAAAATTACAAAACATTATTATAAGAAACAAAAAGAGACCTGGAGAAATGGAAGTATGTACTATGCTCATGGATAGGGAGCCTGAACACCATGGAAATGACAATTTGACCAAAGACAATTTACGAGTTTAATGTGATCTCAATACAGATATACAGATAGCAATTTCATTCTTCAATGAGTTGGAAAAGACAATTCCATTTTTATCTGGAATGGAAAGAGACCCTGAATAAGCAAACCACTATAGAAAAAGAGAAACAAGGTAGGGGGCATCTCACTCCCTGATCTCAAATCCTACTACCCATCCATGATGGTCAAGACAGCATGATACTAGTACAGCAATAGACACATAGATCAATGGAATAGAATTGAGAACCCAGAAATCAGCTCATCTACCTTTGGTAAATGGCTCTTTGACAAGGAGATGAAATCAGCTAACTATGGGAATGATAGTCTTTTTAACAAATTGTGTTGGCAAAATTTGAAAACTATCTGCAGAAAACTTAAACAAGACCTACACATCATATAGACAAAACTCCACTCAAGATGGATGAGGTACTTTGGAAGTAAAACCAAGGACTATAAAATTCATCTGAGAATAGCTAGGAAGATGGAAATCAAAACAACTATGAGATATTATCTCACCCCAGCAACAATAGAAAAGTTCAACAGGACAACAAACAAAAAATGCTAGTAAGGTTGTGAAGAAATTGAAACTCTTATTCGCTGCTGGTGGCAGTGTAAAATGTATGGTCACTACGGAAGGCTGTCTAGCACTTTCTAAAATAAATAAATAAATAAATAAATAAATGGAAATAGACATACCATTTGACTGTTAACTGGAAATATACCCTAAAGACCAGAGCTGTGACTTAATCAGATGTATGTACACCCTATGTTTATTATTGTGTTATTCACAATAAAATAGATTGAAGCAACCTGAATTTTCAACAACAAACAAATAGAAAAACTATGGTACACTCACATAATGGAATATTATGCAGCATTGAAAAACAAAATCATAAAGCATTACTCAACATGGAGGATTCTGGAGAACATTATGCTGAGTGAAATATCTCAGTTACAAAAGGACAAATACTGGATAATACTGTTATTATAAAACAGGACAGATGGGGTTGTGGTGGACAGAGAATGGAAAAAGAGTGTGTAGATAATGAACACTGTAGTGGAACAGATGAGAACTGTCCAAAAGCAATATATTAGGTACTATTTGTAATAAGAGGTGCATTGCTTGATAAGGTATGGAGGGAGAAGATGAAGGACGGAAGAAAATATTCAAGAAAAAAAAGTATAAATTATAAATAAGTTAACTGGGGAGGAGTGAAAGTGGGGGAAGGTGGAAGTGTGCAACAATGAATGAATGGAAATCCAACTTTTCTGTAAACTTTCATTAAAATTACAATAACATAAAGTTTTTAAAAATAAAAAACACTAACTGAGGATTTAATGACCAATCACATACTGACTATAAAACATGTAATAAACATATAAAACCTCATGAAAATATATTGTTGTTGTCATTATGTATCCTCAAGTTGACTACGACTTTCAGTGACTATAGGGAGTTTTGGTAAAGAGTAGTAACTACATTGCCAACTCAAATGCATACAGTATGAATCTACAAGTTACCCTGGGGGAGAAAGTTGGTTCTTCTCTTCCTGTGAGATTACTATATCTGAAAACCCACTGGAGGGTCAGCTATGAGTTGATTTCCAACTTGACTCTACAGAACAACACAAGGTCCATAGGAACAACAGATTGGAACTTAGTTCTATCCTACTCTGTCTTCATAATCTCTAACATGCTCCAACCAACTCAGTGATGAGCATGTGTAATAGCTTAAAAACTTATAAAACCAATTTAAATAATTTCTTAGACATTATCCCCCCCTCAATCTCTAAACAAAAGTGTGTAAGATCTTTGCTGAGTGCCTTCAGGATCACAGCTATAAAACCAATTTAAATAATTTATTAGACTTTTTTTTCTCCATTCTCTGAACCATGGAGAAATTGTAAAGAGTCTGAACAAAAATGTGTAAGGTTTTGGGAAATTAGAATTTCCCATAATTTTACATCATGCGATATTAAAAGTTTATGTGGTTTGTGTTTGACTTTTATCTCAGCTTCTTGGATAATTTGTTAGAGAAAGTGGTACTCTGTGATGACATTTTATGAACTTTAAATCATTCTTCTCTGAAAATCATGCTGGGAGCTGCCATTTAAAAACAAACAAACAAAACAACCCAGGAGAAATAAATAAGTTGGATTTAAAATGGATGAATGTTATAGAAGTGCATTAATGACCAAGACTGATGTCAAAGTCAGAGCTCGTCTTTCTTTCAAAATGAAAAGTCCTTTGATGTGGTTCAAGTGTGAGCAATTGTGTCTCCTGGCTTAAGATCGAAAGACATGAATATTGGCTACTGACATACAAGTTGGAAAATTTTCTTTGACATAGTGCCACTGTAGGAACTTGGTTCCAAATGAGCAAATGTGTTCCGTTCTCATGTGTTGTATTGCATGATGGCAATTTACTTCAATGACTCAATTAATCGGATAAGAAAATCAAGAACATAGCATTTTTATTTTTCCTTGAATAACCACTCAATCCTTTTTTTTTAAAAAAAGAAAACATGAAGCCTGTACAGTGAAAAGAAAAAGAATATTAGTAATGTAAAATACACAAGTATCAACTATGCACATCTCTCTTGCATGTTCTGTGTTGCAGTGAGCTGTAGATTGAACCTGGCCCCAG
The DNA here is from genome assembly GCF_000299155.1 of Elephantulus edwardii. Taxonomy (NCBI): domain Eukaryota; kingdom Metazoa; phylum Chordata; class Mammalia; order Macroscelidea; family Macroscelididae; genus Elephantulus; species Elephantulus edwardii. Next base: position 1,572,642 of record NW_006399874.1, read on the forward strand.
TGCTAAATATTAAATATCTGTAGACCCAAAGGTAAAAATAACTGTAGAATTCTCCACTTCTCTCTATCTATATAGAGAGCTTTGGTGATGTACCTTATGGGGAGTTTTGCCACTAATTCAAAATTGGTCCTCTGGCCATTTAAGTGCACCAAAGGCTCTGAGGGAAAAAGACGGTAATCTTCTTGTGTGTTTCCCAGCCTTTCCAAAATCTGCTGGAGAATTAGATACTAGCCTAATTTGATGGCATTGATTTGAGTAGTTGAGTCAGATATTGACAGATAATGTCAAATATTGATGGCATGTAAAAGGAAAATATTACTCAGCAAATAAGGACTTTGACTATGCAAACATGAAGTCATTGGACATAAGAGAAAATTTGACAGGCAGGAAGTTAAGTTTTGTGGAAATATTGTGAACTATAAAACTTTAGATGTTGCCTTTCCTTATTATTCCTGAGCACTTGTAGGGTGGAGGGTATTTTAATGATCTTAAAACATTTTGTGTCCATGTCATGCCTCAGGCTTTGGTCAGGGTACTCAGGTACTCATGAAACTAATGTTATGGGGAAGGGACATCAGGAGAAGGCTGAAAATAATAATTGGAATGAAAGAATAAACAAAGTAACTTCAGATAATAAATGGAAAAAGTAAATAAAGGTAGATGACTAGAGATTGAGAGATGGAGAGTCAATATTGCCTTCTCAAGACAGGGAGGAGCTCTCATGACACAGTGATGAGACACTTAACTACTAACAGAAAGATCAGTGGTTTAAATTTCCCAGCCACTCCTTGAGAGAAGGAGGGAACCATCTGCTTCATAATGTTTGCAGCTTTTGAAACATTATGTACAGTTTCACTCTTCCTGTAGACAGAATCAAGTTATCATCAATAGTTTTTACTCAAACTAGAATCTTTATAAAAATCTTCGATGTGTAACAACAAAGCAAAGGAAACCATTCTAGGCTGAAAATCAAGTAAGAGAAGTTTTATAAATAATAGTTTGCACTTTAAAAATGAGATAAAACATGCAATGTTGTTTTATGTAAAGTAGTACAGTGAAGAACTGGTAGGCTCTTAAATTGAGGGCGTACTTGAGCTAGAACTTTGGTTTTCAGTAATTTTGCTGTACTACCCAGTGGAAAGGGAGTGCTGGTGGCCTAGTGGCAAGAAGCTTCACTGCAATCCCGAAGGCACGCAGTTTGAGGCCACCAGCTGCCTTGCAGGAGAAGGATGGATGAACAATCTCCTCCCGTGTGATTTACTGCCTCTGAAAACCCACTGGAGGGTCTGCCATTGGGTTGGTTCCAACTCAATGGTACACAACAACAACCACCACCTAGTGAAAGGATATCATGCTTGGAAGGGTGGAAGATCAGTGAAAGAGACGAAGACCGCATTGAGATGGATTGACACAGTGATTGCAGCAATGGGCTCAAGTATATCAGAGACAGTGAGGGGGGCACAAGGCATGATGGTATTCAGGTCTGTTGTTCATAGGGTTGCTATGAGTTGTATTCAACTCGATGGTACCTATCAACAATAACAACAACAACCACCACCACCAGCTAGTGGGAAGAGGAAGCTGATTAGAGTCCTACTTAATTTTTCTAAAATGACAAGTCAATTAGTGTTTTTTCTGGGGACCAGAGGCCAAACTCAGGCATTATAAGTGGGAGACTATAGCTTCCCATCCATTTTCTAGATCTGAATTGTTCATGGCTAGAACCTCTAGTAGGAAGGGAAAGTGTAAACTAGTCACTTCTTTCCACATTCTACGAGCAATTAATAGCACTTTCACATTAATGAAAAAAAAATTTAAAAATTGCTCTAAAGAAATGAGAATTAAATATAAACCAAATGAAGGCATAGAGAATGCCAGTGGGAATAACAAAGATATTTATTTTTGCTAATTACCAAAAGGTGCAAATTAAAGCAAGATGCAATTTTAAATCTATTTTGATTAAAAAACAAGTGAAACAAATAAGAGTTAGAATTTATTAACTATCTTTTTAAACAATTTTAGTGTAAATAAATTATGCTGCAGTGATGCCATGTCTAATGAATTCTTAAAATTTTGTGTACATGTGTTATACAGTGCAATGTCTTAAATAGTGGTCCATGAAAAGATAAATTAACTGGGAACCTGTGAATGTAACCTTATGTTGATAAAATGTTTTTATGGATGCAGCTAAACTATGGATTTTAAGATGATATCATCCTGGACTGAAGTGGACTCTAAATCCAATAATTATTATAAGAGCAGAGAAGTAGATAAGACATACACAGCAGAAGACAGTGTGAAGACAGAGGTAGAGATTGAAGATAATGTTGTCATAAACTGTTGTCTGATCCAATCCTCTCCATGACTGAAGACATTTCTTATAATTTTCTTGCTAGGGCAGGTAGAAGAAGTGAGGGACAGTCACTATCTGGTTTTATTTACTCTTTTAATAAATGTATTTCTAGATTTACAGCTGAATTTTAGCTGTTTCCCGAGAAACTGGTTTTAGGATTCTGATCAAGTTTGAGTTCCCCACCCCCCTCCATCTTTAAGTTATAGAATCTCTTCTGACAAGTGAATGAAGAAAAATTGAACAGTATAATAACTGATAGTATCATCAGAAAGGTGCAACCTAGTTGGAGGGAAAAAAATATGAAATTACATGCAAACATTTGCAAAAACATCTATAAACTAATATCCAGTGGTGTCCAGAAAACAGAGGGCAAAGGAGTTATCAACAAAGTCTTAGAGTAGAAAAAATACCAAATCTGGACTCACAGGACTGTCTAGAGATAAAACAACTAACCCACTATCTCTCTAGACCAACTTGATAAATTTTAAATTAGAAATAAAGGTTCTTCCTCTATAAACATGAAATGGTAATTGCTAAGATCAGTTAGA
>NW_006399874.1:1580317-1589607 GCF_000299155.1 Elephantulus edwardii
TGGGCACTTAGGTTGTTTCCAACTCCTTGCTATTGTGAACAAAGCTGCAATAAACATGGGTGTGCATATATCTGCTTGGATGTCAGCTATGGTCTCTTTGGGGTATATTCCCAGTAGTGGAATTGCCGGGTCAAGTCAAATGGTATCTCTATTTGCAACTTTTTGAGAAAGCGCCATACTGCTTTCCACAGGGGTTGCACCATTTTACACCATACAGAGGTTTTCTAATAGGAAATAGTTCAAATGACTATTATCCAGGACTTGATGTGCAGATAATTGTAGCTTTTTAAATTTAAGATATTTATTTTAATTGACAAATCATGCTTCCCTCATTAGAAATTCATGCAGAATAAGAGTAAAGTATGTATGGACAAATTCTGAGAGCTTTAAAATTCTGAAGTTACAAAGATATGAATTTGGTTTCCCAAGTCATTATGACTTAATTATATTATGCAGATAGAGTTGCAATGTGTGTTGTGAGAGTAACTTCGTCCTTGGCAGAGATCTGTAATATTGCCTTTCTTTAAGTTCAGCTGTACTTGTACAGTCTCACTAAAGGCAAGATGATTAAGTGGGAGAAGGTAACATTCTCCTTTTTGACCAACTCAGTTAATGGTGGCTATATTTTCCTCATATGTAGTATTTTCAGAAACTCTTATGTCTTCTTTCCTGTTGTTATTATCAACCGTTGAGTCAGAACTCACAGCTGACCCTCCAGTGAGTTTTCAAAGGCAATAAATTTCACAGATTTGGAAGCAGGAGTTGCATCCACTTCTAAACAACATGCCTCCTGAAACTCTATGAACTTTTTACAATGTTGGTAGTTGTAGAAGAGCTTCAGACCTTTTGTTCATAGGGTTGCTATGAGTCATGCTGGCCTCGATGGCAATCAATAACGACTAATTCCACAGGAGACTACTCATTTCTACTGCAGAGCAGCTGGTAGATTTTAACCAGATGCCTTTGGATAGACAACACAATTTCTTACCATTAAGCAATGAAAGTCCCCTCTTCTTTCCTAAGAGCCCATAAAAAATGACACTTCCTATAAAAGTTAATAATCTAGATTGTTGTTATGTGCTGTCAAGTCACCTGTGATTCATAGCGACCCTATGTACAATAGTGCTGAACCCTAATCTGTCCTGGAAAACCTTAATGTCTCTGACACACCTACCCCTATTACCCTCATCACTGAATCAATCCATCTCATCCAGGAAAACAATAGTAACATTAAATATTGAGCAAGGAAGATTAAGTTTAAAACATATCATTATCTCATTGTATAAAGTTGGAACTAACTTACAGCTGACCCTTCAGTGGGTTTCCAAGGCTGGAAGCCATACTGTAGGAGATGCCTATCTTTATAGATAAAGAGTCACCATTGGATTCCAACCACCACAGAGGTGAAGTCTCTGGGTTAATAGCACAACTCTCTATGGATTATGCTACCAGGGCTCCCTCTTTAAGCAGTTGACATTAATTTTTAAAATATCTATTGACAAAGATGTCTGAAACTTGGTTCCAGTCAACATTGCTTTTAAGAATTAAGTTGCAGTTCCTTAGGATGGCATCAGTACCTTCCTGAGATGACCCCTGTTTGCGTATTCATCACTGTGTCAGAATTCTCCCCTTCACTATTTCTCCTTTAATCTTCAGACCTTTCACTCTTAACACAGGTTAGATTCTTGCCATCCTGAACTGCTGCTGGAAGACTTGTGCTTTCCTTAAGAACTTACACCTGCCATTTCCTCAACCCCAATTAAAACAAGCTTGGAAACAGGAATGGCTTCCACTTCTGAAATAGCTTGCCTCTGTAAACCCTATGAACTTGGAGAAACAGAGAACGTTCATAGGGTCGCTATGTGTCTCCTACAACTTGATGACATTTAACAACAACAAGATAGAGCTCAGTTGGCCTCATAGACAGAAAGTGATGCTACCAAGTTAAAGGTGGGTGATTTTAATATGCCTTCCTCAGGCCCGTTTTTAACTGGGTTTTTTTTTGGTAAAACATTCTTCTAGGTGCTATAGCACTGCTCTGTCAATTTACTGTACAGAGGTAACTCATGGTAGCTGTCATACTGAACACTGTGACCCTGATGTGGCAAATAAGATATTGGTCACCCATGGCGGACAGTTGTTTGGCGAAGCTCCCTGATTAAAACAAGCTTGGAAGTAGGAGTGGCATCCACTTGCAAAATAGCTTGCCTCTGGAAACCCTACACGCTTGGAGAAATGAAGAACGTTCATAGGGTCACTATGGGTCACCTATGACTCAATGGCATTTAACAACAACATTGCTAATGCTAAAAAATTCCCTCTTATAATTTAATACATGATCTTTGCATAACATAAAAGTACAATGAAATAAAATGAAAAGAAATTTCTAAGATCTTGTCTCTCTAAAATTATTTTTATTACATTAGAATGTTGTTATGTGCTAGCAAGTCACCTGTGTGTGTAATGACCCTACATACAGTGGTTCTGAATCCTGCCCTATCCTGAGCCAATCATACTGTTTCTGGCACACCTTCCCTTGTTACCCTCATTACTGTGTCAATCCATCCTCTCCTAGATCTTCTGCTATTGCATTGTCCATCTATCCTTCCAAAGCATGATGTCCTTTTCCACAGACTGGTCCTTCCAAATATGCCCAAAGTATCTTGGATGGAACTTAAAAATTCTTTCATCTAAGGAACAAATTGGTTTTACTCTCTCCAGGACAAATGTGTTTGTTCTCTTGGCAGTCCATGGTAATTTAATATTCTTCTCCAATACCACAACTCAAAGGCATCAGTTTTTCTTCTGTCATCCTTATTCAATGCCCAGTTCTCTGATGCATAGCAAGTAATTGTAATGACCATGGCTTTGATCGGGCATACCTTAGTCTCTAGACTGAGATCATTGCTTTTTAGTGCTCTGGAAAGGTCTCTGACAGCAGTTTTTCCTAATACAATTAATCTTTTGATTTCCTAATTGCTGGTGCCAAGAGTGTTGATTGTGGAGTCCTGCGAGCTAAAATTTTTAACAATCTCAAGCTCTTCCCTATCTGTCAGGACATTGCCAATTGCGCCAGTGGTGAGAATCTTTGTCTTCTTAATGTTGAGTTTCAAACCATATTGTAGACTGTGGTCCTTGAAATTCTGCATCAAATGTCTCAAATTCTCCTCAGTTTCTGCAAATAAGGTTGTGTCATCTGCATACTACAGGTTGTTGATGAGTCTTCCTCCAATCTTAAAACCACATTCCTCTTCATTAAAGTCCAATCTCCCAAAGTTCCCTATGTGTTCAACATATAGATTGAAAAGGTATGGTGTAAGGGCACATTCTTTATGCTTTCCTTTCCTGATTGTAAACCATGCAGTGTTTCTTTGCTCTCTTCTGAGGACTGTTTCCTGGTCAAAGTAGAGGTTACACATGAGCACAATCAAGTGTTCTGAGATTCCCATTCTCTTCAATGTTAGCCACAATTTCTCATGACTCACACAGTCAGATGCTTTTTGCACGGTCAATGAAAAACAGATAGACATTCCTCTGGTACTCTCTGCTTTCAAACATTGGGTATGATGTCCGTCCCTAGTGTCTTCATCTGCTCTTTTGGGTAAAATGCTTGACTATGTATTAGAATGTTAGCATATATTGTTGTTAATTGCTATCGAGTCAAGTACAACTCATAGTGACCCTGTAACCAAAGGTCTGAACCTTGTTCTTTATTGTTGTTTCTCTAATGTTCATAGTTTCCAAAGGCATGCTGTTTAGAAAAGGATACCAATTCTGCTTCCAAGCCTGTCTTAATCTGGGAGCTCTACCAAACATTGTGCACCATAGGTAACCATTATGGCATTTGACTCACCAGTAGTACAACATTCAGTATTACAGCAACACCAAATGATCTCGGTACAGCAAACTGACAGACCAGTTCTGTACCACTTAGAATAATGTTCTTCCCAAACACAGTTAACACTAGGCCAGAGGGCCCAATTGACTTTTAAATATAAAGGCCTACCCATTAGGTCCGGATTGATTTAAACAAGAGGCTTCCACCCACAACTGATTGTTAGCTACATTAAAGTGACCAATCACCTCACACGTAATTGTGAGTGAAATAAAAACAAAAAGACCATTTACACCTGACTTTCAACTAAAACAAGAGAACTTACCTTCCAGAATGCAAATTCTTCACACACATGCCTCCAACCTGGAGACTTAGCCTAACCTACTTTTAAGTTAATGTTAGCATGTATTCTTTGTATTTCTACACAATTAAGTTCATGTCCAAATTTTTCATTACAGTGCCCTTTCTCATAACATATTTATTTAAATATGCTAATGAACCAGACTTGGTATTTCCATGGTTTTCTAGCACATGTCTGTGCCCTGAGTCCTCTAAATAATAAACTATTATTTGTCACAAATTATGCCCATGATTTCATTATTCTAAGTGCCAGAATTAACATTTTTTTTTCTCCCACTCAAATACAATAATAGTTACAGGGAAAAGAAATTTGGAATGTTATATTTTATTGCCAATGAGCCGTTGCCAGAGAAATTTCTTGCTCCATGAAATTACATTCAGTTTATTCAGTTACTTTCTCTGTATACATCTGAGGAGGGTCTTGTTTGTCAGGACTCATAAATGAATTAAAATTGAATTGAAATGGTACTCACTGTGACAAAAAGGTATTAGCAAATGGTTAGTAGTGTGTTGTGCTAGACGAAACAAAAAGCAAATAAATTGTCTAGCTCATACTTAACTAAAGTGATTATGATATTTGGAAATATAATGAAACCTAGTTTACTAAATTTTGCATGAGGTTCAGAGCCATAACTTCCATGTTATGAAAACAATGTGAAAGTTATGACTAAAATAGGATTCTAGTGTGGTTCCTCTGAAGCTGTAATTACTGGTCACTGTCAAAGTTATAGGGTGGATGGAACATAAACTTTTCTTATGACAATTCTGGGAAAATAAACAAGAAAAATATAGGCAGTGAATGGAAATCAGATGGGTATTGCTGCTGTTCTTTACTGCTTTGGAGTAGATTTAATATATAAGGGAATGAATTGTTGCCTGTCCTGTGCCATCCCCTTGACTGATTGCTGACCACACTGTTGTGATTCATAGGGCTTTTACTGGCTGATATTTTGGCAATAGAGAGCCAAACCTTTCTTCTTAATTTGAGCTAGTCTAGTAGTTAATCTGCTAAACCTTGTTCATCATCATAGTAACATGCAAGCTTCCATTGATAGAAGAATAACAGTACATACTTGGGGTCCATTGGCAAGGGATTGAATTTAGTGGTATAATTTATATCACTGATCCCTTACAGGGGTATTAGAGAGGTATGTTTTTGGTTCTTGATACGTTGTTAGATATAAAGATAGAAGGAAACAGAGCAGTGAATGAAGGTAGTATGAAGATATTCTTCTATTGCTTGTTGAGGAGGAATAAGCTGTGTAGATAACAAACACATTCTTCTGCAAGTGTTTTTTATTTGGATCTTCTCCAGTTTAACCATATGAAGGTGCTATAACACAGAGTTGGAAATGAAAAATCAGAGCTAGAAAAGTAAGCACATAAAATTAATAGTATTAACCAATAAAGGAAATATGTGACAAGCTAGAGACCATTGCAGGCATGAGGTTCATGAAGCAGGATGGGGTGTTGGATAGGGTATTTGGTACAGAGAGTGGCTCAGCTGAATCTTTGGTTCTGACGCTTGGCATAAGGCCTGAGGACTGCTAGGCCTCAGGGTCCCAAAGCCACAGGGTGGCAACTGGGCTGTCTTCCTTCCCCATTCTGTTGTGTCACTACAGGCCTCCTCTGGGGCTAGAAAAAGGTTACATATGCCATGATATCTGTATGCATGCCTAATTGTCTTCATGGTTTGCTGTTAGAGGTACAATATCTACCTGAAAGTTCATTATATTGAGGAATTATTTGCATGTTGCTAATTCCTTTGTAGTGTAGGTGTGTATATGCTTGCTTTAATTAGCACAGCACTTGTCTGCCAGTTTGCTATACTGGGATATCTTGTAAGTTGCTGTGCATCTGGAAGGTATGCTGATTACGTTTTAAATGCCAGAAGGGCCACACAGGGTGGACAGGTGTCAGCAGAGATCCCAGACTGAGACAGATTAAGAAACAGGATTGGCCATCCACTTCCAAAACAATGGGCCTTCAAAAACTCTATGAACAACAGAGGAATAGATGTAACTATAGTATTAGAGATAGAGTCCAGAGAAGTCACTAAAAATGAAGAGAAACAGCTGAAAACAACCATTAACAACTGGAATATGGAATGTGTGAGGTATGAATGCAGAAAATCTGGAAACTGTAAAAAAATGAAATGAAATGCAGGAAGATTGACATTCTAGGCATTAGTGAACTGGAATGGACTGGCATGGACCACTCAGAACTTTAGGATGAAAGCCATCATAAGAGATAAGGAAGGGCAGGCATTATATAATAATCAAAGGCATAAAAGATCAGGAAGACATAACCTTAGTTAAAATAGACAAACCAAGTGGTAGACCCACAAAATATGTAAAACAATGGTTAATAGATTTGAAGAAAGAAATAGAAATGCCACAAAAGTAGTAGGAGTCTTTAGCACACTACTCTCACCAAAGATTAGGTCAACTCGAAAATTATTCAGCAAAAATGTAGAAGAATTATATAATCAGCCAACTCAACCTAACAGACATATTCAAGGCATTTTACCCAACTAAAATTCAATTTACTTTCTTTTCAAGTGCTCATCGTACATTCTCCAAAATTAAACATATATTAGGACACAAAGCAAGCCTCAACAAATTTAAAAAAATTACAATAGCATAGATTATGTTTTCAGACCAGAAAGCTATAAAAGTAGAAATTAATAACAAGTGGGTATCAGATAAAAACAAAACAAAACCAAAAAAACCAAAAAACCCTACATGGATGCTAAATATCATTTTACTTGAGCACTATTGGATTATAGAAGAAATAATAAATAAAATAAAGAAGTTATTCTAAGTGAATGAAAGTAAAAATACAACATATACAAATCTCTGGGATACAGCTAGGGCAATTCTCAAGTGTCAGCTCATAGTAATAGGTTAACATATAAAAAAAGAAGGGGCAATTGAGACAACCATGACTTAAATCAGGAGTACCTTAGTCTTCAAAATGACTTTGTTGTTTTTCAGCATTTTGGAGAGGTCCCAGACAGTACACTTGCTAATGCAATGCATTTCCTGATTTTCTGTCTGCTGGTATGAAGGATATTGATTGTTGATTCAAGAAAGATGAAATAATTGAAGGCTTCAATTCTTTTTTGATCTATTGTTATGCTATTAGGCCTGTGGTGCTATCTTTGTTTTATTACTGTTGAGATGTAATCCATACAAAACGTTGTTGTTCTTGATCTTTTATAGCAAGTGTTTAATATGTTTCATATCCACCTAATTTTTAGTAAGTAAGGTTGTGTTATCTGCATAGTGCAGTCTGTTGATAAGTGACACATTCCTCTTCATAGAGTCAGTTTCACAAACTATTTGCTCAGTATACAGATTGAATAGGTATGGAGAATGATACAGCCCTAACACACACCCTTTCTGGTTTTAAACCATACAAAGTTGTTCCCTTGAACCATTTGGTAAACAACTTCCTAATTTAGGTATAGATTTCTCATAAGCACAATTAAGTTCTTGGGTTCACATTACTCCTACTGTTAGTCAAATATTTATTTTTTTATGATCCACATAGGCAAATTCCTTTGCATCTTTAATAAAGGACAAGTAGACATTCTTTTGGTATTTTTTACTTTCAGTCAGGATCCATCTGACATCAGCAATGATAATTCCTGTTGCTATGGCAGTTTGGACTTCTGACAGTTTTGTCAATGTACTGTATTATTTATTTTTCTAGGGTCGCTATGAGTCGCAGGCAACTCGATGGCACATAACAACAACAACAACATGGTCTTCAGCAATATTTTACTTGTATCTGATATTAAAGAAATTGTTCAACAACAACAAAAAAAAAGGAGCAAAATAACATATGTAACACAACACCTCCATCAGTTAGAAAAAGAACAAGCTAACCCCATAACCTCTGGAAGAAAATAAATTATAAGGATAAAGGCTGAAATCAATGGCATAGAAAATGGAAAAATAGTATAAACCACCAATAAGATCAGTAGCTGATTCTTTGAAGGGTCAATAAAATAAACAAACAGCAAAAGAAAGGAAAGAAGATACAAATAATTTGAATTAGAAATTAAAAGGTGACATCACAACATAATCATATGACATTAAATAAGTAATAATGGAATATTATGAAAAACTATATTCTGATAAATTTGAAATCTTAGAAGAAATGGACAAATTCCTAGACATCTACACCCTACCCAATTGAAGTAGACAGATGTAGAACATTTGAACAGACCCAACACAAAAGAAAAACTGAGCAGGTCATGACAATACTCCCCTTACTAAAAAGAAGTCTAGGCCCAGATGGCTTGAATAAATAGGTGAATTCTACCAAACATTCAGAGAGGAACTATTGCCATATCTACTTAAATAATTTTAAAATATGAAAAAGAAGGAACACTTTCAGAGTCATGTTATGAAGCAAGCATAACCCTAACATACAAACCAGGCAGAGGCATGACAGCAAAAGAAAACTATAAACCAGTATCTCTAATGAACATAGACACAAACACCTTAACAAAATCCAGGCCAATAGAATCTAAAATGTATCACAAATATACCACGAAATGATCTAATGTTTCTCATAACTGGTATGCAAATATGAGAAAACACAAGAAAAACAATCAGCATAATTCGACACATTAAAAAACAAAGGACAAGAACCATAAAATCCTATAAATTGGTACAGAAAAGGTCTTTGACAAAAACAATACCCTCCTGCATTAAAACACTCAATGTAGTAGGAATACCAGGAAATTTCCTCAACATAGTGAACAGTATATATGCAAAACCAAAAAGTAACATTATATCAATGGGAAAAACCTTAAAGGCGATACCCTCATGAGCAGGGACCAGACAAGAATGTCCACTATCACCACTACGACTCAGTATTGTATTAGAAATGCTTACTAAGGCAATAAGACAAGAGAAAGACGTTAGAGGCATCCAAATAGGCAGAGTTGATAAAACTGTTGCTATAGGTAGATGGTTTTTAGTATGTTGTTGTTGTTGTTATGTGCCGTCGAGTCGTTTCCGACTCATAGCAACCCTATGCACAACAGCTCTAAACCCTGCTCTATCCTGCGCCAACTGCA
>NW_006399874.1:1589707-1590539 GCF_000299155.1 Elephantulus edwardii
AACACACACACACACACACACACACACACACACACACACACACACACTTGTCGTGTGCCATCAAGTTGGAACTGATAGCTGATCCTATAGTGAGTTTTCTGAAGCAGTAAATCAAAAGGGAGGAGATTGGCCTTCCTTCTCCCATGGAGTAGCTGGTGGATTTGAATCACATACCTTACGGGATTCCCGTGCAACTTCTTACCGCTAGACCACTATATATAGATATGTGTTGTTGTTTTGTATACCATAGATTCAGAACCAACATATAGCTGAGTTATCAGAAGCAGTTAATCACACAGGCAGGAGGAGATTGCCTATTCTTCTCTTGCAAAACAGCTGGTGGATTTGAACCACATACCTTTGGGATTGCAGCACAGCTTCTTGCACTAGGTTAACAGTGTTCCCTATATGTATGTATGTATGTATGTGTGTGTGTGTGTGTGTGTGTGTGTGTGTGTATGTAGTCACACTAACAGTAAGACAGACAGACACAAATATGCACAACTTCTGAGAAGAATGGCAATATGAATTTACTCTCTTCATTGTTGTCATTATCATCATTATTCCTTAGAAACATATTTTGGGCTGGATTGGGAGGTAGAAAAAGGGGCTATAGAAATGAGAATATAGAAAGTAGGACTATAAAGGAGGGAAAGGTGGTATCTGGAAAGATCTAGAGAAGAATAGGCATGCTCATCATAACTTGTAGGAAAACATAACACTCAGTGATTTTCCACCCAGTGCTCTCTCATCATAGCATCTCACGATACTTCTCCCTATAGCAGCCTTAATATTTTTAGACCCAGGGCTGTTCTACCTCCTTTGCTATAGA
>NW_006399874.1:1594966-1614152 GCF_000299155.1 Elephantulus edwardii
GAGCCCTAGTCCATCCTGAAGGCTGCAGTCCTTGACCCTTCGCAGCAAGTGCATGAGGTTCTCCTCAGTTTCAGCAAGCAGGGTTGTGTCATCTGCATAACGGTTTTTAGTATACAGAGAAAATAAAACAAAAACCCAATAAGTAGAGTGACAGAATACAAGATAAAAAAAAAAATTATAGTGATATCTCTACAGCAGTGAAGAAAGCACAGGAAACGTAACTGAAAAAGCAATATTACTTACAATAGCCAAACACATGAAGAAATAGTTGAGAATAGACCTAACTAGAGAAACAAAAGGCCTTTGTAAATAGAACTACAAAATAGTACTATAAGCAACGATAAGCCTAACTAAATGGAAAAATATTTGCTGTTGATGGATAGGAAATCTCAGCATTGTGAAAATGACAATCCTACCAAAAGTAATCTACATGTTCAACACAATCCAAATATATATATCAAAGAGATTCTTCAAAATGATAGAAAAGGCAATTGGCAGGTTTATTTGGAAAGCAAAACACCCCAAATAAGCAAAGCTCATCTGAAAAAAGAAAATGAAGTAGGAGGCATAGCATTCCCTGATCTTAAAACATACTATACAGCTGTAGTAACCAACACAGCATGGACAGACATATAGACCAATGGGATAGAATTGAGAACTAAGAAACCAACCCATCTACCTATAGTCAAAGGGTATTTAATAACTAATCAAAACCTATTAAAATGGGGAAGTGACAATCTCGTCAACAAATAGTACTGACAATACTGGACATCTACAGCAGAAAACAAGAACAGGATCCACATCTCACATCATACACAAAAATCAAGGAGAATCAGAGATCTAGAGGTAATCCCCCTAATCCCCAAAGCATAAGGGTTACAAAATGGAACCAAACTCAGAAGCCCTAACCTATGGTATAAATAAGCTTGGCGGGAGGGGGGGAATTGCACAGCCTGGAGAGAATAAAATTGAAGAATGGGATCTTCTAAAACTCAAGTCTCTGTGTGCATAAAAAAAAAAAGGTTTTTGATAAAGTATAAAGAAAACCTATAGACTGGAAAAAAATTTGACAATGACTTTTTCGACAAAGGTTTCATAATGAAAATTTACAAAATACTACTGGGTTTCCACAGGAAAAAGACTTATTATCCAGTCATAAAATGGGCAAAAGGCCTGAAAAGAGTTTTCACAAAGGAAGGCATTTAGATAGTCAACAGACACTTCTTGTTGTTAGGTGCCATTAATTACTTATAGTGACCCTATGAACAAAAGATCTGAACTCTGTCCTATCCTGTGCTGCCTTCACACTTCTTGACCTACTAGAGCCCATTGTAGCAGTCACCGTGTCAGTCCACCTGATTAAGGGTCTTCCTCTCCTTTACTGACTCTCCACCTTTCCCAGCATCATGTATCTCTCCAAGAAATAACCCCTTCTAGCAACACATGCCCAAAGTATGTGAGGTGAAGCCTCATCACTTTTTTTTAAAGGAGTGCATTAGGGATGCATCCTTTCTCCATGCCTTTATTTATCGATTATCTATCTATCTATCTATCTATCTATCTATCTATCTATCTATCTATCTATCTATCTATCTTTTCTTGTTGTGTACTTTCTAATCGAATCTGATTAGCACAAGAGGAGATTGCCCCTCCTCCTTCTCCAGCAGAGCATCTGGTGGATTTGAACCATGTACCTTTGTTATTGCAGTGCAGCTTCTTTGCCACTAGGCCACTAGAGCTCCCAAGCCTCATCATTCTTGCCTCCAAAAAGCACTCTGGTTGCACCCTCTCCAAAACATATTGGTTTGTTCTCCTGGCCTTCCATGGAATGTTCAGTTCTAATCTCCAAAACCACAGATCAAAAGTATCAATTCTTTTGTTATCCTTATTTGTTGTCCAGCTCTCAGATGCATAACATGTGATCAGAAAGACCATGGCCTGACTCAAGTGCATGTTAGTCTTCAAACTGATGTCATTGCTCTTCAATAATGATTTCCCTAACTGCAGATTTTCTCAGTGCAATGTACCTCCTTATTTCCTGACTGCTGGTACCAAGGGTATTAATTGTGGATCCAAGTAGGATGAAGTTGTTGACTGTTTCAATCTCTTCTCCATACATCATGATGTTGCCTGTAAGTCCAGTGGTAATAGTCTTTGTTTTTCTAATATTGAGATCCAATTCCTTGATCTTCTGCAACAAGTACTTCAAGTCCTCACTTTCAGCAAGAAAGAACGTGTCATCTGCAAGATGCAGGTTATTGATGATTATCCTTCTGATCCTGATGCCACATTCTTCTTCATAGAGTCTAGGTTCTCTAATAATTTCTCAGTATACAAACTCCCTTCTTAATTTTAAACTACACCCTGATCTGTCCTTACAACAGCCTTCTAGGTATAGGTTTTGCATGAGAACAATTGATTATCCTGAGATTCTCATTCTTCTCAGTGTCAGCCACTAATTGTTATTATACACACAGTCAAATGCTTTTGCATAGATGACAAAGCACAAATAGACATTCTGATATTCTTTACTTTCAGCCAGGATCCATGTGAAATCAGAGATGATATTCTTGGTGCCACATTCTCTTCTAAATACTGCTTGAACTTCTGGCAGTTCCCTATCTAAGTACTGTTCTAAACATTTTTTAAAATGATCTTCAGCAGTATTTTGCTTACATGTAACATTAATGATATTGCTTGATAGTTTACACATTCAGTTGCATAACCTTTCTTGGGAATGGAAAAAAATATGGACCTCTTAAAATCTGTTGGCCAGACAGCTATCCTCCAAATTTCCTGACACAGACAGGTGAGTGCATCCAAGGCTGCATCTGTTAATTGAAATGAGCCAACCAACATGTATCCCATTGACTCTTGGGTGCCTCATTTTTAGCCAATGCCTACAATGTAGCTTTCACTTTCTCATTCATTACCATAGGTTCCTATTCATGATACTTCCTGAAATTTTAGAGTGTCAGTTCTTTTTTTGTGCAATGATTCCGTATAGTTCCTCCATCTTCTTTTGATGCTTTCTGGGTCATTCAATATATTGCCTACTGCATCTTTCTATACTGCAACTCAAGGTTCAAAAATCAGTAGAAATCAAAAAAGATGCAAAGCAAAAGAACAATGAGCTACCTTCTTACTCCAACAGCACTCACAAAGTTCAACTGGACAGAAAAAATAACTGTTGGTGAGTATGTGGAGAGACTGGAACTCTTCTTCACTGCTAGTGGTTGTTTTTGTAAGGTGCCATTAAGTACAACTCATAGTGACCCTATGAACAAAAGATCTGAATTCTGCTCTATCCTGCACCATCCTCACACTTTCTGACATGCTAGAGCCCATTGCGGCAGTTACCATACCAATATACCTGGTAGAGAGTCTTCCTCTCCTTTGCTGACCCTTCAACCTTCCTAGCATCATGACCTTCTCCAAAGAATAACCCAGGCTAGTAACACACCCAAAGTATGTGAGGTGAGACCTCATCATTCTTTCCTCAAAAGAGCATCCTCACTCCACCTTCTAAAAGACTTATCTGTTTGTTCTTGGTACAATTACTCTTGAAGGCAGTTTGGTGCTTTCTTAAAAAGCTAAACATAGAAATCAATATGTCTCAGCTATTCCACTGCTAGGAATATACCCTAAGTAAAGTAGAACTGAGGCATGATTGGAGATAAATACATATATATTCATAGCAGCATTATTCATAATAACAAGAAAATGGAAACAGCCCCAATGCCCATTAGTAAATGAATGGATTAGGAAATTGTGGTATATTCACACAAAGGGATACTATGCAGCATTAAGAAACAAAGATTTTGTTAAATAGTATATATCACTGGAGAGTCTAGGGAGCATTATATTATGTCTAATAACTCAGTCTCATAAGGACAAATGCTGCATATTTGTAAAAATTGAAGGATAACTGAGCAGGCTGTGTCTATTCAAAAGAGAAAAACAAAAGGAGAAAAAAAAAACAGATAAGGAGTGAGATTGCCAGGATGACGGAGGTTAGTGGGCAGAAGAGGGGTTGAAAGAATATGAAAGATTCAATGGTGATTTCAAAAGTCACAGTAATAATAGGCATAGATCAATACTAATTAATTTTATAAAATACCATATGTATTAATGATTGTATAAAGTGAAATGTACATATATAAAACAAACACAGAAAAATAACAGATTTGAGACATTGAATACCAATGATCAAATAATAAAGGAGTTGTGGAATGACATCAAAGATATCATCCATGAAAAGAACAAAAGGTCATTATAAAGATGAGGAGAAAGGGAAAACCAAAATAGATGACAGAAGAGACTATGAAAATTGCCTTAGAGATTCAAAAAGCCAAAATAAAGGGGAAGAGATGCCAAAGTAAAAGAGTTGAACAGAAAATGTCAAAGGACAATTTGAGAACACAAAGAGAAATATTTTAACAAAATATACAAAGAGCTGGAGTCAGATCATAAAAAAAGGTGAACTTGCTTGACATTTCTCAGGCTGAAAGAGCTGTAAAAGAAACTCAAACCTTGAGTTACAATACTGATAGATAACTAATGGCATCTATCTTGAATGAGTATCTATCTTTGCTTTGGATCAAATCTTGAAAGATCCAGGAAGCATCAAAAGAAGATGGACGGATACAAAACCCTTATCTGAAATGGTATTGCCAAATATTTTTCCCTGATCATCAGGTTTTCTTTTTACTCTGTTGGAAAAAGAGTTTGATGCAACAGGGATTTAATCTTTAGAAGGTCCCATTGATCCATTTTGTCTTCTCCAGATTGTGCATTTCTGGCCTATTTGGGAGTCTCTTTATACCAATAGACCAGGCCATCTAAGCTCGATCCCAGTTTATCTCTGATGAACTTTATGGTTTTGGGCTTTACTCCTAGGTCTCTGATCCACCTTGCAATGATTTTTGTATGCGGTATGAAATGTGGATTCTTTTTCAGCTTTCTACAGGCAACAGTCCAGTTTTGCTAGCACTATCTGTTGAAGAGGTTGAAGAGGTTGTCATTTCCCCATTTGATAGGTTTTATTTCCTGGTTGAATATCAGTTGACTATAGATAACTTTGTCTATTTCTAGGTGTCCAATTCTATTCCTTTGTCTCCTTCACACCAATGTTAATAGCACATATGGAAACAGCCCAAGTGTTCAACCACAAGCAGATTGAGAAATTATGGTACATTAACACAATAGAATACTATGCACCATGCAGGAACAATGATTTAGTATATCATACCTAACTTGTGAGGGACTGGAGAGTATTATGCTAAGTGAACTAACTCAGTCCCATAAGGACAAACACTGTAAAAGACCATTATTGTGGAAATAGATAACTAATAAAATGTGCACGAAATTTGAAGGGAGGGAGAGTAGGGAGGTGAGGATGGGCATGGGGCATGTTGTTGTTGTTAAGTGCCGTTGAGTTGCAGGTGACTCCTAGCAACCCTATGAAGGAGAGTTCTCAACTCTTGTGTGTCTTTCATCCTCTCTCCAGGTTCATAGGGTTATAGGGTTTCTGCAAGTCACTGTACCAAAAGGAATTGGTTAATTTCAGGAGGAAACATCAATGGCAATGTAGGAAGAAGTTCAAGGTACAATGAAGGCATTGATTAAAAAAAATATTAAGGCTCCCAATAGTGATGTGATTTAATGGAATTGTTTCACCTTAGAGATATAACCCTGGATGTGCTCACCGGTTTATGCCAGGAAATTTGGAGTATGGTTACGTGGTCAACTGACTGGAAGAGATACATATTTGTTCCCATTGCCAAGAATGTTGATCTCACAGACTGTGAATATTATTAAACAATATCATATGCAAGCAAAAGATTTCTAAAGTTCATCCAAAAAGGCTAAAAAAAAAAGGGGCTAGGAAGCTCAAGCTGGTTGAGAAGAGGCTGTAACACCAGGGATATCACTGCTGATGTCAGATAAATCTTGACTGAAAGCAGAACATAGAAGGAGAATGTCTATTTTTGTTTTATTGACTATGCAAACACATATTATTGTGGATTATAACAAACTATGGCTAATATTAAGACAAATAAGAATCCCCAAACAATTGTGCTCATGTGAAATATACATGCAAACAAAGAAGGTGTCTGAATGGAGCAAGGGAAAACTGTTGCTGTTGTTATGTGCCATCGAGTAACCTGCAGCTCATAAGAACACTATGTACAAAAGCCTTAAATCCTGCTCTATCCTGTGCCAATCTCATTCCGACACACCTGCCCCCGTTACCCCAGTCACTGAATCAGTCACCTCCTAGAAGGTCTTCCTCTTCTGCGCTGTCCTTCCGTCCTCCAAAGTATAACATCTTTCTCCAAGGACTGGTCCTTCCTTGCAACATATCCAAAGTATGTCAGAAGAAGCTTCAGAATCCTTGTCTCCATGGAGAAACCGGATTTAACCCTCGCTAGGATGAAACTGTTCATTTTCTTAGCAGTCCATGGTATATTCAATGCTCTTTTCTAACACCAAAGCTCAAAGGTGTCAATCCTCTTTCCATCCTTCCTAGTCATTGTCCAGCTTTCTGACTCATAGCAAGTGATTGCAGAGACCATGGCCTGTATCAGGCACACCTTAGTCTCCAGAATGACACCATTGCTCTTCAGTACTTTGAAGAAGTCCCTAACAACAGACTTTCCTATCACAATACATCTTTTAATTTCCTGGCTTCTGGTGCCAAGAGTGTTGACTGTGGAGTCAAATAAACTAAAGCTGTGAACAATCTCAATCTCTTCACCATCCATCCTTATGCTGCAAATTGGTACAGTGGTGAGAATCTTTGTATTTTTGATATTGATCCTTAATCCATATTAAAGGCAGTAGTCTTTGTTCTTCTGCAGCAAGCGTTTCAAGTCCTGCTCAATTTCAGCAAGCAGGGTTGTGTCATCTGCTTAACGCGGATTATTGACACACTTCTCCTCATACAGCCCAGCCTCCTGGAGACAGGACACATCCCTGTCGTACACCCTTCCCAATTTTGAACCAAGTAGTGTTTCCCTGCTCTGTTCTGACGACTACCTCCTGGTCCAAGTATAGGTTTTGCATTAGCACGATCAAGTGTTCTAGGATTCTCATTCTTCTCAGAGTTAGCCGCATGGTTTAAAATCAAGAAAGGCGTGCATCAGGGCCTTAGTCCTTCTCTGTGACTATTAAGTATGTATGTTAAACATATCCTTTATGAAAGAGGACTCTTTGAAAGTGAATGTGTTATCAGGATCAGAGGAAGACTCGTCAACAATCTGTGTCATGCAGATCACACAACATTGCTTGCTGAAATTGAGCAGGACTTGAAATGCTTGCTGCAGAAGAACAATGACTACAGCCTTCAATATGGATTGTATCTCAACCTTAAGAAAACAAAAAAAAATCTTAACTACTGGACTGATAGTTCACATCATGATACAAAGAGAAAAGATGAAACTGTCAATGATTACATCTTACTTGGATCCACAATTAACATCTTTGGTACTAGTATCCAGGAAATCAGAAGTGTTCCACTGGTGAACTCAACTGTCAGGGATCTCTCCAAATCACTGAGGAGCAATGATGCCAGTTTGAATACTAAGGTGTGGATGATTCAGACCTTGGTCTTTGCATTCACTTGATATATATCTGAGAGCTGGACAAAGAATAAGGATGACAGGAGAATTGCTGCCTTTGAGTTGTGGTGTTGGAAAGAGTATGGAATAGCCCATAGACTTAAAAAAAAAAAAAGCAACCACAAAAAAGACCCCAAAACAAACAAAACAACAACAACAACAACAACAATAAAACCCAAACAAAAAACCCCAAAACAAAACAAAAAAAACCAACCAACCAACCAACCAAACCAAACCAAATAGATAGGTCTTAGAAAAAGAGCAGCCAAAGTTCTCCTCGGAGTCAGAGATGGAAAAGCTTTGTACCTCATACTTTGGATATTTTATTAGGAGAGGCAATTCCATGGAAAGAGATATCATGCTTGGAAATGTGGAGGATAAGAGAAAAAGAAAAAGATTCCTAGTTGAGTCAAGTGTCACAAATGATGAGGATGGTTCAGGATAGGACAAGACTCAGATCTGTTTTTAACAGAATTGTGACGAATTATGCTGTACTCGAGGGCACCTATCAGAACAACATGGAGAGGTTTGAAATTTGATACAAAGAATATGAATATAGTGAGCAGTTAGAGGGGACAAATAGAGAGTGTAAGGTCAGAAGTAACCCAGGGAGAACCCAAAACTCCAAGAAAGAGGGTTAATACTTGCTCCTCTGTTGACGTGGTGCCACCGTTTAACTTCAGTTGAGGTGCCCCCAATATATCATGGCTGAGAAGCCTGATAATAATGGGAAAATAATATCACAAAGATAAAGTGTTACATGTATTTAAGAGATTATTTTACTATAGGCACTGTGCAAAGTGCTTCGATTGTATAAAACAGTTTAATCCTCACAGCAATGGCTGCAAAGCAAAGGTTTCCATTTACCGTGCTATAGAGAAGGAAACCAGATTCTACAGAGATTGCAAATCTTTCTTGAGATCACATAATGGGCCAGTAAGCAGCCATCATAATCCACTGCAAATTGAAAGTTTTAAAATTTTCTTTTTCACTGAAGCACAAACGGGTAAAATGGGAATAAGGGAAAAAGAACAAATAGCAACTTTCTGATTACCTTAATCTTGCCACAATAAGTATAAAACTCAAAACACTCTCAAGCTCAATTTAGAATCAAGCTGTTCATTTCCCCCCTCCATTTCCTGTCCCTGTGACTTTAAAATGTCCCTCTTAGGCTCTAATTAATCCTTATATCATCACTTATATTTTACAGATTTTTCTTAGGGATGTATTATAGCATGCATTTTGACATCAGATATACAAATAATGAACTACTTGTAACCATTACTTAAACCTCTTTGGGTTTCAGAGTTTTAACAATGAAGAAAGAGAAAATAGGTATTTATGGTCTCATTTTACCATAAAATCCTACTGCTTTATAATGTTTTGAGCCATAAATATGACTAAAATTTAACAATTACTTAGTTATACACTTGGTATATTCAGAGATTGTTAGCAAAGCATACGGTTGGGTGACTTAGTTCTGCTGTCTATAGGAGTCGCTATGAGTTGGAGTTGACTTAATGGCATTTCATAATAGACTCATGTCAACATTTTCCTTTTTTCAATCTTTCTAGTGATTGGTAACATAAATTCAGATTTATTGTTGTTGGTGTTGTTAAACCCTTTGAGTTTAAGTATAGCTGAAGCCTGTCCTATCTGTGCCATCTTCATCATCTTCAACACAATTAAGTCCATTGTTGTAGTCACTCGGTCAATGCATCTCATTCAAGGTCTTCCTCTTTGACTGACCCTTTGCCTTTCCAAGCATGATATCCCTTTCCAAGGAATAGCCTCTCTTTGCAACCTCCCAAAATACGAGACAAATTTCACCATCCTCGCCTCCAAAGAACACTCTGGCTGCACTTTTCCCAAGACATATCTGTCTGTTTCTTCGGCAGTCTGTGGGATATTCAGCTCTCTTCTCCAACACCATAACTCAAAAGCATGACTTATTATTATTATTTTTCATTTAAGATGGCTTAAATATTTAACAAGGGAAAGAAGTTAATGGTTAGTATAATGGAGAAGACCAAGGATGCATGAACTTTTCGTACAGCTGAATTTTAGTGGCTCAACTGATGTCTTCATTGTTCTGACTATATAACCCCTGCTGATTTTTCTCTGTATCTGTGACTTCTAAATGCTGGTAATGCTCTGAGACAGGCTTAAATGATGTCATGTGAAATATAGATACCCACAGCCTCAAACTACATAATTCTGCAAAGGTAATGTTCTTGCCTAGTTTAGATCTAAGCTTAGCCCATTGCCCAATCACTGAGCTAAGAGGAAGAAATATATGAAAAGTCCAGCCTGTACTAGTGTACCAGGACCATATGAAATGAAATAAGAAGGGAGGAATGAAATAATGAAGATAGGAAAACATGTTAAACTTCTATCAAAATTATGACATTCTTAGATCAGAAGAAACTGTGAAGTTGATTCTATTCCTTTTTCAATTATCAGCCAAAAGTTGTTGTGTTTGTTAGGTGCCATTCAAAGCAACCTTGTGAAGAACGGATCTGAATCTTGCCTTATTCTGTGCTATGCCCATGATCTCTAACATGCTCAAACCCATTATTACAGTTAATGTGTAAATATATCTTTGAGTGTCTTCTTCTCTTTTGTAGACCGGCATAATCACTTTTCCCAACTTTTCTGTCTTTCCCAGTGTATCTTCTTCCAAGGACTGGCTCCCAAAGAAAGTAAGATGAAATTTCACTACCCTTTTCTCTAAGGAGCACACTGTATACTTTTTCCAAGACAGGTTTATTTATTCTTTTGGAAATCCATGACATAGTCAATACTCTTTAATACCCAATTCACAACAACCAGTGGCATCGGTTCTCCTGCCTTCCTCATCCATTGTCTGACTTTCAGATGCCTAGGAAGAGCATGTAGTTTTTCAACAGCTCTGATTTGAAAAAGATAACTCAAATGTCTTACGATATGTGCAATAGAACTTTTTAAAAAATTGATTAGTATTTTAAAATTTTAGCCAGAAGTCTATAAAGGTATCTCCCCCCCCCCCTTTCCTTCTAGATAATAGGATCAGCAAATGTTGTTGTTGTTGTTAGATGCCATCAAGTGAGTTTCAATTCATATTGACCACATGTACAACAGAATGACATTCTGTCTTGGGCTATTCTTACAATCACTGAGCTGTTTGAGACCATTGCTACAGCTAATATGTTAAGGAACATCACTGATGATCTTCCTATTTTTTGCTGCCTTTCTATTTTACTAAGCATGGTCTTCTCCAAAGTCTGGTTCCCTCTGATTGATACTGAGTCAAAAACACGTCAGATAAAGTCTTTCCATCTCCCTTCTAAGGAGCATTCTGGCTATACTTCTTCCAAAAAAACCTAAATTTGTTTTCTGTCAGTTCACAGTGCTTCACCAATGCTATAATTCAAAGGAATCAATTCCTTTTCAGTCATTTTTATTTATTGCCCTGCTTGGAAGTTATTGAAAAAATATCATGGTTTAGGTCCAGCATATTTAAGTCCAATTCATACATTCCACATGCCAATACTAATGGATGTTTACATTTGTATCTTCTTATTTGGAGTCACGCCACACAAGCAAATGAAAGTTCAGGATTTGTTCTATTTACATCATTAAGTTTGACTATAATTTGAGGAAGCAACCTTTTCTGAGTCATATTTTAAGTTTCCCCCAGAGTGGCTCATCTTTTAGCAATGGATCAGAAAATATTCTGTTGCCACTTAAAAGGGAGCTCTGGTGGCCTAGGGGTAAGGAGCTGTGCTGTAATCCCAAAGCCATGCAGTTCAAGGCTACCAGCTGCTCCGTGGGAGAAGGATGAACAATCTCCTCCTGTGAGGTTAACTGCCTCTGGAAATGGTTCCGACTCTATGGTACACAACAACAACAGCTTGAAAGGTTACCCTGGACACTTTTTTCCCCAGAAGTAAATTTTCAAATCCTTCCTAGTATTCTTAGTATAGAAGCTCTGCAAAAACCTGCCTACCACGTGTGATCCAGCTGGTACTCAAATATTGGTGGCATAGCTTCCAGAATCATAGCAACACACAAGCTGCCAAAGCATGACAAACTGACAGACAAATGCTGGAATAAATAATTATCTACATTGCAATCACTTGTTATGCATCAGAGAGTTGGACAATGACTAGGGAGGACAGAAGGAGAATTGATGCCTTTAAGCTGTGGTGCTAGAGAAGAGTATTGAATGTACCATGGACTGCCAAGAAAACAAACAGATTCATCTTGGAGAGGATTAAACCAAGCAACTCCTTGGAGGCAAGGATTCTGGGGCTTCATCTGACATACTTTGGGCATGTTGCAAGGAGGAACAGGTCCTTGGAGAGGGACATCATGCTTGGGAGGGTGGAGGGATGGCGCAGGAGGGGAAGACCCTCTATGAGATGGATTGATTCAGTGACTGGGGTAATCAGGATGGGTGTGTCAGAGGCAGTGCGATTGGCACAGGATAGAGCAGGGTTTAGGGCTGTTGTACATAGGGTCGCTATGAGTCGCAAGCGACTCGACGGCACGTAACAACAACAACAACCTAGGAATGGCTGCACATACACTTATGTTTCACTGTGCTTTTTAATAGGCTTCCACCATATCATATCCACTGACACTGACCCAGTTTCAATTCACAGTGATTTTGTGGAAAAGGGGAGAACTGTTCTTTGTATTTCCAAACCAATAAATCTTTACAGGAGTGGTTTGCCATATCTGTCTTCTATGGAGAGGGTTGGTCCCATAACCATTCAACTAGCTGCTGAGTGTTTTCACCACCACCGGAACACATTCCCTTTTAATAAATTTATATGCATGGGACTTTCATTTCTGTGATTATAATACAATAAAATAGCAATTATTTCACAAGATGAAAAAAGGGTGGCACTGGAACCTTTGAATTTTAAGCATATGGTTTTATAGTTTATGCCTTTAAGTCTCCTGTGAGAATAATGAACATTTCTAATTTGCCTTCTTTTGTCCTTTAAAAAATTATCTTTCTTTTTTCCCAATTCTAGTTCTAGCTGAGTCCAATATAAAGTTTGAATTAATAGTTTTACCATAGGTAGGAGTTTCTGCAAAATCTCATTATAAAGTTCAAATGACATGATATTAATTTCTTGATTTACCATAGTAGGTGGTGGTGAAATGAAAATGGAAGTAAGTAATGCCAAATAACAGAATGCCCTCCTGATGACTAGTTTTGTGACCGTGGGCAAGTAACTCAATTTAATTCAGCCTTACTAATCTAATATGTCTGTTTGGTGATTGTGAAAATTAAACCAGAACTCACATACATGCCAAGTGCTTGGCACAGCCTCAACTGAATACATTTTATATGTCATCATTATTTTCGTTTTCCCCATCCACATTTTTGAACACATGCATTTGGGAATTATGTCCATTTGGGATATTCTGCAATGGTTTGCTGATACACATGCCCTGCTGTTGTTGTTAGTTACCATTGAGTTAATTCTGTATCCCAGCAGCCCCATGTGTGAGGAGCAGAACTGTTCTCTGTGACCTTTCAGAAGCAGATTCCCTGGCTGGTTGTCAAGAAACCTCAGCAAGAAGCCAGTCTTTAAGTTAATAGCAGTCAATGCTTAACCCTTTGCACCCCCAGGGACTCCACACAGGCTATATACTGATGATTATAAAATATAGAAAAATTGAAAAACTCACAGCACTCCCACGTTCTTTAAAGATTGACACAGATTTCTAAGCCTGGGGTGCTATTTATGATAAAAGCTCTCGTCACAGTTTAAATTTGCTTGATGGAAATCATTCAACTTTGTTATGTGAACTGCTTGGGGAGACATGTACTCATGTGCCACTTATTGATGTGTAGAAGCACTGTCTATCTACAATTCTATTCTTTCTTCTGGAAAGGCTGAGGTGGTGGAAGTTCTTAGCAATCATAGCAACTTGTTGAAAGGCCCCCTCCCTTTCCCTGGCTGTAAGACTCCTTCTTTATCAGTGCTCTCACAAGAATTTACATCCTGTGATGTGAGTCACGCAGTCAGTTCAGTGCTTCCCGGCAAGCAGCTGGGAGTCCAGTTCTGCAGCTATTCTTAGCAGCTCCACGCCCAGTAGAGGATGGAAGATACAGGATGAACTTGCAAATGACACACTGTACTGATGGCAAACAGGGCGGCTTGTGTCAGATTGAGTTTCTGGATCACTAGTGTATTAAGGACAGTTGAAAAAATGGAAAAAAGGAGGAAAAATTCATCTTGATATTTCAGTGTTACATACAGTGTCATGCAATAGAGTGCATCTGAGGGCCTTGGAGGTTCAGTGGAAGAATTAATGTTATCTGTTTTGGCTGAGTAATAAAGAATTGAGTTTACAACCCAAAAGCAGGTTATTTGAAACCTCTGGCTGCTCTGGAAAAGAAAGATGAGCAATCTTATAGCCTTTGGAAACCTGCTGTAGGGTCAACTCTGAGTAAGTTCTGGCACATAACAACAATAATATGCAAGAGACTCAAGTTTCATTCAGCCCAACGTATCTCGTGCACAGCGACCATTGTTCTGTTAGTGAAACCTAGCATGTTGCTATGATAGTAAAGAGGTTTCAAAGAAACTTCCAGATGAAGACAGACTAGGAAAAAATAGGCCTAATGATCTACTTAGAAAATGAGCCAGTGAAAGCTCTATGGATCATAGCAGTTCAATCTAAAACCACTCAGAATCAAGATGATCAATGACAGATAATACGACAACAATGAAAGATACTGAAAGTGGAAACACACTTCTTTGCAGTTCACTGAGTTTCCATACTGTTTCCCTCTCACAATCAGGGTTAAATTAAAGATAGCAAAGCAATAATAATGGATATTTTGTTTGAAACATCATACTGTGATTCTTAATAATATTGAAATAGAGAATTAAGTGGAACATTGCAACATTACATGCACAAACAATACCGTACCAAGACCGAGAAAGTAATACTGTCCCTGAAAGTTTAACAATTAAAGTCAGCATGCATGATAAAGCATTTTCTCTGTAATGAGATAACTCTTCGCATCCTCCCCTCCTTTTTTTCTCAAGCAGCCAGACTTCTTCTAAAGCAGAAGAATGCCCGAGTATTTATTACAGTGCTTATACAATTGCACCATCATTATCCTTTCAAAAAAGTATTGTTGCTCTTGTATTCCATCGAGTCAGAACTGACCTATAGCTGAGCCCTCCAGCAGGTTTTCAGAGACAGTTAATCACATGGGAAGAGATGGCCCATTTTTCTCACACATAGCACCTGATAGACTTGAGCCACATGTCTTTGGGATTGCAGTGTAGATTCTTACCACTAGACCAGTTATTTTGTTTTATGTATGGAAAAAAAAGTATCAAATAATATGGAAAGTTGTTGAGGAAATGTCAGCCAAAACAGATTCCATGGCTTATAAATTAGATTACTTTTAGCTGAAAATAACGAAGAATCCTGAGTCCACAAGCATAAATAAAGTATATGTAATAGGGAGCTCTCGTGGCCTAGTGGCAAGAAGCTGTGCTGCAGTTCTGAAGGAACACTGTTTGAGGCTACCAGTTGCTCCAAAGAGAAGGAGGGGCAATCTCCTCTTGAGCAATTAACTGCCTCTGAAAACCTGCTGAAGGATCAGCTCTGGGTCGTTTCTGACTCTACAGCAACAAAAATCTGAGATAGAGGGTGAGTCCAAGTTTGGTTAAGAGTTTGATGATGTTGGTTGAGGCAAGACAGAAAGGAAGGGGAGGAATGATGTACATTGCATTAAAACAGATGAAAGATCTGTTTAACACAGATATATCAATGGGTATTCTTGTCATTACGGAAGTCTAGCGGAGTGAACTTGAGAGGAGAGATTGCACAACAAAGAAAGAGTTTTTCTTTTTCTTTTCAAGGAGAAGACTGGAAACCCTAAGTCTCTGTAAACTTCCATTAAAATTAATAAATTTAAAAAAATAGTTTGATGATGTCATCAAGATCTTTGCATCAGCATATCTATGTCTTCTGATGCACTTTTCTGCATTTTAAAATATTTTTTATTGTGATTTTAATGAAAATTTACAGATAACTTGGATTTCCACTCATTCATTGTTGCACATTGCGAACTAGTGGATTAGGGAAGAAAATGTGCAAAAGGATACACTATTCTTTATCTCCATCACCCAATATGATGCCCAACACATAGCAGATGCTAGCTAATGTTAGATGGATCTTGGCAGAAAGCAGAGAATACCAGAAGAATGTCTATCTGTGCTTCATTGACTATGCAAAGGCTTTTGACTGTGTGGATCACAACAAGCTATGGCTGACTCTGAAAAGAATGGGAATCCCAGAACATTTGATTGTGCTAATGTGAAACCTATACTTGGACCAAGAAGCAGTCATCAGAACAGAGCAAGGAGACACTACATGGTTCAAAATCAAGAAAGAGGTCCGTCAGGGATGTATTCTGTCTCCATACCTTTCCAATCTGTATACAGAACAGATCTTCTGAGACACTGGGCTGTACGAGGAGGAATGTGGCATCAGGATTCGTAGAAGAATCATCAACAACCTGCATTATGCAGATGACACAGCCCTGCTCACTGAAACTGAGGAGGACCTGAAGTGCTTGCTGCAGAAGGTCAAGGACTGCAGTCTTCAATATGGATTGATGCTCAATATCAAGAAAACAAAGATTCTCACCACTGGGCCAATTGGCAGTATCAGCATGGATGGTGAAGAGATTGAGATAGTTAACAGTTTCAGTTTACTTGGTTCCACAGTCAACACTCTTGGTAACAGGAGCCAGGAAATCAGGAGATGAATTGCATTGGGAAAGTCAGCTGTGACAGACCTCTCAGGAGTACTGAAGAGCAACGACGTCAGGCTGGAGACTAAGGTGCGCCTGATCCGGACTATAGTCTTTGCAATTACATGCTGTGCATAGGAGAGTTGGCCAGTGAATAGGGATGATAGAAAGCGAATTGATGCCTTTGAGTTGTGGTGCTGGAGAAGAGTGTTGAATATACCATGGACTGCTAGGAGAAGAAACAGGTTTTTCCTGGAGAGGGTGAAGCCAGAATGTTCCCTGAAGTCAAGGATTCTGAAGCTTCGTCTGACATACTTTGGGCATGTTGCAAGAAGGGACTGGTCCTTGGAGAGGAACATCATGTTTGGGAGAGTGGAGGGACGGTGCAGGAGAGGAAGACCCTTGATGAGATGGATCGATTCTGTGAGTGGAATGGTGGGAGTGAATGTGTTTGAGTGAGGTTGGCACAGGATAGAATGGCGTTTAGGGCTTTTGTACACAGAGTTGCTATGAGTCGCGAACTACTCAATGGCACATAACAACAACAACAACAATATGAACATATAAATGCTGTTGCTGTGTACCTTTGAGTCAGAACCAACTCATAGCTCGTATCCACAGGTTTTCAGAGGTAGAAAAATCTCACGAGAGATTTCCCATGTTCCTCCTGCAGAACAGCTAGTGGATTTAAATCATGTGCCTTTGGGATTGCAGTGTGGCTTATTAATTCTAGGTCACCAGAGCTCCCTGACTATAGAAATAGGATCCTATTATTTAATGTTTTTTTTTTTTAACTAACCTAACTTGAAATATTAACAAAATGTGGCACAGTGGATGGACTGTTCAAAATTGTCTTCCAAACCATTCACATTGACTTTTACCACACTGCGGGGTCCCACATTCACGGATTCATATATTGCCATTGAGTCAGATCTGACTCAGCTGACTCTATTGGGCTTTCAAAGACTGTAAATCACATGTGAAGAAACTATCCATCTTTCTTCCATAGAACGAATGATGGATCTCAACCATTTGCCTTTGACAGTACAATTTCTATTCAGTACGCCACAGATATCCATGTTATGCTAATAAGGTAAATTGAGTGAATAGTACCTTTTGAATGACAGCATGAAACTAGAAAGTGCAGACTGCTAATGAGGGAGTTGGCCAGTCTTGAGATTCCACCAGACTTAAATCAAGCAGGTTTAGAGGTGAGTTGTGGTTATGTGTCCTCAAGTATGCTATGACTCATAGTGACCCTATGAACAATAGCTCTGAACCCTGCCAATCTATACTGAACTCCTAGCCAATCTCACAATGTCCTTGCTCTATTTTGAATATTGTTTCTTGGTCCATAGGTTTTGATGAGTACAATCAAGTGTTTTAAGATTCTCATAATTCTTAATGCTAACCACAATTTGTTGTGATTCACACAGTCAAATGCCTTTACATAGTCAATAAAACACAAATAGACATTCTTTAGTACTCTTTGCTTTCAGCCAAGAGCCATCTGATACTGGCAATGATGCCCCTAGTTCCATGTCTCTTTAAACCCAGTTTGTATTTCTGATAGTTCTCTGCTGATGTACTCTTCCTGTTGTTTTTGAATACTCTTCAGCAAGATTTTGCTTGTGATATTAGTGATACTGTTTGATAATTTCCATACTATACTGGATCACCTATTCTGGGAATGGGAATATACTCTCTTCCAGTCAGTTGGCCAGGTAGCTGTCCTCTAGATTTCTTTGCACATCCCGGTAAACACGTTGAGGGATACGTCTGTTTGTTGAAATATGTTAATTGGTATTCCGTCCATTCCTGGGGCCATGTTTTTTTTTGCCAGTTCCTTCAGAGTAGTTTGACCTTCCTCCTTCACCCCCCATTGCCTCTTGATCATATGTTGTTTCATTAAATACTTCTGTGTCAGCAAATTCTTTTTGGTTACAGTGACTCTACTCCTTCCATAGTCTTTTTTCTTTTTCTTGTTGTTGTATCATCAAACTGGATCTGATTGGTGATTTAATCTTTAGAAAGTCCAATTCATCAAGTTTTCTTCTCCAAATTGAGGATTTCTGGTTGTATTTGGTAGTCTCTTTATACCATAAACTAAGCCTTCTAAAACTCAGTCTCAGTTTGTCTCCTGTGAACTTTATGGTTTGGGGCTTTACTCCCAGATTTCTGACCCACATTGAGTTGATTTTTGTGTATAGTGTGAGATGTGGATCCTGTTTCATCTTTCTGCAGGTAGCTTAATATTGTGAAATTGACAATCCTACCAAAAGTAAGTAATCTACATATTCAATACAATTCAGATGCCAAAATAATTTTTTAAGGAGATTGAAAGGTAAATTGTCAAATAAGCAAAACACTTCTGAAAAACAAATCTCAAAACCTACTTCCATCTTCTTTTGATGATTCCTGGAATCATTATAATCTCAGAGCCATCAAGAAAGAAAAAGATTTGTGCACCCTTTTGGGTCATGGGTTCCTGTTCAAAATGCAGACAAATTGCCATCAAGACAGCAATAGTAGCAACAGAAGTAGTAGAAAACTAGAGGACTATATAAGATAGAGTTAAACTGGAATTGCTTCTCTAGGGGTGGAGAACTGAGGTCCTTTGAGCTTGGTGGAGGACTGGGGCTAGAGAGTGTGCAGAGGTTGTTGTTGTTATGTGCCATCGAGTCGTTTGCGACTCACAGCGACCCTATGTACAACAGCCCTAAACTCCGCTCTGTCCTGTGCCAATCGCACTGTCTCTGACACTCCCATCCCAATTATCCCA
>NW_006399874.1:1614252-1617482 GCF_000299155.1 Elephantulus edwardii
CTCATGGAGGGCCTTCCTCTCCTGCGCTGTCCATCCACCCTCCCAAGCATGATGTCCCTCTCTAAGGACCCGTCTCTCCTCACAACATGTCCAAAGTATGTTAGACAGAGCCTCAGAATCCTTGCCTCCAAGGAGCCACCCGGTTTAACCCTTTCCAGGACAAATCTGTTTGTTTTCCTAGCAGTCCATGGTATTCTCAGAGGTAGACACCAAATTAAAAGACGAAGACACGTGTAACAACACTGGCCATAAAGTGTTAAAGCTTCACCTCAGATGACCTGGGAGCACATCGGATAAGTTTTTCTGACTGAAGAATTGTATACTGCTCCCACCCAGAATTGTAATCTGTTAATTTTTCTACTAAATCCTGTAATCATAAGTGTGGTCTGTGAGTTCTATACGACCATGACAATGGGTTAATCGACCCCATAGCAGAGCAGTGAGCTATGGGAATTACTGTTGTTACTAAAATTGGCAGGTACGGGGGCGGGGCATGGAGGCATGTCTGACCTTAAAAGGAATTGGTTTTGGGTTTTGGATGGGGACTCTTTCTCTTTGTAGAGTTCATGGAGGTTCGATGTCATCACCCCTATGCTGCTGTTACTATTTTTATATAAACTTATTATAAATGTTTCCTTGCTGTTCAATGTTGAGATTTATATTTTTATTATAATTCATTTTATGGAAGTGTCAAAAGTTACATACTTAATTCTCTTTTGTCAAACATGCTGTTTGTTTCTAGTATTCCATTATAGGAAAAATATAATTGCAGTTCATTTTTACTTAACGCTGTTCTTTCATTATTAGTAAAGCCAGCTAATATGTAATGAGTGGCTTCTCTCCCATTAAATTCTGCTTAAATTCTGTGCATGTCTTAGTGAAATAACATTTCAGTGAACACAGAGAGAGAAAAAGAAAATAATAAATAAGATAACTAAAAATAAATAAGATAAAGATATACTATGGAATCAAAATGAATCACTTACAATCTGCTATTTTATTAGTTCATATTCACACCAATACATGTAATCATTAGAAATAATACACTCAAACGTAGTCAGTGCAATGAAGGAAATTACACAGGAAGTGTTGGAAAGAAATGTAAAATAAGGTGACCCAGTCTGATCTCATTGAGACAGTAACATATGGTGAGAAAATGGAAGAGTCTGTGGATGGAAGAATTCCATAGGGTAGTGAATACATCCCTTAAGTCACTCTGATGAATAAAATCAAGTCTCTAGGGAACACTCAATGATCCTGTAGATCTTAAACTTTAAAACAATTGTTTTAGAATATTACAAAGTATGAGATCTTTAAATTCTCTTTATATTCTTTTCGTACATACATATTTGACTATTTCAAACCTTTTTATCATAGTCATACCTTAACATTAGGAAAAATATATCTAAATGATAATAAAACCGTGCTTGCTCATTTTATTAGACTCATCGCACCATGGACACATGCCATATTTACAAGTCACTTACACCCCCTCAGTCGTATTCACATGGATTGAGGTGAAGCTAAAGCTCATACGTCACATGCCTAGACAGTGTGCTATGGCTTGAAAAGCAAAGCTTTGTCTTTGCACTTTCTAGTTTGTCATTCAATTTACCAAGTTTGAGAAATTTTAAGCTTTTAGTAAAAAAAAGAGAAACAGGACACATTGTACAGCAGCTTGAACGTGAAAGGTCAAGCAGACCTTTGGGAGCAATTCATGGAGCCTTTTTTTTTTCACTCCTATCTTCTCCTGCCCCCAACATTCATTCTGGGAAGACATTGCTTTGTCTCTGCTGGAGGTCATTCTGCCCCCTTCCATTGATGAAGTGCTCAGTGTTTTGATGCTCCAAGAAATACATGTAGAAGTAAACAATTGCATATCCTGGAGGAAAAGGCCATCCTCTGCTTCTTTATATTTTTGTGTAGCATGCTTTTAGTTCACTCTGTGAAGCTCAGAAAAGCCCCAATCTTCCATATGTAGAAAAATGCTCAAATACATCTTCTGAGGCTTACCAGCAAGAGTGGTTTTATTTCTACAGCTATTGTCTACTTTGATGTAAAATTCCTAGCTCCTTTAGTGAAACATTTCTTACAGAGTCAAGAAGTTTCAAAAGTACTTTCAAGTGCAGGAAAGAAGAAAGGAAAAGAGTTTGCTTAGCAGTTAATGATATTCATTTTTTTCATTTTCAGAATTGGAATATAAATGTATATGTTTCAACATCTCTCCTGTGACTTTCACAGTGTAGTAAGGTAGGAGGCTATTTTGGGGTATGATATAAAGACAAGAAACCTAAGACACAGCATTGGTAGGAAAACTGCCTGAGGGCATAAAGTTAACATTTTATGAGTGTGTTTACCTCTGTCAGGCAAAGTCCTGCATTTTTCTATGCATACTTCCTCTTCACAGTATCCCCAAAGAGGTTGTTGTTATTTCTACCTCAATTTTTTGAGATCAGAAAATGAAGCTCTTGGAGATCAAGTGGCTTCCTTAATATCACAGAGAGCTACTTAGGAAACCAAACAGAATCTTAATTCTAGTCCAAAGCACGTGAACACTACTCCAGATGTTCATTCCACTGGGGGCATGAGGTTGAGATGGTAGCTGTGAGCCAGAGCACTGGAAACTATCAATTTACTTGTTAACTGCTTAGGGGATAGGAAGAATCTCAGGATTTACACTGCACCGCTGGTCTAAATCAGTATCATGATGTTGTTGATTACCATCAAGTTGGAACTGACCCATAGTTGACTCTCCTGCAAGTTTTCAGAGGTAAATTAGTCAAACAGGAGGAGATTGCCCATCCTTCTCCCATGGAGCCGCTGGTGGATTTGAACCATAAGCCTTTGGGACTGTAGTGCAGAATATCTTGGAACAAGAGCATCCACAGTACTCCTTGGAGTTAAGGGTGGAAAAACTTTGTTTCATATATTTTGGGTATGTTGCTGGGAGAGGCTACTCCTCAGAAAGAAACATCATGCTTTGAAAGGTAAAGGGTCAATAAAAGAGAGGAAGGCTATTAAAGAGATGGATTGACAAAGTGACTGCAGAAATGGGCTCAAGTGTATCAGAGATGACAAAGATGAGACAGTGTGAGAGAGGTTTCAAGTCTGCTGTTCATGGAGTCACTATGAGATGCTCGAAGGCACCTAACAACAACAACAGCAACACTGATACATTCCTAGAAACTCAGTTTCTTTCTTTTGTCCATAAATATTTCCATAAAGGACAG
>NW_006399874.1:1618314-1628184 GCF_000299155.1 Elephantulus edwardii
GCAGATTGTTGATAGATCTTCCACCAATCCTAAAAGAATTTATTTACCAAATTATTTTTGTTGTGTACTGTCAAACTGGATCTGACTGGCACGGGAGGAGATTGCTCCTCCTTCTCCAGCAGAGCATCTTGTGGATTCATACCGTGCACCTTCAGGATTGCAGCACAGCTTCTTGCCATTAGGCCACCAGAACTCCCTCAAGAGTAGTCGTTTTTGTGATAATAGTAGTTGTTCTCTCAGGAAATGTGAATGAAAACACAGATTCTTCAAATGTTCCTGATTTCTGCAGTATTACTTAATAAGTCTCATGACAAATACTCAACCCATTTTCCCTGGATCATCCCCTGTGATGACATGCACATCTATATTTTGAGGTGGTTTGTTGTTGTTATGTTCTTTCAAGTCAATTATGACTTACAGTAATCCTATGAATAGCCGCT
Source organism: Elephantulus edwardii (assembly GCF_000299155.1). Taxonomy (NCBI): domain Eukaryota; kingdom Metazoa; phylum Chordata; class Mammalia; order Macroscelidea; family Macroscelididae; genus Elephantulus; species Elephantulus edwardii. The sequence continues at coordinate 1,618,755 of NW_006399874.1, forward strand.
CTGAACCTTGCCCTATCCCAAGTCAACCTCTTCATCTCTGATACCCTGAACTCCGTTTCCACAGTCCCTGGAAATCCATCCCATCCAGGATCTTTTAATCCTGTGTGGACACTCTATCCTTCCAAGTGTGATGTCCTTCTCCAATGACTGGTCCATCCTGGCAACCTGCCCAAAGAACTTGAGACAGAGTTTCAAAATCCTTGTCTCCAACTATCAACCCGGTTTCACCTTCTCCAGGTCAGACTTGTTTGTTCTCTTGACAGTTCATGGTTTGTTCAATACTCTTCTCCATCACCACAATTCAAAGGCATTGTTTCTTCTTCTGTCATCTTTAGTCATTACCTAGATCTCTGATGTATAGCAAACACTTGAGAAGACCATGGCCTGGATAAGATACACCTTAGTCTATAGACTGACACTGTTGCTCTTTAGCATCCAAGAGAGGTCCCTGACAGCAGACTTTCCCAAAGCAACTTGTCTTTTGGTTTCCTGACTGCCAGTGCCAAGAGTACTGATTGTGGTTATGCATAAGATGTAATTGTTAACCACCTCAGTCTTTTCTCCATCTATCACGATACTGTCAATTTGCTTAGAGGTGAGTATCTTTGTTTTCTTGATGTTGACATCTATAATGAAGGCTGAAGTCCTTGACATTCTGCAAGAATTATTTTAGATTCTTCTCTATTTCAGTGAACAAGTTTTCTCTATGTAGGATGAACTAATTGCTGGGAATTTATTTGTGAAACTAAATTGAAATCCATTTCCTGATTTCAGTGAAGTACTCTGCTTTATGAGTTCTGAGACACCATAAAAATATCTGCAGTTAAGTAGAGTTTCAGTTTTATCAAAGAAAACAGATGACCATTATCAATTGTTTGAGATGGGGAGGAAAATATAGAGACTAGATTTTCAACAGAAGACCTCTGATGACTTCATGGTAAGAAATTGTTCTGTCTATTCAAAAGACGTGTGTTTTAAATCTATCAACTGCTCTGTGGGAGAAAAACAGGCAATCTCTTCTCATGTGATTTACTGCCTCTGAAAACCCACTGGAGGGTCAGCTATCGGGTGGTTCTGACTCAATGGTACACAAAAATAACAAAGATTTTTCAACAAGTATATCTATAGTCTTATGTTGAAAAATTTTGGTCTGTAATCATATACTGTTAATGTGCATAGTGTCTTCTATTTTATCTCTAAAACTTTCATTATAAATGAACAGTATAGTAGACAGAATAATACCTGCATATATTTTTGGACCACATACTTAAAATGAAAGTGAATTTACACTGTGAATGAAGATATTTGAGTCTATGATGATATAATCTGCAGGGAGTTATGCTCCTAACCCAAAGCTGAACCTCTCTGTTGGTTGGAATCTGACATTGAAAATCTCCTTCTATGAAACTTACAGCTTCTGAAAAGTGACTGGAGGGTTTATTATGAATTATTTCTGCCTTGATGGCAATGAGAGTTGAAATCAAGGTGTGTGTGTGTGTGTGTGTGTGTGTGTGTGTGTGTGTGTGTGTGTGTGTGTGCATGTATTTCTTTTTCAGGAGAATGGAAAGCAAAAGACGTAGGAAAAGGAATTGGATTAGTTAATTGAAAGATTTTTACTTAGCATTATGTCTTTCTTTTTATGTATCAAACTTGGAATCCAATTCAATTGGATAAATAGTTGACAGTTTCTAGGTAACAAATGTTGGGCTAAGGATTGAGGACAAAGTGGTCAATGCATATAGATTCTAACAAAATACTAGCCATGGGAAATCTGAATATCCAAAGGTCTCAGGGAACCTCATGAAAACAGAAATTGATCAGGTAAATGAATAATAGTATGAATAAATGGTAATCATGGGCTGGCTGAATGGAGCCCTGCCCCCTACAAGGACAGAAATAAAATAAAACCTGAATAACTTAGATGATGGATGACTATTGACTCCTATCCAAGTGAAAATGGACCTACAAGTGAACTTTTGTCTGGACATGTGAGATGCTGAGGAAACTTTCCTAGGGGTCGAATGGGAACAAATTCTCCATACATGCCAGGACAAGGTGAGCTGGCAGCCACTCTCTTGTACAGGGTAGGATATGCCCTGAGAAAGACAAGGACATTTTGAAATACTATGATTTACGGAAAGTCTAGTAATGTACAATGGATGAGAATTGTTCTGCCCATAAAATGCCCCTCAAAGAAATCTAAAAACACATCTGAAATTTCAAGAGCGTTTATTATATTATTTCCACGCGTGGAGACTTTTTTCCTTCCTCAGGAAAGTGGTGAAGGAAAAAAGCCTCGAGTTCCCCCTCCCACTTGCTTTTATAGCCCTTTCTTGAGTGCCCCTGTTAGGGCAGAGAGATTGGCGGGCCAGGGGATCAATCATTTGGTTGGCTTTTGACGGACTGGCTACTTTGCCCACCTTTACTCTTTTTGTGTCACGTAGACACTAGTTAATTCTTTACTTTTCAAGAACAGACCAGGCTTTACCCGGGGCACTCGTGTTTGCCCTAAGCTAAGAATTTTTATGGCCCGCTTCTGCCTCTAGCAATAATGAGGGTTTATAAAAAAAATGGGGTTTCTGCTGTTCCTTCAAGAATCTGCATATAGAAATTTCTATCGAAAAAGAAGACCCTTTACACAAAAACAAAATGTAAAACCAAAACCAAATTTCCCCAAAACCTTCAAACCTACAGACTATGGGAAATTCTGCAGATACTGACTGACTGGTTTAAAAAGGCCAGCCTGCACTTTCTGCTAGAGATGGGCTTGTGAATTTTTACTCACCATCTGCCAAGGTTTTTAAATCTGCTCACCTTGACACAAAAGGGAATGTGTCAGAGATGTGTCCTGTTCCCATACCTTTTCAATCTCTATGCAGAACAGATCATTCTGGAGGCTGGGCTTTCTGAGGAGGAATGTGACATCAAGGTTGGAGGAAGACTCATCAACAACCTACATTATGCAGACAACAAAACGTTGCTTGCTGAAACTGAGGAGGACCTGAAGTGCTTGGTGCAGAAGCTCAACATCAAGAAGACAAAATTTCTCATCACTGGGCCCCTTGGCAGCACCATGATGGATGGAGAAGAGATTGAGGTTGTTAAGAGTTATAGCTTATTCAGCTCCACAATTAACACTTTTGTCACTCACAGTGAGGAACTGAAAAATGAATTACATTAGCCCGGGGATCTTTCCAGAGTTCTGAAAAGCAACAATGTCAGTCTAGAAACTAATATGCACCTGATCCAGTCCATGGTCTTCACAGCTAGTTACTTGTTATACATCAAAGAGATCAATAATGAATAAGAATGATAAAGGAAGAATCAGTACTTTGAGTTGTGGTGCTGGAGAAAAGTCTTGAACATACCATGGACCACCCAAAACAAATAAACAAAAAAAAAACACCAAAACCCAAATAGTTCTGTCTTGGAGAGGGTGAAACCAAGTGTTTCCTTGGAAGCTAGGATTTTAAAGCTCTATCTCACATACTTTGGGCATGTGGCCAGGAGAGACCAATCCTCGGAGAAGGACATCATGCTCGGAAAGGTGGAGGGACAGAACAGGAGAAGAAGATCCTTGATAGATGGATTGATACAATAACTTGGGCAATGGGAGTAGGTGTATCGGAGTCAGTGAGATTGGCTCAGGAAATGGCAGGCTTCAGAGCTATTGTACACAGGGTCATTATGAGTCACAGGGGACTTGATGGCAAATAACACCACCACCACCACCACCTTGATGGTCACATCTCAAAGGCACACTACTACTGTGTTAAAGATCACAACTACTACCTACCCCAGAGCAACATCATCACTCAGATAATAAAGCTATTTGAATACATTAGTAGCTACTACACACACACACACACACACACACACACACACACACAAAGTAGGCTATATAATGTCCTAGAAGCAATGATCAATATTAAAAACCACAAAAAAAATCAAGACAAGGATTCACCTAAAATAAGAAACCAGCTTGCAGACCTTTTAAACAATCTAGAGATAGGAAGGGTGGGGAAATATTACAATGTAGAATTCCAAGTATGAGTGCTCCAGAAATTACAAATGATGGAAGAAGGAGTTGAAGCCACAAACAAAGAGACAGCGACATTAACAAAAAATCATTTCAAGGCAAAGAAGATATAGCCAATGGAATGCTAGAAACAACAGATAAATATAAAATGCAATCCAACATAACAAGATCAACTTTAAAAAAGCTATGAAGACGTGGGAGGGATGAAAGAGAAGAATGGAAGAGATAGAACACAGCATCAACAAGACACAATACAAGACTCTCCATGATACTATCCTAGAAGAAAAAGCAGAGATAAGAAGGAAGGAAAATAAAGAAAGCACAAAACATAAGAATCATATGAGAAAATAATAAGTGAGATAATATACATGCGATTGAAATTCAAGAATTGGAGGGGGTGAACACTGAGAAAATGGTAGAAGAATGTGTTGTTCATTTTTGATACTGTTGAGAAGAGTGCAACTCACGGTGTCCCTATAAACAACAGATCTAAACTGTGTCCTATCCTGTGCCATCATCATCATCTCTGACACACTTGAGCCCCTTGCTGAAGTCACTGTGTCAATCTAGTTCATTGAGTGTCTTCCTCTCTTTTGCATGATGTCCATTTCCAAGGAATAGATGTCTTAGCAACATGCCTAAAATATGTGAGGTGAAGTTCCTCCATCTTTGCCTCTCAGGTGCACTTTGACTGTACTTTTTCCAATATGGTGGAAGAGGTACTAGAAAAAACTTTGCAGTTATAGTGAAAAAATGAGAAAAACATACATTGAAGAATCCCAGTGAACTGCGAACAAGTTAGACCCCAAAAGAAAACCATTAAGACGTATCATAATCAAGTTCTCCAAAATGAAAGACAAGGAGAAAATACGAAAAGTAACTCAAGAAAAATAGTTACCTACAAAGAAGAATCTATTAGATTGAGCTCTGACTTTTCAGCAGAAACCTTATGAGTTAGAGAACAACGGGATAGCATTAAAAGAGACTGAAAGAAATCAATTGCCACCCAAGCAATGACATTTCTGACAAGGGATTCAGAGCTAAAATGTGTAGAATGTAAGTGCCACAATAAGATTGATAACCCAATTATAATATGAGCCCAAGATATGAAAATACTTCACTAAGGATTTTCAGATGACAAACCAACGCACAGGAAAATCCTCAAAACCACTAGCAATTAAAGAGATGTTAATAAAAACAACAATGATGTACCAGCAGCAATAGCAAAGTTTAACAGAACAGCAAATAATAAATGAACTGTTTCTATCTTCTGGCTTCTTGATGAGAATGTAGGAAGACTGGAGCTCTCCTACATTGCTGGTGGGACTGTAAAATGGTACAACCATTATGGAAGGTAGTTTTGTGTTTCCTAAAAAAGATGGAAATACAAATCCCGTTTGACCCAGCTATTCTACTTCTGGAAATATACCTGAAGGAACTCAGAGCTGAGAAACAAAATTAGATGCATATATTCACACTTATGTTTCTTGAAGCATTATCTCCAAAAGCAAGAAAGATTAAATGTTCATCAACAAGCAAAGGAGAGAGAAATTGTGTACATTCACACAACAAAATACTGTGCAGCATTAACAAACAATGAAGAATTTGCAGAACACTATACAACTTGGAGAAGTCTATGCTAAGTAAAATTAGTCACAATAGAACAATTATTGTATTAGACCACTACTTTTAAAATAGAAGGAGTATTGGGGACAGGGAGACTGTAAATAGAATGTATAGGCAGTGAACAATACAAAGGATTAGGGGAAGAGAAGATCGACTTGGAAAGAATGGACAATTGAACAATACGGCTACTGCAATTAGCAACTTGGAGTAGGACATATTTAATTGTTCAAAGAGAGAGTAGAGGGGAGCTCTGGTTGCCCAGTGGCAAGAAGCTGTGCCGCAATCCAGAAAGCATGCAGTTCGAATCCACCAGATGCTCTGCTGGAGAAGTAGTGGCAATCTCCTCTTGTGCCAGTTAAATCCAACTCAATGGTAAATGACAAAACAAACAAAACGAAACAAAATAATAACCAAGGGAGAATAGGAAGGAAAGAAAAAAAGATGAAGGGAAGAAAAAAATACTAGGGCAGTAGAGATGAATGGATTATGGATGATTGAAGTAAAGGACTACGTGAGGCACAGTGAAGATTTGAGGAGAGATCGTGATAAAAGACATTCATCAATTGTAATTGATGTTTAGGGAATAATATATAAGAATGACTGAATGGAAACCAACTAAAAAATGGAAAATAAAATAGTATGCAAATGTTCGCAGTAAATGTAAGCAAAAATCAACAAAAAATAGAGCTAGATGATCTTTCCTTTTAGGATTATCTGTGTGGTTGTGTATGCTCACTGCCAAGAATGTGTGTGGGGACTGACATGTAGCCAGCATTCCACTTGGTAAGATGAGCACCCTGGCATGGGTCTGTGCCTGGGCAAAAGGGAACCTTTATCTGAGCAGCACAGATGTGCTGTAGTACTGATCACCTGCTGTTAGAGGCCTTACATGGTAACAAGAAAGGCAGTCTTTAAACAAAGAAATAGATGTGTAGTCAGTATGAAGAAAACAATGTGTAACCACAAGGCAGTTTAATCTGGTCAAAGGCCATGAAAACCTTATTGATAAAGGTGACATGTAAGATGACCACAAAGAATCTGAAGAGGAAATGACTGACTAGTTGGCCTGAATGAAAAGAAATGAAAAGAATCAGCTCATATTCTATTGCTCATACAAAAAGCTATAGGTGACATTAGAGCCTTAACAAATGTACATTGTCACAATAGCAATTGTTAGGATTTAGGTGCTTGAGCTGCATATTTAGAGAAGGTGAAGAGAAGGAGAAAAAGGAGAAGGCCAAATGGGTCATTGACTTACTTTCTTTGTCCACTGAAATGAATGAGTTTATGGTTCTGTAATTTAACTATGAGTGAAAACAACAACTAGGTTTTTCCTCTGCAAGGGCTGACTTTTATACTGTCATTTAGAAACTCATATGTTGATTTCCTAAAGAGTCTTTTGTAAGGGCTGTATAAATTTTTTTCAAAGCAAGAGAGAAAGCTAGATGGGGAAGGAGAAAGAGAAGGAAAAGGGAGAGGAAGAGGGAGGAAAAAGAAGAGGGAGGGAGAGGAAAAGAGGGAGAGAGGGACAGAGGGATGGGGGGGGAGAGACTGACTTCTTTCTATAGACTTCTTGCTTTCCTCTGTCTTCTTACCTTGATTATGCAAATGTTACTTTTTGTTGTTGTTGTTGTTAATGCGAAATATTTTACTTAGTTATCATATCAATTCAGACTTTCAACAAAGTCCTTCACTGGAGACTCTCATGCTTGAGTTGTTATTATTAGATGTCATTGGGTCTCGTACAATTCATAATAATTCTATAAACACCAGATCTGAACTCTCCTATCCTGTGCCATCCTCATACTCTCTGATAACCTTGAGCTCATTGCTGCAGTCACTGTGAAATCCATCTCATTGGAAGTCTTTCTCTCTTTTGCTAACCATTCATCTTTTTATTTTTTATTGGTTTGCTTACACTCACTCAAATATGTTGTGCTTTATAAAATAATTTACATAAATTTAACTTTATATAGTCAATTACTATTGATCTATATCAATTATATCCCCTTCTCTTCAAATCTTTATGTAATCTTTCCTATTCTTTCACCAATATCACCTCCTCCATATGCCCCAGCCCAATTATTTCTGTTATCTTAATGATTTTCTCCTCTTTCTTTTTTCTTCTGCCCCACTTTATTCCTTCCCTTTCCCCTTTAGAACATTTATCCGTATTTTATTCAGTTACTCGTCTATTTTATTCAGTTATTCTTCTATTTTATTCAGTTATCCTTCTATTTTCACAATAGTGGTATTATGCAATGTTTGTGCTTATATGACTGAGTTATTTCACTCAACATAATACTCTCTTGTCTTTCTCATGTTATATAGTATTTTACAAAGTCATTATTCCCTAGGGCTACACAGTATTCTTTTGTGTGGATGTACAACAATTTCTCAATCCATTTGTTTGATGATGGGCAATTGGGCTTTTTTCATTTTCTTGCTGTTGTAAATAATGCTATCAACATAGGAGTACAATCATGTCTCAGTTCTGATTTTCTTGGAATATATTCCTAACTGGGTCATTTGAGATTTCTATGGTAAGCTTTTTGTGGAAATGCCAAACTGCCTTCCGGAGTGGTTGTACCATTTTGTAATTCCACTAGCTGTGCATGAGAGTTCCAATCTTTCTGCATTCTTTCCAACATTTATTGTTAGTAATTCTGTTAAACTTTGCTACTGCTGCTGGTTTGAGATGATATCTCATTGTTATTTTTATTTGCATCTCTCTTATTGCTAGTGATTTTGAACATTTCCTAATTTGTTTGTTAGCCATCCAAATGGCTTTCTTTGTGAAGAGTCTTTTCTAATTTTCTGCACATTTTTTCCTTTTTATTATTATTATTATTAATTTTAATAGACATTTACAGAGGTTTTGGGTTTCCATTCATTCATTGCCGCACTCTTCTCCCTGCCCACCTCTTTGTGATTGAGTTATCAGTCTTTTCCTTGTGGAAGCCCTGTACTGTACTGTAAACTTTGTTTACGAGATCTTTGTCTGAAATGTCGTTGCTAAATGTTTTTCCCATTCTGTGATCTTTCTTTTCACTCTGTTGGGGAAGTGTTTTGATGCAAACAAAAATTTGATTTTAAGTAGGTCTCATACATTGACTTTATCCTCTCCTGGTGGTGTATTTTTTGCTGTTGTGTGTTTTGTACTGTTTGCAAGCCTATTTATGCAGTAAGTTAGGGATCCTTATGTTTTAATATTTACTCTAATGATATTTATAGTTTGGGGCTTTGCCTTGAGGTCTCTGATTCACTTTGGTTTTTATATATGATGTGAGATGTGGATCTCATTTAAGTTTTCTTCAGGTAGCTGTCCAGTTCATCAGCACCATTTGTTAAAGATGCTGTCACTTCCCCATTTAAAGAGTTTTGCTTCCTTGTCATATTTCAGCTGAATGTAGGTAGGTGGGTTGATTTCTGTATTCTAGATTCTACACTGATCTACGTGCCTGTCATTGTACCAATAAATACCATGTTGTTCTGATTATGACAGTTGTTTAGTAGGCATTAATATCAGGAAATAAGATGCTCCTACTTCATTTTTATTTTTCAGAAAAGCTTTGCCTATTCTGGGCCTCTTTTCCCTTCCCAATGAATTTAAAAATTGTCTTTCTATCTCCTTGAAGAATTAATTTGGTATTTGTATAGGAAAAGAGCTATATTTGTTCCCATTCCAAAGAAGGGTGACCCAACTGAGTGTGGAATCTATAGAACAATATCATTGATTTCACACGCAAGCAAGATTCTACTGAA
>NW_006399874.1:1629343-1629996 GCF_000299155.1 Elephantulus edwardii
TTAGGGCTGTTGTACATAGGGTTGCTATGAGTTGCAAGCGACTCGATGGCACATAACAACAATTGGGATTGCACTGAACCTTTTGATTGCTATTGATCTAGGAATAGATTAAGCATTAAGTCTAAACATCTGGCCATGGTTAGATAGTTATCAATTAAAGGATACTGATTTTTCACTGTCAAGTGAAAAAATTCATTTGGCATTGTGATTAGTGGTAAATGTTAAATATTCCTGTGTATTTTGCCATTCTAGTAAAATACCAACCATCAGTTAGCAAACTAGTTAGTGACTTCTGACTCATGATGATTCCATAATAAGGTTAATAATTTATTTAAGTCTTGTATTTATTATCAAAATTGTTCCCTGTGCAATTGAGTCATAGTGGCCTCCTATGTGAAGCATAGAATTACCCCACAGATCTTTCAGGTGAAGGGCACCTTTAGAGGAACCTCTAATTTGGCTCAAATGGCAACTTTTGAGTTAGTGCTCAAATTCAGAACCATTTCAACCATCTAGGGACTTAGATGACAGTGAGCTCTGGTGGCCTAGTGGTAAGAAGTTGTGTTGCAGTCTCAAAGGCACACGGTTCAAATGCACCAACTTTTTTGTGGAAGAAGATTAGGAAGTCTACTCTTGTGCAATTTACTGCCTCT
>NW_006399874.1:1630861-1636884 GCF_000299155.1 Elephantulus edwardii
GAAGCCAGGCTGCTCCTTAGAGGCAAGGATTCTGACGCTTCATCTGACACACTTTGGACATGTTGCAACGAGGGACCAATCCTTGGAGACGGATGTCATACTTGGGAGGGTTGAGAGACAGCACAGGAAGGGAAGACCCTCTATGAGATAGATTGTTTCAGTGACTGGGGTAATGGGGATGCAGGTGTCAGAGATAGTGAGATTGGCACAGGATAGAATAGTTTAGAGCTATTGTACATAGGGTCGCTATGAGTTGCAGGTGACTCAACTGCCCATAACAACAACAATAACCACTAACCTAAATGCTGGTTATTCAGACCCAAACAACAATTGAAAAGCCCAGAGGCCTGCTCCTGAATTCGAAAGCCTTGAAAACTTTTCTCTATGCTGTACACATGGGGCAGCAAATAGTTGGAATAAATAGCGTAACAGCACACAATAGGAGCAACTCAGCAAAATAATGTTGCTAGAATTATATCTCATCTCACCTTATGAATGTTCTTAAAAAGACATCATGTGAGTAGAAGATCCATAAAAGAAAGATAGACCCTCTATGAGATCAAATGCCATAGTAGTGGAAATGATGAGTTTAAGGTCCACTGAGATCATGAGAGTGGTGCCTGATCAGACACCTCAATGACACCTAACAACAGCAACAACATTAGCATGTTTAAAGACCAACATTTCTCATTAGTATTTGGATATTTAGTTAATGAGAATTTAGAGAGTACAAAAATTGTAGGACACATCTAATTTGGTCTGTAGATTAGTTGATTTAACCATGGAATATATTATCACATTAGACTGGCTGACTCAGTTTTTAATCCAGCATGTCCTTGTTTAATTCTCAAAATACTATTAACAAGAATTAACTGAAGTGAGACCAGTTTCATACACAAAGGCTGTATATTGATTTAAAAATTATTCTATTCAATAATTCGTAAAACATATATGAGGATCTAAGGTGGGGGAGCAGAAGGGTGGGATGGGCAGGGGGATAATCATGGGGTTGCAGGTTTGATTGGGTAGAGGAGGCGTAGTTTGGGAAGGTGGGGGCGATCCAGTGTGAGAGGCAACGTACACAAACTTTGTAGGTAAACCAGCGTAAAATAAATAAATAAATAAATAAATAAATAAAATCTATTCAAGCCAGTAGACTTTTATGGAAGGATTTTTGAGGTAGCTATTTTAACACTCTGTAATACTATTGCACTCACCTTATACAGAGTTAGAATAGCAGAAAAGTAGAAATGGCATATTAAATTACTATGTGTCTAGAGAAATCTTATGCAGTTTCAAGCAGTCTCCCTGAAACACCTAGATACTTTCAGAGCTACTGAAAGCTATAGTTATCCACTCTTATTTTTTAAAGGTGACAATATTATGTCTTATAATATTGTATTCTTGCCAAAATCTACAGCATTTTATGCTTAAATAACACTTCTTTTCTGAATCATAGTTATTTTAACAATTCTTCTTCTTTTTTTTTTTTAAAGAAGTTAAACTAAGATGTTAGAGAAATCTTAGAAGTTATTTTTGCCTGTTTTGTATTTTGGCTGTTCACTATTTCAAGAACCTACGAATCATACTCATTGGTAAGAGAATGTTCATGGATTACAGGTTAAGGATTGTGCATTGAGGTCAATGTTCTCAGATGTGACTCCCACTGTGCATTCTTACCTGGATCACACTAATTCCTTTCCCATACTTCCAGTCATTTAGCTACTGTTGTTGTTATGTGTGATTGAGTTACTTGCGATTCATAGCAACCCTATGTACAATAGCCCTGACTTGCTTTATCTGTGCCAGCCTTACTCTCTCTGACACACCTATCCCCATTACCCCAGCCACTGAGTCAATCCATCTCACTGAGGGTCTTCCTCTCTTGTGCTGTCCCTCCAGTCTTCCTAGCATGATGTGTTCCTCTTCAAGGATTGGTCCCTCCTTGCAATATGCCCAAAGCATATCAGACAAAGCCTCAGAATCCTTGCCTTCAAGGAACAGCCTGGTTTCATTCTCTCTAGGGAAAACCTCTTTGTTCTCCTAGCAGTCCATGGTATATTCAACACGCTCTTCCAGCACATCTCAAAGGCATGGATTCTCTTTCTATTTTACCTAGTCATTGTCCAGCTCTCTGATGAAAAACAAACACTGTGACGCTGATGTGCCAAACGCTATAATGGTTACCCATGATGGACAGTGTTTGGTGGAGTTTCCGGATTAAGTCAAGCTTGGAAGTAGGAGAGGCATACACTTCCAAATAGCTTGCCTCCAGAGACGCTATGAACATGGAGGAACCAAATTACACATGTGCTCAGGTCTTTCATTCATAGAGTCACTGTGAGTCATCTACAACTCGATGGCACTTAACAACAATGACAACGTGGCCTGTATCAGGTGCATCTTAGTCTCGAGACTGACATCATTGATCTTCAGTCCTCTGGAGAGGTCCCTGACAGCAGACTATCCCCGTGGAATTCATCTTTAGATTTCCTGGCTGCTGGGATCAAGAGTGTTGATGATGGAGCGCCAAGAAAACTAAAGCTGTTAACAATCTCAATCTCTTCATCATCCAACATAATGTTGTCACTTGGCCCAGTGGTGAGAATCTTTGTCTTCTTAATGTTGAGCCTGAATCCATATTGAAGACGACAGTCCTTGACCTTCAGCTCCTCCTCAACTTCAGAAAGCAGGGTTGTGTCGTCTGCATGGCACAAATTGTTAATGAGTCTTCTTCCAATCCTGATGTTACATTGCTCCTCATACAGTCCAGCCTTCCGGATGATCTGTTCTGCATATTGATTGAAAAGTTATGGACATAGGACACATCCCAGGCATGCACCCTCCCTGATTTTGGACCATGTAGTGTTTCCTTGCTCTGTTTTGATGACTGCCTCCTTATCCAGGTATAGGTTTAACAAAAGCACAATGAAATGTTCTGGGATTCTCATTCTTCTCAGAGTTAGCCACAGTTTGTTGTGATCCACACGACAAACAACTGTTTTTGCATAGTAAATGAAACATAAGTAGAGATTGCTCTGGTGCTGCCTGCTTTCAGCCAAGATCCTTCTAATATTAGCTATAATATCCCTAGTGGCACAGTTTCTTCTAAACCCCGTCTGAACATCTGGAAATTCTCTGTTGATGTACTCTGTGCCTGTTGTTTTTGGATCATCTTCATCAGAATCTTCCTTGCATGTGATCTTAATGATATTGTTCAGTAATTTCTGCACTCTGGTACATCAACTTTCTTTGGAATGGAAATAAATACAGATCTCTTCTAGTCAGTTTCCAGGTGGGTTTTCTCCAGATTTCTTGGCCCAAGTTGGTGAGTACATACAGGACAGCATCTGTTTGTTGAAATATGTCAGTTGGTATGCCATCAATTTTCCTGGGGACTTGATTTTTTTTTTTGTCAATTCTTTCTGAGAATTTTGAACATCATCACAGACTCTTGCTCATATATTGTTTCATGAAATTATTCTGTGTCAGCCAATTCCTTTTGGTACACTCTGTATATTTCTTCTCTCTTCTTTTAATGCTTACTGAATCATTTAATATTCTGCCCAAAGCATCCTTAAGTATTTCAACTCATGGCTTGAATTTATTCAATTATTTCAGCTTAAGAAATGCTGAGCAAGTTCAGCCCTTTTGATTTGCTGACTCTTGGCACTCTAGTGATATATTCAGAGTCTCTTCTGACATCTTAGTTTTTTCTTCCTCCTCTGCCTTTGTAATGATTTTTTGCATTCTTTATGGATGATATTTTTTATATTCTCCCACACCTCATGTGGCCTTTGATCATTGGTGTTCAAGGCTTCATATCTGTTCCTGAAATGGTTTTGAAATTCATAAGGTCAAATTTTGGTTCTTGTGGATTTAATTTTCTTTAGCTTCAACTTGAACTTGCATATGAGTAGTTCATGATCTGTTCCACAATCAGCACCTGGACTAGTTTTCACAGCTGAAATTGAGCTTCTTCAGTGATTCTTTCCACAGATGTGATATTCCAATAAGAGGTAAGTATATTTAGAAAAAAATAAAATTCGTTGAATAGGTATAAGAAAAATACTTACTATCAAGGGATATAATTTGATCAAGAATTATATAAGTAATAGACATTATAATTTATTTGTCCTCTTTTTCGAACTAAATAGCAGCAAAGGAGAACAGACAATAGGAAATGATACAAGGAAGAGCTATCAATAAATCAAGAAGGGCAAAGGAAGGCTAAATCATTGTATGAGAATGGAAAACAGATCTGCGTAGATGGATAGATAGATAGATACCTGTTGCTGAGATTTTTAAGTGATTTTAAAAACTTCTGAAAACCTTATGAACAGTAGAATAAAATATTGTTTGGGCCTGTGCCAGCCATGCAATTTCTCTCAGTTAATGTCCTAATCTACCTCACCAAAGATTTCTCTTTCTCACCTTCTCTAGTCTTCTACTTCATTAAACAGGATGTTCCCTAGTGTGATTCCTCTAAATAATATATCCAAATCAAATAGTTCAAACAGTATTCTGTGTTGCTCCTAAGGTTTTCAATGGCTAATTTTTTTTATTATTAAATTTTATTAGTTTTAATGAACATTTACAGAGATTTTGGGTTTTCATTCATTCATTGTTGCACTGTTTTCTCCACCCTCATCCCCAGTTTGTTCTTCTTCCCCCCCCATGTCTGTTTTAATTGTCCAATTGCCACAGTGCTTGTCAAAGCCAGTTCTGATTAATCTCCTTTGTCAGTGTGTCCCTTGCCATTCCCTATCACTCCTCCCTGAGAGAGACTTCACCCTGATTCATAAGGAAAAGGGGATGGCATATTCTCTTAGCTACTTCCTGCTGAAAAGGGACGCTGTGGGTTTCAGGGTGAAGGTCTTCTCTCACTACTCTAAAGGGCCCCTTTGGCAGTAGGAAACACATAGACTATTATGGAGATTGATTTTGGAATTTAGATGCACTGTTATCAATTGTGCTTAATGGCTAATTTTTTTTTAAAAATGATTTCCCAGAGTTTCTTCCAATTCTCTCTTAGTCTCGAAGTTCTACTACAATCTTCTCACCATGGGTGACAGCGAGGACATTTGAAATATCTGTAGCACAGACAGACAGTAACCCTGCTGTGTGATTTATAGCCTTAGAACACTCACTGGAGGGTTAACTGAGTCAGTTCCCATTCTATAGCACGTAATGAGTCAAAGTTAATGTAAACCATGGCATGATGTTCACAAAACATCCACAGGGGCTGAGTTTCTGGGAGGAGAGGCTGTGTGCACTAGAGGAAAACTTCACTAACAACTTGCCAAAATCCATCTGACAGTGGAGATAATTTCTCTAGTGCCACCACCTCTTCTAAAGCCAGCTTGTATTTCTAGTAGTGTTTCATTCATTTTTGGATAACCTTCAGCAGGATTTTGCTTGTGTGTGATATCAGTGATAATGTTCTGTAATTTCCACATTCTGTTAGGTCACATTTCATTATTTTTTTAATGAAAATAAATATGGGTCTCTTCTAGTCAGTTGACCAGGTAGTTGTCCTCCAGATTTCTTGGCACAACCTGGTAAGCACGTCCAAGGAAGTATCTGTTTGTTGAAATATGTCAACTGATATTCCATCAATTCCTAGGGCCTTATTTTTTTGCCAAGTCCTTCAGAGCAGCCTCCATTTTCTCCTTCATCACCATTGCATTTTGATCATATGTTGTTTCCTGAAATTCTTCTGTGTCAACCAATTCTTTTTGGTACAGTGACTCTCGATACTCTTTCCATCTTCTTTTAATGTTTCCTAGATCATTCAGGATTCTTCCCACAGCCTTCTTGAGTATTAAGTATTGCAACTCAAGGTTAAAATTTGTTTTTTAGTTTCTTCAGTTTAAGAAATGCCAAGCAAGTTTGGCCCTTTTGATTTTCTGATTCCAGCTCTTTTTACATTTCACTATTATACTTTGTCTTCCTGATCTGCTCTTTGAAATCACTCATTCAGCTCTTAAACTTCTTGATGTCTTCACTTTGCTTTGGCTTTA